>NC_069500.1:850479331-850854331 GCF_027579735.1 Bombina bombina | reverse complement strand
GTGTGTATATATGTGTGTGTAACTATATACACACACACAAACACACACACATATATATATATATATATATATATATATATATATATATATATATTTCATTAAAATAAAATATTTAAAACTAATTTTTTTAGCAAAATGTGTAATTGTTTTGCAGTTCAGAGACACACCCCATTCTAAACATCTTGTGTATATTTGTAATCTATGGTTTAGCCAATTATGAACAGATATAAATGAGCTCCTGCGCACATCAAGCAAGTGTGTGTAGAATGTTGCAGGAGCAAGGATGAGATCTCTTAGATTGCACCCCAGTCCTTCTGGGGACAGTGGAAAACTCCACAGTTTTCAACATTAAATTACATGAAAAACAGAAAAATAATAAATGAAAGTACATTGTTATTTTTTTTTTTACATATGATGAAATATTGTATTGGGATTTCAATTTGAAATCCCATCTCACTTTTAAATAACCCAAGTCAGTGATTTTGTTTTATTATACTGTACATAGATCCTAAACTGTAAGCTAAACACAGCTGAACTTTCAAAGTTAGAGTTAGCTTTACTTGTATTTTTCACTATATGTGCAATATGAGCACCTAAGATTCATGTTATCCAACCAAGATTTGAGTCACAATCTCTCTCCTCCCCGTGTAATGTTCAGAACAGCCAGTTGCTTAACTGCTTTTGCACAGATGCCCAGAATAATATAATGACATCAAGTATTTCTTAAGGGAAGGATACTAACAAATTCTATATGTTATCCCTTATATTGGTTTGGGATAGAACAGTTTTCTTTAAAATATCTTGATGGATTCTAAATAGACTCATTTCAGCTTTTCTGAGTTAAATTTTAAGGCTTTTGCAAAACCCCTACAGAGATGTCAGCACAGTTAATACAAAAGTGATATGCTTCTTTGAAGGCTGTCTGAATGTAATATTAAACTGCATAAAGGAGAGGAGGCTAGTCTGGAGAAATACATTTCTAACCTAGCACAAATCTCCAGATATTGCCATCTCCTTAATACAGGCATAAATCAGAACTTACAAGAGAGTAACCAAATAAAATAAATATCAACGCAGCTGCCTTCTTTCATCACGGTTATTGAAGAAGAAGAAAAAATGTAGCTTATGCATAAATTGTGACACTGTATATTCTTCATTTGGGTACTATTATCATTAGAAATGCTGATCATTTTCATGCAATGTTTTCCAGAGGCAGCAGAACTCGATTTGCCTAGATATTGTCACTTACTTTAATTAGAGGCTACTGTAATTTTATTGACACAGTTCACTAAATGTTGCTGCAGTTTAAGAGTCATATAGCAACAGCAACAGATGTGGCCGTGCTGCATTGATACGTATGTGATTTCTTACAAACGGATCTCTAGCTCCATCTAGTGGTCAGTTTTTTTCTTCTTCTTCATGTTTGTTTACACCAATCCTTTGTTGAAATGTTGACTTCTCCTTTGTATGTTATGTTGCACTAAAACATCTCTAGTAATTCTAAGTGCTGGTAGTGATTCCTTCTCAATTTACACAGTGTATTACTTTAGGTGAATGATGCAGACAGTACACAGCAGTAACTTAGGCTTTACTACATTAGACCATAAAGCCGTATAATTGTTCCTTTATTAGGAAACCTCTGATCCTTACTTCCTAATGTTCCTCTTTTATAGGAAAGGTTCACTTTTCATAGTCAATTTCTACTGCCCAGTTTAAAAAAAATACTTATATATATTTTATTTAACTTTTTTTGTTCTTGTTCTATCTCTCATTGGTTAGCAGACAGAGAAAACCGTATTATTTTTTCAGTATTTACAGGTTTACTAGGTTCATATCTATAGCACTGATGGGCATGTTTACTCAGGTGCCCTCGTTTGTCTCTGCAGTCTGCACTGCTTCCTACACAAATAACAAAATGGAGTCGTGTGTGCTGCTTCTGCTGCTGGTGAATAGGCTGTAGATCTGTGCGCATTGTTGTGCTGGGGAAATTATGTTTTTAGAAGATATAATGTAGATTAATGAACGATTGCTATAAATTCTATAACGAGTATTTGTATAACAAGGGGACTAGCTGCCTGCTTTGGCGATTCCATATAGTGGCCGTTTCTCGACGCAATATGCAATAGAAATGGCGCAGTTACCTCAAGATGCAGCCATTTTAGGACACAATTAAAAAGTGTAGTATTGCAAAAGTCTTTTTGCATTTGTAATATGTATCTTCTATGATGAATGTACGCTAAAGGCAATTTTATATGTGCACTGCAGTGAAAAAGATCTGCATCATGCAAGATTTAAAAAAGAAAAAAAAAATATATATATATTATACCCACAATGAAAAAGAGAGCCATCGGCCTCTACACAAATATAAATATAAAACCATACTTGCCACAATAGCAGCAAAAAAACTAGCTGCTATCTAGAAAACAAACATATATTTAAAAATGTAAAAAAAAAACATGTTTTTAAAGCATTTAGAAATGTGATTTTACAATATTCTCCAGTGTTTAACAGTCAAGGGACACACTCTTTTAAAAAGCTTCTTGAATACTTTAATCGTATCTCCTTTGCTGTGGCCAATTATAGATAAATATCAATAGGATTTTGCTCTAATCATAGAACCACTGTGTAGACTATTGCAGGCTTAGTGAGTTTACAGGATGCACTCCAGCCTCTCTGGGAGTAAAGGAAAAGGCACTGTTTTCAGATGTAAATTACATGAAAGGGGAGCCAAATAAACAAACGATATGGCAAACTTTGATGATTGAACTGTTTAAAAAGCCTGTTCATGTACATGATTAACAATCTGATTATACTTGTACCACAATACATGGTTATGAATAAGATTGTAGAATAATTGGGCCATATCTACAGTTTGCAATGTGCATCCACATATTAAAGTGCAGCCTTTTTACATTAATTGTATAATGACATTTCTATACATTTAAAGATAAATACATATGCTGTGTACTATCAAATGAAAGGTGACCACATTGCTGCTTTAAAAAGGGACACATATGAAAAATACATATGTCAGGGTTCTTATACAAAACATTTCTTTAAACAGCCCTGACAATGTATTTTTCATATGTGTCCCTTTTTAAAGCGCCAATATGGTCACCCTACAGCTGTGTTGTGTAATATAATTTATAACGGCTACATTCATGATCCTGATCTTAATTTGCATCTTGACCTTTGCTTAAGATAATTTGATAGCTTGGAGACATCTTGCAGGCTCACATGATTTATGTCTAAACAGCTATAATTTTGCAATTTATGTTATTGATTAGAAGACATTTTGATTTCTCCTTAAATGTGATCAATAACTTGAAAATCATCTAGGGAAATGTTCTAGTATTATTCAAAAAACACCATTTTCTAATTAAAACTGATTGTTCTATGGGAAAAATAGAATTTAGCTATAATGCACTATGCATTTGTTAATATCTATATTATAGATATAGTTCTATTTGATTGATAGATAGATAGATAGATAGAAGTGCTACTGCTTTTAATAGAATTGTAGGAAAAAATCTACTACAGCAAAGTATGATATAACATTAAATCTAACATAATTTTTTTTCTAATTAAGTAGAAACCATGCAAGGGTAATACAGCTTTTCCATTTTCTCTCCCTGTGTGTGACCTTTTAAGAACAATATTCAATAAATAATCTGAGATTGCCCACATGCCTTCAGAGAGGCATGCTAATAAGTTTTAACTTGGTTCATGAAACCAGTTCAATTAATAATCTTGCTTTGAGAAAATGAGCACAATTGGACCAAGAAAAAGCCTGAACTTGCTGACTGCTAAAATGTTACTTTAGTTCAAATATTTGAGAAAGCAAAATTGCTAATTTATCTGGTACAGACAAGTAATATAAGGAGAATTTATAGATTTTTTTAATGTATCTGAAATAATTGTTTTTGCTCATTGAACCTCTGACCCATATTTAATATTTTAGTACCTAAATATTAGATTTTTTTTGTACAGACAGATAACATGAGCTTTCTGGCATTTCCTTGAGAAAAATAAGTGATGGTTTCAACAAGCAAAGACAAAAGTAAACCAGAAGAAACAATTTCCCATACATTTAATTATCTACAGTTGGTATAAAAAATATTTGGAACATGTTAAGAGGAGCTTTTTTTTTTTTTTTTTTTGACAGTACAGTGTAAGGACAAAAATTACCCTAGAGCACTGGTTTTCAAATCTGTTCTCAAGCCTCCTTAACAGGTCAGATTTTCAAGATTACCTTGGGTAAGATCAGGTTAAATAACTATGTTTACTAATCAGATGATTATTTCACCTGTGCTCCAGTTCTGATATACTCAAAATCTACTCTGTTAGGGAGGCTTTAGGACAGGTTTGAAAACCAATCCCCTAGAGTCTATGGAGATTTGTGTGTGTTACTTGCCTTTGCAAATTCTGCAACTGGAATATGTGTTGCATATGGAATGCAGATCGTATCCTCCAGGTGATTTAATTTTAGCACATATTAATACTAAGATAACATTTACAAAAAAAATGTCTATATGGCCTCATTATCAGATGTACATAGTTTTGATTTGTATCCTCTGTTTTTAAAAATAGCTATGTCCATGTATGTTAATGGAACACTGAGCATGAGTACACAAACCCCCCCCCCCCCCCAAAAAAAAAAAAAAAAAAAGGTAAAATAAAAGATTTTTGTAACTTTAAATGTAAACTAATACAACTGTAACAGTTGTGTACTTCTGACTAATACTGTTTGGATATTAGGCTCCTCCTACTAATGCTCATTGGTTGATAGGAACTTCCTGCTAATGCACATGGAGCAAGTAGTTCTAGGAAGTAACTATAAGTCATTAGCAGCGCATAACCTATACTGCAATACCGGTTAAATTTACTTCATATTTTTCCAAGCAAAACATGCCTATACTGTATCTTTTAATGTGTTTTTCAAATAGAAAACAAAACATTTTTGAGTACAGTGTCCCTTTTAAATTAACATGATCACAAAGAAAGACAATTGTATTTGTCCATCAAAGCATATTACGATATCCCCACTGCATTGATGCCTACAGGAATCTATTGTTCCATCTGTATATTAGGTATAGGTTTTCTTCTCTAAAAAAAAACATTAAAAAAATTCAGAGTACGCATTTTATGGCAGATACAATGGACAACACATTATTGAAAATCCAATTTAATTACTTATTTTAACCAAGGACAACCGACACAGGGATACGATCCAATCTTAAGAGCAGTAATATGACTGTTCCTAATATGACTGTTGGTACAAATAAACAACTTATCCAGAACTGCTTAATGGATCAGTACATTTTGTTGAGCTTTGTTTATTAGCTGTCATGACTGATTTTTCTTTTTTTTTTCTCTTGGTCAAAGAGAGCCATGGTTTAGTCTTTGGTTATTAAAAATCAATATATAACAAAGCATCTGCTACAGGGATTCATAAGCACATAAGGGAAAATATTTAGGAATGTTATATTGCCTTTGCTGTGCCTCGAGTTAGTAATAAACAGATATAACACAAATTACTATACCCATTTATGATTGTGTAATAAAGTAACTGCTTTGAATACGCTGAAGTTGCAAAAGTAGCTTATTTATTCTAAATAGAAACCTGAGTCTTTTTATCATGTGCAAAGATGCTTTTAATTTTACAGTGGCTCTAGTCTACAACATTTTTAACCCTTTAACTCAGACAGCTTAGCTTGTTCTTGATACTGATACAAGCAGTGGTGAGATTCCGTAATTTTAGTAACAGTTTCTGGTGGGATTATGAAATTTTAGCAACACATGTTATAATTTCTCTATAATACAAAACCTTTACACTTTCTAAATTTTAGGAACAGGTTCTTAAGAACTGGTGAGAACTTGCTGAATCCCACCGCTGAATACAAGTAAATATGTATTTTACATCACATAACAAAACTTACAAAATTCATTTCATAACATGAACATCTGATTTATTTTTTTTCTTTTGAATTTTTAAAAAAATATTTTTTATTGAGGTTTTTCAAAGTACAGACATTGGAAAACATAAGCCATTGTCACCACAAATATACAGATCAAGCACAACAAACGGTTGAGTATAACAATTAAAAAAAAAATATTTCTCTTGTAAGGTGTATCCAGTCCACGGGTTCATCCATTACTTGTGGGATATTCTCCTTCCCAACAGGAAGCTGCAAGAGGACACCCACAGCAGAGCTGTCTATATAGCTCCTCCCCTAACCCCCACCTCCAGTCATTCTCTTGCAGCTCTCGAAAAGATAGGAAGTATCAAGAGATATGTGGTGACTTAGTGTAGTTTTACCTTCAATTAAAAGTTTGTTATTTTTAAACGGTACCAGCGTTGTACTGTTTTTCTCTCAGGCAGAAATTAGAAGAAGAATTCTGCCTGGAGGTTGATGATCTTAGCGGTTTGTAACTAAGGTCCATTGCTGTTCTCACACATAACTGAAGAGTATGGGAAAACTTCAGTTGGGGGAACGGTCTGCAGATTACCTGCTTTGAGGTATGTTCAGTATTTTTATTTCTAGAGAGATGATAAGTTCTAGAAAATGCTGACACAGCCTTGTGTAATTGAGGTAAGCCTGATGCAGTGATTTAACAACGATTGGGATTATGCTTACAAAACAGGGTAATACTCATGTTAATACTCATATTACTTAGTGACAAAATGTTTACTTGTTTCATAAATAGGACGTTTTTTCTCTGAGGGAGATAAGTCTTTATTTGGGGCCTAGTTTTCCACATGGCTAGTCAGATACTCCTAGGAGTATTTTCTTAAGGCCCCTCTGGCATCCAGTACATGGTGGGAGGGGCCTATTTTCGCGCTCTAGATGCGCAGTTTCCTTCAGACTGAGACATTCAGCTTCCCTAGAGGAGTCCTCTGGCATCTGAGGACCACTATAGAGGGTTTATTTCTTCCCTAAATCGTATTTGAGGGCAGGTAGGAGCCTCAGCAGAGCTGTGGCAAGGTGTTTAACTGTATTTTAACGTTTTTTGAATCCGGTTTGAGGCCTAAAGGGTTAATCATCCATTTGCAAGTGGGTGCAATGTTGCTTTAGTCCCTTACACACACTGTAAAAATTTCAAACATCAACTAGCTGCGGTCAGATTCATCAGATTTCAGTCGGACAATAACTGTAGCCTATATCAACTATCAGGGGGGAACAAGGAGTCCCCTGGCAATGATGGAGGTTTCCAAGATAATTCTTTGGGCAGAGGTTCACTCTTGCCATCTCTCAGCTATCCATATCCCAGGAGTAGAGAACGGGGAGGCGGACTTTCTAAGTCGGCAGACTTTTCATCCGGGGGAGTGGGAGCTCCATCCGGAGGTATTTGCCCAGCTGATTCAACTATGGGGCAAACCAGAACTGGATCTGATGGCGTCTCGTCAGAACGCCAAGCTTCCTAGTTACGGGTCCAGGTCAAGGGATCCCCAGGCAACGCTGATAGATGCTCTAGCAGTGCCCTGGTCCTTCAGCCTGGCTTATGTGTTTCCACCATTTCCTCCCCTCCCTCGTCTGATTGCCAAGATCAAGCAGGAGAGAGCTTCAGTGATTTTGATAGCACCTGCGTTGCCACGCAGGACTTGGTATGCAGATCTGGTGGACATGTCATCCTTTCCACCATGGACTCTGCCGCTGAGGCAGGACCTTCTACTCCAAGGTCCATTCAAACATCCAAATCTAATTTCTCTGCGTCTGACTGCTTGGAGGTTGAACGCTTGATTTTATCAAAATGTGGTTTCTCAGAGTCGGTCATTGATACCTTGATTCAGGCTAGAAAGCCTGTCACCAGGAAAATATATCATAAGATAAGGTGTAAATATCTTCATTGGTGTGAATCCAAGGGTTACACGTGGAGTAAGGTCAGGATTCCTAGGATATTATCTTTTCTCCAAGAAGGATTGGAAAAGGGATTATCGGCTAGTTCCTTAAAGGGACAGATTTCTGCTCTGTCTGTTCTTTTGCACAAGCGTCTGGCTGATGTTCCAGACGTTCTGGCGTTTTGTCAGGCTTTGGTTAGAATCAGGCCTGTGTTTAAACCTGTTGCTCCGCCATGGAGTTTAAATTTAGTTCTTAAAGTTCTTCAAGGGGTTCCGTTTGAACCTTTGCATTCCATAGATATCAAGCTTTTATCTTGGAAAGTTCTGTTCCTAGTAGCTATCTCTTCGGCTCGAAGAGTGTCAGAGTTATCTGCCTTACAGTGTGATTCCCCTTATCTGATCTTCCATGCAGATAAGGTAGTTTTGCGTACCAAACTTGGGTTTCTTCCTAAGGTGGTATCTAATAAGAATATCAATCAGGAAATTGTTGTTCCGTCACTGTGTCCTAATCCTTCTTCAAAGAAGGAACGTCTGTTACACAATCTTGACGTGGTTCGTGATTTAAAGTTTTATTTGCAAGCTACTAAGGATTTTTGTCAAACATCTGCATTGTTTGTTGTCTAGTCTGGAAAGAGGAGAGGCCAAAAGGCTTCGGCAACTTCTCTTTCTTTTTGGCTGAGAAGCATAATTCGTTTAGCTTATGAGACTGCTGGCCAGCAGCCTCCTGAAAGAATTACAGCTCATTCTACCAGAGCGGTAGCTTCCACATGGGCTTTTAAACATGAGGCCTCTGTTGAACAGATTTGTAAGGCGGTGACTTGGTCTTCGCTTCATACTTTTTCTAAATTCTACAAATTTGATACTTTTGCTTCCTCTGAGGCTATTTTTGGGAGAAAGGTCTTACAGGCAGTGGTGCCTTCCATTTAAGTTCCTGCCTTGTCCCTCCCTTCATCCGTGTCCTAAAGCTTTGGTATTGGTATCCCACAAGTAATGGATGAACCCGTGGACTGGATACACCTTACAAGAGAAAACAAAATTTATGCTTACCTGATAAATTTCTTTCTCTTGTGGTGTATCCAGTCCACGGCCCGTCCTGTCACTTTAAGGCAGGTGTTTTTATTTTTAAAATTACAGTCAACACTGCACCCTATAGTTTCTCCTTTTTCTTACTTGTCTTCGGTCGAATGACTGGGGGTGGGGGTTAGGGGAGGAACTATATAGACAGCTCTGCTGTGGGTGTCCTCTTGCAGCTTCCTGTTGGGAAGGAGAATATCCCACAAGTAATGGATGAACCCGTGGACTGGATACACCACAAGAGAAAGAAATTTATCAGGTAAGCATAAATTTTGTTTTATCAACAAGGAGCATGGCTAAAATGCAAAACCACACACATAGAATTATGTCTATAATGATCTAAGAATATATAGTTAATAAACCTTAGATTTTTTTTATAAGAGTATATAAAATTATATATATATACCTGTATGTATGTATGTATATATATATATATATATATATATATATAAAATCATATTGTAAACTCTCCTACCTGATTAACAGGGGTCACCCAAGGACCCTTATCATAGAAACATAAATTGAAGGAGGCCTATGAAAAACTAGAAAACCACTCATGATTCCCATATTAGGAAACTCTACTCATTACCTCTTAAAATATGCTTAACATTAACACCCCAAATGAAAATAAGTGGCCACTCTTGGACCACCAAGTCAAGGGTACATTAGGGTATAAAGTTATAGGGACACTTTTGGACCCATTTTAGGAATCTAGACACATCAGCACAATAACAGGGATTTATAGGACAATATAAAGAACGGTAACATCTGTTGGGAGAATATTTAAAATAAAATAGGCAGAATGACATCTGTTTATATAAGCCTTATGCTAACCTTGGCTAGACCAATATTAAAAAATGGCGGGATAGTATCATCCTTATAATAACTATATTATAAGTATGAAGAAGTAATGATGGTGGATTCATAAACAGAGAAGCTCTAAGAGGGCTGATTTACCTTGGCCCATATCACCCAATAAAACAGGCCAAAATCATTTCACTGTTTCAAAACTAGTGATGTAAAATAAATAAAGGCCAACTAACTTCATAAGAGTTATATGTTAATAAAGATATATGTTAATAAAGATATTTAACATAATAGTTCAATATCACCTATTAACTAGGAATGTAAACAATGTACAGGTTTTCCAGTAAGATAATCATATAAATGCAAATATTACTAAATATACACAATATAAATACTGTTAGACAAACGTACATTCAGGCACAAAAAGCAATACGGCACTGCAAGGTGTTATAAAATAAAAACACCAATTTATAGTAAATATTAAATATTTAATAATAAAATAATAAATAATTAATATTAAAAAATGCAATGACAAACATAAAAGGCCACATACATTGGCTCAAACTATATCCCCTAGTTTAGTTTCTAGGAATGATACTAGGAGATGGCCTAACTGGTTATACAAAAAAAGGTAACTTCAAATGTATTTGTAGAGGATGCAATACTTGTGCTAAATATTAATTCTGGACATTTTCAAATGTGAATAAAAATGCTTTTTTTCTATACATTTTTATGCCAACTGTATTACATTATTTGTAGTTTATCTATTGTCCTGTAATTTTTGTAATTGCCAGTATGTAGGCAAAACAACACTTGAGGTGAAGACAGGATTTAGTAAATATGCAGGATGTTAAATTTGTGTCCATTTCTTCAATATAGCAGATATGTCTATACAAATTATAGATGTTGCCATCTAGAGGTGGCAACAGGAATAATATTTTGGAGAGGGAGGAATTATATTGGATTTTGAAATGAGAAACTATATTTCCCAAAGGAATGAACAGAGAATGGTATATAAGTTATTTTGTAGAAAATTAAAATGCTACTCTATCTACACCTATTTGTATCTCAGTTACCAGAACATTAATGTATTTTTGCCTGTTAGTTTTATCACAAATGTTAACAACTATTGGAGTGAATTATAAATTTATTTACATAAGGTGATTTGTAAAATGATGTGAATGTCAGTTTATTAACACCTATCTTGTAACTCATTTAATTAATTTTTTTTTTTTTTTCTCTGATTCCATACGCTGACATGCCTTTGTTAAAATGAACACTTCATGTTTTTATATATCACTGTTTTTAACCAGTGTTCAAAGTGTTAATCTTTTCTTATGCCAATAAAAAGAAGCTGTAACCAATGAGGGATAGTCTATGGCCTCTAGTTATCAAGCCGTCAACCTAAAAAATGCTGGAATTCCGCAGCGTATTTGTGGCGAGGCTGATTCGCCTAAGTTATCAAGCCCTTTACACCGGCAAAAGTAGAATTTTGTGATGTAAGCTTCGATCCGCCGGACTCAGTCCGACACAGATCGATTCTTACGTCACTCCAGATGTTCCGCACACAAGTTCGGCACAATCTGACTACTTTTGCTAGTTATCAAAAAACTAGCAGGTACGCTCGGCACTTTTTCCTGCCCAGCGTACCTGGTTTTCAAACCGCCATCCTGGAGGCGGCGGATCCCATAGGAATCAATGGGAGTCTGACCATAGCGAAAGCTCATGTTTGCTGCTGCCCGACATCCCATTGATTCCTATGGGAGCTGTCTACACCTAACACCTTAACATGTACCCCGAGTCTAAACATCCATAATCTGTCCCCCCCTACACCGCCGCAACTAAATAAAGTTATTACCCCCTACCCCCTACACCGTTGCCACCTATAATACATTTATTAACCCCTATCCTGCCCCCCCTACACCGCCGCAACCTATAATACATTTATTAACCCCTATCCTGCCCCCCCTACACCGCCGCAACCTATAATACATTTATTAACCCCTATCCTGCCCTCCCTACACCGCCGCAACTATAATAAAATTATTAACCCCTAAACCTAAGTCTAACCCTAACACTTAAATATTAATTAAATACATCTAAATAAATTGAACTCTTATTAAATTAATTATTCCTATTTAAAACTAAATACTTACCTGTAAAATAAACCCTAAGATAGCTACAATGTAATTAATAATTACATTGTAGCTATTTTAGGATTTATATTTATTTTACAGGTAACTTTGTATTTATTTTAGCTAGTTAGAATAGTTATTAAATAGTTATTAACTATTTAATAACTACCTAGATAAAAGAAATACAAAATTACCTGTAAAATAAATCCTAACCTAAGTTACAATTAAACCTAACACTACACTATCATTAAATTAATTAAATAAATTACCTACAAATAACTACAATTAAATACAATTTAAATAAACTAACTAAAGTACAAAAAATAAAAAAAGCTAAATTACAAAAAAATAAAGGTTTAATTGTAACTTAGGTTAGGATTTATTTTACAGGTAATTTTGTATTTCTTTTAGCTAGGTAGTTATTAAATAGTTAATAACTATTTGATAACTATTTTAACTATCTAAAATAAATACAAAGTTATCTGTAAAATAAATATAAATCCTAAAATAGCTACATTGTAGCTATCTTAGGGTTTATTTTACAGGTAAGTATTTAGTTTTAAATAGGAATAATTTATTTAAGTATAGTGTAGTGTTAGGTGTAATTGTAACTTAGGTTAGTTTTTATTTTACAGGTTAATTTCTCTTTATTTTAACTAGGTAGCTATTAAATAGTTAATTACTATTTAATAGCTATTGTACCTAGTTAAAATAAATTGAAATTTGACTGTAAAATAAAAATAAATCCTAAGATAGCTACAATAAAATTATTATTTATATTGTAGCTATATTAGGGTTTATTTTAAAGGTAAGTATTTAGTTTTAAATAGGAATAATTAATTTAATAAGAGTTAAATTTATTTAGATGTATTTAATTAATATTTAAGTTAGGGGGGGTGTTACGGTTAGGGTTAGACTTAGGTTTAGGGGTTAATAATTTTATTATAGTTGCGGCGGTGTAGGGGGGGCAGGATAGGGGTTAATAAATTTATTATAGGTGGCAACGGTGTAGGGGGGGGGGCAGATTAGGGGTTAATACTTTTAATATAGGTGGCGGCAGGATCCGGGAGCGGCGGTTTAGGGGTTAAACAATTTATTTGGTCGTGGCGGGGTCCGGGATCGGCAGGATAGGGGTTAATAAATTTATTATAGGTGGCGGCGGTATAGGGGGGGCAGGATAGGGGTTACTAGGTATAATGTAGGTGGCGGTGGGCTCCGGGAGCGGCGGTTTAGTGGTTAATACATTTATTATAGTTGCGGTGGTGTCCGGGAGCGGCGGTTTAGGGGTTAATAACTTTATTTAGTTGCGGGGGGCTCCGGGGGCACCGGTATAGGGGGTAGAACAGTGTAGTTAGTGTGGGTGCTTAGTGACAGCTTGTCAATAAAGCTGTCAAAAAGCCGAAGAGCAGCGAGATCGGATGAGTGATAACTATCACAGTCCGCTGCTTATCGCCCCGTACTTGGTGCGTGGCTTTTTGACAGATTTATTGATAACTATGGTGAGATTTTTCAGGTCCGCGATGGCAGGCGAGCTTAGGCCGGCGTATTGGGCCGGCGAAGGCAGGTAAAGTAGACACGTTGATAAGGCCTATGACTAAGCACCTCTAGTGGGGCAAAACACATCAGACAATACTGTCTTTGTAAGACTTTGTAAAGACTGGGAGTTCATGAGTGTAGCTATGGTCTTTGAAAAGTTATCCCCCACTATACACATCACAGATATATCCAAAACTATGCAGTTGTGTTCACAGAAATTTCTGCACCAACAGGCCTGTCACTATTCAGCTTTGGCTGGTGACTTGAGGCACAGAACACCTCTGGCAACAATACTATCCCCAATGGGTCAGCTGGTATTTTACAAGGTCACGATGGTCACTGAAAAAGGTAATTAGTAAGTGTCAGGGCCCCTGGACACTTACCGTTCAGGCATGACAGTTCAGTAGCAACCACACGGTTATCCTTCATGTGATTAGGGGTACTGGTAGGACCAAAGGCATCTTAAATGGTTTTCAGAAATGAGGCTTGATAGAAATCAAGGATTTTGCCAACTCAGCTATAATAACCGCATGTGGCTGCATAAAAAGTGCTAATGTGATCTTATTAAATAAATGTAAAAAAAAAGGAGACGGCTCATCCACAGTGCTGTGTTTAGATAATACAGCCTATTTGCTGTTCATACCCCATCTTTAGATGACCGGGGGGGGGGGGTTGTTGAAGGCCTTCACGACTGTTACCATAGGCCTCAACACTCTAGATCAGTTATCTGGTGTAGACTTCAGCTCTATCTGGCATTAAAACATTTTCCACAGTCTACAGAGTTCGAATAATACTATGCATATAATAGATGGCTTAATAAAGTGCTGATAAGTGGTAGATTATCAGCTATCAACATACAGCAACCAATATTGCATCTACTCAAGGTGCTGCCCAGAGACACACCCCAACATCTGATTATTTTGACTTGTAAAACACTCTAGCTTGCCGGGTCTATTTTGTTCTTTAAAAATAGAAGTTTAGATGAACATTCGCTTGAGTGTCAGTAGAGCGCTAGAGTTTCCACCTCGGCCATGTTTTCCTGGACAGGAAAATGCATTGTACCTCTGGAAAAGTCTATTCATGTTTCTACCTGTAAACCCTGCAGCATGTATAATTCTTAACTGTCCTGGAAAACATGGCCTGTAGATCCATATGATGGTTGAAAATGGTCTTCAAAACTGTGACTTTGTATTTTGTATCATGATATACATAACAGGGATTATGTTGACTTTACTTTGAGAAAGTTTAGCTGTGACAATGCATCTGCATACTGTGTAATGCGCCGATGGCCGTTGATCTTGATTTGCATGAGAAATAACTCTCAAGCTAGAGGGGAAAAGTGCTACTTTAACATTAAGCGAGAAGGATGAGAGAATGCATCAAATAACAAACACTGAGTGCATTTAGCAAAATACCTTTTCACTGAGAACTGTCCACAAGCATCATTGTAGATGAGCACTCCTGAAAATTTGAGAAGTGTCCTAAAAGTTTAACTAAAATTCTATCTGTCTGACTATTTGTCTGTATGTCTATCTGCCTTTCTGTCTAATTCTATCTAATTTATGTTTGTATATATACAGTATATATATATATATATATATATATATATATATATATATATATATATATATATATATATATATATATATATATATACTGTGTGTGTGTATATATATATATATATATATATATATATATATACAGTATATACTAATTGTGCCCTGCATGCCTCACGTCAACCATGTATGTGCAATAATAAACAAAAGTGAATAAACATCCATTCATTGTCTCTTTAATCTTTATTTAAAACATATGCTGTTTTAACAACATACTTAATGAGAGATGCTATAAATGCATAATTTACTGCCTTTAAACAGTTGATAGACACTCAGGCTTTAATATGTAATGTAAGCATTCCGTTAAAGTGGTTTTTAATGAATATTTCCACTATTTTTTTAAAAGCTTTCTCTAAAAATATATATAATTTAATGGAAAAAAGTTTGCATTTCGTGTTGAGGAAAGAGCATAGTGCAAACAATGCCTATGAAGGTTGCATGCAATGACAGCAATATAAACATGGCTTGTTTTTTGTATATTGTTGATATAACAAACAATAACATAAATAATAACATTGAAAGAAATATGAAGGTCATAAAAATGTGAGTAACCTATTTGTGCAGTTCCTTTTTGTTCACTGGATTTAACATCTGTGTGCGCATGAATCTAATGTATATCAGACTCTGTTTCAATAAGATAAAGCCAGCATTCAAACTTTTTTTTTCAATACCTTCTCCTATCGTAAAAGATTAAAATATTTGTTTACAAGTGTAGGGTAACCCATGATTTAGTACATTGTCTATTAACAAAAGAGAGTCCTCCTTACCCTCTAAAAAACCTTATTCTTTTAACTAACAATCATTTTCCTTTAAAACTCAAATTGAATTCATACACCAAATTCTCTTGGTTCCTTGGATGAAACCTGACCCCATTCCATTACAACATTTTATAGGCATAGTATTAAAGGGACAGTCAACCATAGAATTGTTATTGTTTTAAAAGATAGATAATCCCTTTATTGCCCATTCCCCAGTTTTGCATAACCAACACAGTTATATTAATATACTTTTTACCTTTGTGATTACCTTGTATCTAGGAACCTTCTTCCAGCCCCCTGATCACATGACTGTGACTTGTTATTATCTATTGTCTTAAATTTAGCATTGTATTGTGCTAGATCTTAAATAACTTTCTGTGCCTGAACACAGTGTTATCTATATGGCCCACGTGTACTTTCTGTCTCTTTGTGTTGAAAAGAGATTTAAAAAGCATGTGATAAGAGGCAGCCCTCAAAGGCTTAGAAATTAGCATATGAGCCTACCTATGTTTAGTTTAAACTAAGAATACCAAGAGAAAAAAGCAAATTTGATGATAAAAGTAAATTGGAAAGTCGATTAAAATTAAAAGTCCTATCTGAATAATGAAAGTTTAATTTATACTTGACTGTCCCTTTAAGGTTATTCCCAAACTAATTCTAGTCATGGGTGCCGCCATGTTGAAATCTATCTCTCACTACGTTCCAAGGCTGACTAGTTTGCACATGTGCAGTAACTCTCCTTTAGATTTATTTAGTGTTCCATAATGGCTGCACCCATAATTAGGAGGTGCATGAAATTTATTTAATTTTTTTTTTATATATAAAAACCCGTTTTTCTCTCTCATGATTCAGATAGAGAATACAATTTTAAACAAAGTTCCAATTTACTTCCATTATCTAAATTTGCTTTATTCTTTAGATATCCCTTGTTCAAGAATTAACAATGCACATGGGTGAGCCATTCAAGAGAGACATATATATGCAGCCGCCAATCAGCAGCTACCGAGCCTATTTATATACTTTTCAACAAAGGATATCAAGAAAATGAAGCAAATTAGATAATAGAAGTTAATTGGAAATTTGAATAAAATTGCATGCTCTTTCTAAATCATGAAAGAAAAAAATGGGGTTTTATGTCCCTTAAAAGGACACTCAAGTCAAAAGTAAACTTTTATTATTCAGATAGAACATGTAATTTTAAACAACTTTCCAATTTACCTCCATTAATAAAATGTGCACAGTCTTATTATATTTACACTTTTTGAGTCTCAGCTCTTACTGAGCATGTGCAAGAATTCACAGACTATATGTATATGCATTTGTGATTGGCTGATAGCTGTCACATGATGCAGTGGGAGTGGAAATAGACATAACTGAAATTTGTCAGAAAAAAATCTACTACTTATTTGAAGTTCAGATTAAGTGATATTGTATTGTCTTTTTATCATGCATATGTTGTTTATGCAAATCAACTGTATTTACTGGTCCTTTAAAGGGACATTCAAGTCAATTTACTTCCATTAAAAAAATGCACAGTCTTTTTAGATTTAAACTTTTTGAGTCACCAGCTCATACTGAGCATGTGCAAGAATTCACAGAATAAGCGTATATGCATTTGTGACTGGCTGATGGCCGTCACATGGTACGTGTATGCATTTGTGATTGGCTTATGGCTGTCACATGGTACAGGGGGAGTGGAAATAGACATAACTTTTAAAATTATCAGAAAAAAAATCTACTTTTCATTTAAAGTTCAGACTAAGTGCTATTGCATTGTATTGTTATCTTGCATTTGTTTATTATGCAAATCTACTGTGTTGACTGGTCCTTTAAATGTGCCTTGAAGTGTGAATGCCTTGAGCACTATGTGGCAGCTGTGAGTGTATAAATGTTACAAGCAAATTGTAAAAGAGTGGCTGAAGCTACTGCATTTTAAAGTTCCTATGGGATAACTTTAACACCATCTGTGACTCTGTGAGTGTATCTATATTTGCATAGGGGACTTCACAATGATGTGTGAGTGAGTAGTAGTAATTAAAGGGAGAGCTGTGCTTGTTCTCTGCTGTCACTCACTGCTATAATTCCCTCTGCAGGTTGTTTGTATACCATTGCTGCACAAAATATATGTGTGCACCTGAGCCTACTTCAGTATGCATTTATAGAGAAAGCCAAAGATAAATTGGTGAATATGGTAATACATTTAAATTATTGTTATTTTTTTTTTTTAATGTATGCTCTATTTGAATCATTACATTTTAAAAGGACATTTTTCTCAATTTAGTTTAAAAAAATAATTGTTATGAAAGTGGAGCACTAAACTAGCAACTTTCTAATTTACTCCTATTATCATTTTTTATTTGTTCTTTTTGTATCTTTATTTGAAAATCAAGAATGCACACTTAGGAGCCGGCCAATTTTAGGTTCAGCACCTGCGTAGTAATTGCTGATTGGTGACTAAATGTAGCCACCAATCAGCAAGCACTATCTAGGGTGCTGAACTAAACATGGGCCAGATCCTAAGCTTTCATTCCTGCTTTTTCAAATAAAGAAAACAAGAGAATGAAGAAAAAATAACAGGAGTAAAGTAGAAAGTTGCTTAAAATTGCATGCTCTATCTAAATCATAAAAAAAATACTTTTGGGTTTAGTATCCCTTTAAACTTTAGCAGGAAGTATCTATCGGCCTTTCAGCATTATTAGGAAGTACATATTAGCCACTGTAGCAGAAGTTCCTATCAGTTAATTAGTAAATGAGCACTAGTAGGATACACACAACTGATATTACAATAGTAGCTTTAATTTAAATGTAAACAGCCTTTACATTTGTATAAGCAGAAAAGATGAATATATATTTATCATATTCCAGTTATACTCTTTTATATGAATGATAGAAATACAATAGGCCTTTAATATTCACTTCCGTGCCATTTATTTTCATTGACAATAAAACACACAGTGTTAAATTGCTCCAAAACGTGAATGTGCAGTTAAATAACCCTCTACAATGGAAGATATATCCCTGCACTAAGTAGCTCAAAAGGTTAAAAACAAATCCCCATGAAACACAATGAAGATTGTATGTTCTGTCTCACAAACAATGATCTTCCCTATCTTTTCTGCTCTCTTCTCTCTGCTTTTGTCTTGACCCTTTGCTTTATTTCCCTTTGACATTATGAAAGGGCAAAGAGTGAGTGAGGCCTTATGATTAATGTACAGCGTGTAACATTGCAAATACCTCAAAAATGACAGTCAGTCTCGTGGCATTTTCTGCATAGCCTGCGGTAGAAGAAAAAGGATAGATTCGTTTTTTTTTTATAATTTTGTTTCATAACTTGAAGCTAAGCTAGAAAAATAGTGCATTGTTTAAGGAAATCCTTAAAGGGTCATTAAACACGAAATAAATGCTAGATAGAATGATGCAGAATAAAATATAGGTGTATTTTTTGTTTTCATTTCATTAGTTTCTTAAATATTAACAAAATAAGTGTAAAGTTTTAGTGTCTATAAAACAATGGGAGCTGCCATGTTGTAACTTAGGTTACCTTCTCGGGTGTGGCCAATTAGGGACCGTTCTAAATACTTCACTAGAGGGTGCAGCCAATGGTTATGTGGAATATAACAGTGTTCTATTTCTAACAGGAACTGAAAAGCTCAACATTTCAAAATGTAATTACAGGAAAAGGGTACAAAATAAATAATGAAAGTATATTGCAGATATTTTTTTTTATATATACAATATATAATTTTCTATGACCATCTCCAAGTGTTTAATGACCCTTTTAATAAAATTATAACACTAACATTGTGCAGAGAGTGTGTATATGAGTGTGTTTGCGTGTGAGTGTATATGCAGGCAAAAAGCATACTGTATACAACTTTTCTTATATGCACTTATTGTGGAATGTCGATATGTTTTTTTTTGTTTTTTTTAAATATGCTTTAAAGTTTTATTTCAGGTCTGTCGGTCCATAATGTCAAAGAAATCTAGGACAGGCTGTTTTGCTAATCACACTTCTTTCTCCGCTCTGTAGTTGATAACACTTGTTGTCTTTTTTTTGTCTTCTAAAAATCAGAGAAAACACTGCTAGTTTATTCATTTAGGCTCTCCCACTGTTTTCAAATAGTAATGGCTTTCCAATGCAATCAACCTCAAACTAATTGAATCAACATCCCAGGACATTTAACTGCTGATAATGTTGAGAAAAAGAAAAATATGCAAAGAACAAATAACTTATAAAAAAAAGACAAACACATATGGCGAAGAACACATTAAATAATAACAAATGGGATAAAATGTCTAAGCAATAGCATAGATATTTTTTTATAATTGTGGTCATTTAGCTAGATACACACCATGTGAACAGAATATAGAAAACAGCATTTTTTTTTTCACTTTAAGGCTAGAAATGAAAGGGAAAATATATTGCTGTGACCTTTCAGATGAAAATATTGTGATTGCTAAGGTTTTCAGTTATAAATGGATGCCAATACTCAGCATACAAATGTGACGTTTCCTTGGATCGCATATAGAAAAACATTAGGCATTAATTCTAAAATTATAGCTCAAAGAAATCCAGCATTGAAATATATTTAGTTGAAATATTTCTTTATTGATATGGCTAACAAGGAATACATATCACAATATAACAGAAAATTCACCAATATCAAACATTGGGTAATGAGTGATGTCACAAATAGTATCCCCTTGACTTATGATAAGCTTTAGCACCTCCCCAAATCCCGCTCATTAGAGTGCTACAAGAATTTGTTTCTGAAAAAATTATTATATAATTTTTTAATTTCAAACCCATAACGAATAACAAAACTAAAGTAACATTTCCTAACTTAACTAAAATATTTCAGTGGTACTATTAAGTGGCACTACACCCTTTTCCATTAGTGTCAAGTCTCCTTTTAATCCTAATATAAGATAATGGCCAAGACTTGAGCCTTAATCTTCTAGAAGGGAAATTCCATTAGACTTCTCTGTCTGGTCAGTCGTCCCCCTCCAGCCTCCTTCTTCTCCACTATTCTATTTTCTCCTGCATCATCCAGTAAAACCAGATTTTGATTAACTGTTCTCTACCACCCTGAATAGACGCGGCTATCTCCGACATGGAATATATGTGTCTTATTTTATCTAGCACTTCAGTCCAGACTGGGGCTCCCACCTTCCAGTGTCTGGCTATACAGATCCTGGTTGCTGTACATAAAGTTGTAATGAACGTATTTATAGCCTTGTTGTATGGTTTGAGTCTGTGGTTTAACAGAGCATGTTCAACTCTCAGGGTTATTGGGTCCCCCAGAACTCTGCTTAGAAGTCTCTGAAGCTGGTCCCAAGTAGCTCTATTTCCTGGACAATCCCACCACATATGTATGTATGTCCCCCTAGCCCCACATCCCCTATAGCATCTTATGGTTCCCTCAGCGCAGAAGTGTTGCGTCTGCTCTGGGGTGAGATACCATCTAAATACCGTCTTAATACAATTTTCTCTTAGGTCAGTGTTGATTAGCCCCTTACTTGAGTCATTTAGGATCCTATCCCATGTATGACCTGGGACGTCTATTCCCGTGTCTAATGTCCATTTATTAGTTATTGTCGAGTAAGTTCAATTTTGTGTTCCTTGAATAGATAGATAAAGTGTCGAGATTAAGCTTTTCTTTCTATCTGGGATAGTACACAGATGTTCTAACGGCGTCATTGTTTGTGAAACCCATGGGAAACAAAACTTATGAACAGCTGAGGAAAGCTGAAGGTTTAGAAACCATTGTAGTTTCAGAGGTTGGATTTTGTTTTGTAACTGAGAAAACGTTATTATTCGGGTACTAACCAAAAAGTTGGCGACTCTGTAGAGTCCCTTGTTAGCCGATTTTCCCACCTGTGTATGTACGTCTGGGTGTAGAAGAAGTTTAATTGGTTTTGACCTAGATTGTGTATTGATTAGTGTCCCGGTGAATAATTTCCAGATATTTATTGTTTCATCTGTGGCTGACGCTTTGAAATCCTGGCTATTAAATTTGTGCTCAAATTCCCATAAGATGTCATCAGGGGCCCCATATCCCCCCAGGTCCACCTCTAATCTGGTCCACAGAATACTATGGTCATTTTTACTTAATAAAGAGGCCTGCGCCACTCTGGCCACCTGATAACAGTCTGTCAAGTTTGGGAGGCCCACTCCCCCTAATTGTCTATGTCGCAACAGTATGTGTGAGGTTATTCTTCCCCTTCTGTCCCCCCTCACAAATGAGTTCAGAGAAGCTTGCAGTTTTTGTAAGTCTGCTTTAGCTACCTTGATTGGGAGGACCCTAAAGAGATACAAAATCCTTGGGAGAATGTTCATTTTAATTGCTGAGAGCCTGCCGTACCAGGAGAATCTGTGGGCTCTCCATTTTGTAAGATCTCTATTGATTATACTATAAAGTGGGACATAGTTCAGATCGTATAGTCTATTGTATGAGTCTGAGAGTTTGATACCTAATACTTAATTGATTTTGTGGCCCATACAAACTTGAAGTTGGTCTCAATTAGTTTTTTAGTATGTGGTGGGATGTTTATAGGGAGTGCTTCCCTTGTCTATTTATTTTGTAGCCCGAGATCAGCGAGAAATTGTGCAATGTTTGGTATAGGTTGGGTAGAGAAATCAGGGGCTTAGTCAGGGTCAAGAGGACATCGTCCTCAAATAATGGCAGTTTATATTCCAGGTCGCCCACTACCACCACCGCAATATCTTAGTTGTTCCTAATACTTGCAGCCAGTGGTTTCATACATAGGGCGAACAGCAGTGGGGACAAGGGGCATCCCTGATGGGTGCCGTTCAAAATCTTTATTGTTTTAGACTGGTATTCTGCAGCCCTTATAACTGCCGTTGGGTTAGAATATAGACCCTTAATTGCCGTCATGAAGGCACCCCCAAAGCCCATCTCAGTCAAAACAGTACTCAAGTATGTCCAATCTATTCTATCAAACGCCTTCACTGCATCCAGAGATAGGAGCAGAGAAGGCGTTCCCCCCCCCCCCCAAGATATTCTACCAGAGTTTTGGTTTTCCTTACATTATCTGGTGCTTCCCTATCCGAGATAAACCCCACCTGGTCCGGGTGAACCAACTTTGGGGCCAGTTTCTTAAGCCTATTGGCCAATATTTTGGTCAGAATTTTAACATCCTGATTTAGTGTTCAGGCCTCTCACATTATGTGAGATAATCTTTATACTTTTAGCCATCAGTCATTTCATACCTATTGTTATTGTTTGCCCTTCCTCCAGTCTCTTGGTTAGTGTAGTGCATAGTACCTCCATAACAAAACATTAATAAACAGTATAAACAATCCCAAAATTGAACCTGAGAAACATGAACAGTGTATGAGCTGTCAGCCCACACCTTGCTACCATACATTATTTTACTATGTCTAACAGTGCATGTAAAACAGTACCCGTGCATTCAAAACAGTTATTTGCAAGAATATAGATTGTGAGTGCAGGAGAAGTCTGTATTGCATAGTCATCAAACATAATCCCCTCCCCCGTAATGGAAA
Source organism: Bombina bombina (assembly GCF_027579735.1). Classification (NCBI taxonomy): domain Eukaryota; kingdom Metazoa; phylum Chordata; class Amphibia; order Anura; family Bombinatoridae; genus Bombina; species Bombina bombina. Next base: position 850,831,034 of record NC_069500.1, on the reverse strand, counting down.
GCATTCTACCCTTCCCCAAACAGAAAGAGTATATATATATATATATATATATATATATATATATATATAAAAGGTTTTAGTCTTTCATATTTGTAGAGTGCCAAAGTCTCAACATTGTCTCTGTAAATTAGTTCCTTTTGCTATAGTGTCCAATAAGACCCCCCAGACCCCTCCCCCAGCAAATATCAGCATAAGTGTCCACCTAATAGGTCTCACATTAGTGATAAACAATTCTTTTCACAGAAATAGATTAATACTTATCTGCAGCATGTCCTCTCAGGATGTGTAGAACCATAAGAGGAACCATACTTATGTTCTCCTTATTGTACCTATAATCAGGGTTTCAAGTCTTCTGAGTCCTCCTGGAAATCCTTGTCCAACTCTGTCTTTGCGGTAGAGAGCTAGCTATGCTCTTCACTGTGGCTCCTTTTTCGGCCTGGTCAGATGGCATCCGGGGGGCCTCCAGACCCAGATGGCTGCAAATCTCAGTGATGTCCCAAACTTCTCTTATGGTGTAGGTGATCCCATTATGGATGATAATAAGGGCAATGGGGAATCCCCATCTGCAGTTGATCTCGTTTTTCCTCAACATCTGGGTAAGCGGTCTCATGGCTCCTCTCCTCTGCAGGGTCCTTAAGCAAAGATCTTGAAAGAACTGAACCACCGAACCCTGAAATTTAAAGGTCCGGTTCTTCCTGGAGGCTGCCAGAATAGCCTTTTTCTCTGGAAAGCGGAACATACGAACTATGACATCTCTTGGTGGGGCATCCCCCCTTGGTTTCGCCCTTAGGGCTCTGTGAGCTCTTTCCATCTGAAAGCAGCCCTTTTCAGAGTGACCAGTGATGGCTTGGAATAATTGGGTCAGATATTTGTCCAACTCCGCAGGTGGCACAGACTCTGGAATCCCTTTCAGGCGTAGGTTGCATATGCGACTGCGATTTTCAAGGTCTTCCATCCTGTCTTGTATCATCTCCATCTCCTGTTGATGCAAAGTCACCTGCTGGGAGATTGAGGCAACCTCCCCCATGGCTGAATTTTCATAATCTTCCAGGGTGGACACTCTGTTACCCAGGTCTTGGATATCATGTTTAATTTCGGCCAGGCTACTTGTTACAGTATTCTGCATAGCGTCCATTTTCTCCCATAGCTTATCAAAGCTAGAATATATATCTTGTTTTGAGACCAGATTTTTAATATCTGCCTTGGTTACTGGGGTTTGATCATCTTCTTGTTGCATAATATTGGCGTCTGGGTCTTCCCCTCCTGGTCTACTATAGAGGTCTCCATGAGCTTATCTCCCTTTATTTGTTTAAAGAAGTTGTGCGTAGTTGGGGCTTTACCCCCTTGTGTTGGTTTATTTGATTTTCTAGCCGACATGTTTAGGTGGGTAGTCCCATATGATGCAATGCCCGCAGGGTTAAAATTGGTCTGATCTGTGTCCCCCAGCAAAATGTTAGTAAGATACTAAGATACTAGATAATGGAAGACTAGTACTCTAGTGACAACTGATTCCACTACAGTACTTGTAAGAGGCGTCTAGGAGTGGAAAAACAGGCACTTATAGGTAAGTAAAATATACAGGTCTATAAATGACAATAAGGCAATAATATACAATATATATGATCTATGATATACAAACTATCAATCCAATAGGAGATGGCATAAGGTGGAAAAGTCCTTAGTAACAGTGATGGTTAGTCCCAGAAGATGTATCTTCAGACAGAAGGGCCGCTCCTCTAGGGTGTCACGCCACGACACAAGTAAAAGGAATCTAGACAAATCAGAATAGAGGGTGCCACATGGTGCAGATCAAATGGTAAATTATAAATCAGGCAAAGAGGACATAAGAATCCTACTCACGAGATGTAAAGCACAGATGTGCAAAACCAGCAGTCCGGAACCGCTCGTCGTCCGGTAGACCAATGGATGATATCACAAGGGCAGATCCTCGTCTCACCAGGGAGAGTCCAGGGATACCTCGAACAGGAGTCAGTCAGCAGTGAAGAGTCCAGCAGTGATCAGTCCCACAGCTCAAACAGCTAAAATGTTAACTAAAACAGCTCCAAAAAAGGTCATCAAATCAGGTGATAAAAAGGTCGGCAGCAGATGAGGAGGTAAATAAAACTTAAAAGTTTATTAAAATAGTTTTTACTATTTTAATAAACTTTTAAGTTTTATTTACCTCAAACAGTCACACTCTAAACTCCACTATGGTGAAGACCAAAGAGCTGTCGAAGGACACCAGAAACAAAATTGTAGACCTGCACCAGGCTGGGAAGACTGAATCTGCAATAGGCAAGCAGCTTGGTGTTAAGAAATCAACTGTGGGAACAATAATTATAAAATGGAAGAAATACAAGACCACTAATAATCTCCCTCGATCTGGGGCTCCTGGGTCTTTCAGCATGACAATGATCCCAAACACACCACCCGGGCAACGAAGGAGTGGCTTCGTAAGAAGCATTTCAAGGTCCTGGATTGGCCTAGCCAGTCTCCAGATCTCAACCCCATAGAAAACCTTTGGAGGGAGTTGAAAGTCTGTGTTGCCCAGCGACAGTCCCAAAACATCACTGCTCTAGAGGAGATATGCATGCAGGAATGGGCCAACATACCAGCAACAGTGTGTGACAACCTTGTGAAGACATACAGAAAACGTTTGACCTCTGTCATTGCCAACAAAGGATATATAACAAAGTATTGAGATGAACTTTTGATATTGACCAAATACTTATTTTCCACCATAATTTGCAAATAAATTCTTTCCAAATCAGACAATGTAATTGTCTGGATTTGTTTTCACATTTTGTCTCTCATAGTTGAGGTATACCTATGATAAAAATTACAGGCCTCTTTCATCTTCTTAAGTGGGAGAACTTGCACAAATTGGTGGCTGACTAAATACTTTTTTTACCCCACTGTATATCTGAGACTTTGAGCAGTCTTTGGTATATTTAGTGTGAGATAAGGGTTAAGGTTTTAATTGCGGTGTTCTGGGTATTCACTACTGCCAGCATACCTCTTTCAACTCACAACATTTTTCGCTAGCATCCGTTACCTCCAGACCGGAGCTTTCTGTATTAAGCCATAACCTCCTAGCTCTTTGTAACTTTACATGCTCCAGATTGCCTCGTGGCTCCCCAAGATGGCCACCGTTTGCCCAGCTCACAGCAGTACCGGGAGCAATCTCTCTCCAGCAGCACGCTCCTAAACCATTCCAGACTTAGATTTCACTGCCCGGAGGCTCTCAGCCTAGTGTCCCCTCCAGGGAAGTAGATTTTCAGCTGGGATGAGGGTTTATTTTGCTCCCTGCACTCCGCTATGCACGGAGCTGCTCCACTATGCGACTGACTTCATGTCGCTCCAGGCTCCGCCATTGAAATATATTTAAAAGGTTAAATTTCAGGAAGCAAAACAAAGAGATGATAAGATGCTATAATAGAGAAATTGCATGACACAAAATGTTAAAGGGATAGAAAAGTTAGAATTAAACTTGCATGATTCAAATAGAGCATGCAATTTTAAGACACTTTTAAATTCACTTCTATGTTCAAATGTGCTTTGTTCTCTTGGTATCCCTTGTTGTAAAAGAATATGCACATATCCAACACTAGTGGGAGCTGCTGCTAATTGGTGCCTGCACACATTTGTCTTTTGTGATTGGCTAACTAGATGTGCTCATCTTACTGCCAGTAGTGCAATGCTGTTCCTTCAGCAAAGGATAACAAAAGAACGTAGGAAATTTGATAATGGAAGTAAAATGGAAAGTTATTTACAATTGTATGTTCTATCCAAATCATGAAAGAATTTGTTAGGGTTACCTGTCCCTTTAAAGGTACAGTTGCCTAAAGAATGGGAAAATATGACACACATTAAAAATAACTGAAAGAAAAAAAAGTGACAGCATACAGGCAGTTTATCAGGTCTCCAATATGTTTTACACAATGAAGACTTAAAGAGCCACTAAAGACAAATAAAAGTTTAATGATTTAAAAAACAACAACAACCCTTTCCAATATACTTCCATTATCAAAACATGCACATTTCTTCTGTTATGTGTGATCAGTCCACGGGTCATCATTACTTCTGGGATATAACTCCTCCCCAACAGGAAATGCAAGAGGATTCACCCAGCAGAGCTGCATATAGCTCCTCCCCTCTACGTCAGTCCCAGTCATTCTCTTGCACCCAACGACTAGATAGGATGTGTGAGAGGACTATGGTGATTATACTTAGTTTTTATGACTTCAATCAAAAGTTTGTTATTTTACAATAGCACCGGAGCGTGTTATTACTTCTCTGGCAGAGTTTGAGGAAGAATCTGCCAGAGTTTTTTACTATGATTTTAACCGGAGTTGTTAAGATCATATTGCTGTTCTCGGCCATCTGAGGGAGGTAAAGGCTTCAGATCAGGGGACAGCGGGCAGATGAATCTGCATTGAGGTATGTAGCAGTTTTTATTTTCTGAATGGAATTGATGAGAAAATCCTGCCATACCGTTAAAATGACATGTATGTATACACTTCAGTATTCTGGGGATGGTATTTCACCGGAACTACTCTGTTAAAGGTCACTAATCCTTTTAATAACTATTTATCATGTTAAACGTTTTTGCTGGAATGTAGAATCGTTTACATTGCTGAGGTACTGTGTGAATAAATATTTGGGCATTATTTTCCACTTGGCAGCCTTTTTTGCTTTTATTTGTGACAGTTTCGTTTCTCTTCACTGCTGTGTGGGAGAGGGAGGGGCCGTTTTTGGCGCTCTTTGCTACGCATCAAAAAATTCCAGTCAGTTACTTTTATATTTCCTGCATGATCCGGTTCATCTCTGACAGATCTCAGGGGTCTTCAAACTTCTTTTAAGGGAGGTAAATTCTCTCAGCAGAGCTGTGAGAATTCTTATAGTGACTGTGAATAAAAACGTTGCTTGTATTTTTTATGTCAAATTTAATTATTGTTATTTTACTAATGGGAACAAACCTTTGCTAAAAGTTGTGTTGTCTTAAAGTTTGATGCTATAACTGTTTTTCAGTTCATTATTTCAACTGTCATTTAATCGTTTAGTACCTCTTTGAGGCACAGTACGTTTTTGCTAAAAAAGATTATAACCAAGTTGTAAGTTTTTTTTTTTTGCTAGTGTGTTAAACATGTCTGACTCAGAGGAAGATATCTGTGTCATTTGTTCCAATGCCAAGGTGGAGCCCAATAGAAATTTATGTACTAACTGTATTGATGCTACTTTAAATAAAAGTCAATCTGTACAATGTGAACAAATTTCACCAAACAGCGAGGGGAGAGTTATGCCGACTAACTCGCCTCACGCGGCAGTACCTGCATCTCCCGCCCGGGAGGTGCGTGATATTATGGCGCCTAGTACATCTGGGCGGCCATTACAGATAACATTACAAGATATGGCTACTGTTATGACTGAAGTTTTGTCTAAATTACCAGAACTAAGAGGCAAGCGTGATCACTCTGGGGTGAGAACAGAGTGCGCTGACAATGCTAGGGCCATGTCTGATACTGCGTCACAGCTCGCAGAGCATGAGGACGGAGAGCTTCATTCTGTGGGTGACGGTTCTGATCCAAACAGATTGGACTCAGATATTTCAAATTTTAAATTTAAATTGGAGAACCTCCGTGTATTACTAGGGGAGGTCTTAGCAGCTCTCAACGATTGTAACACCGTTGCAATACCAGAGAAACTGTGCAGGTTGGATAAATATTTTGCGGTACCGGCGAGTACTGAAGTTTTTCCTATACCTAAGAGACTAACTGAAATTGTTACTAAGGAGTGGGATAGACCCGGTGTGCCGTTCTCACCCCCTCCAATATTTAGAAAGATGTTTCCAATAGACGCCACCACTCGGGACTTATGGCAAACGGTCCCCAAGGTGGAGGGAGCAGTTTCTACTTTAGCTAAGCGTACCACTATCCCGGTGGAGGATAGCTGTGCTTTCTCAGATCCAATGGATAAAAAATTAGAGGGTTACCTTAAGAAAATGTTTGTTCAACAAGGTTTTATATTGCAACCCCTTGCATGTATCGCGCCGATTACGGCTGCGGCAGCATTTTGGATTGAGTCGCTGGAAGAGAACCTTAGTTCATCTACGCTAGACGACATTACGGACAGGCTTAGAGTCCTTAAACTAGCTAATTCTTTCATTTCGGAGGCCGTAGTACATTTAACCAAACTTACGGCTAAGAACTCAGGATTCGCCATACAGGCACGTAGGGCGCTGTGGCTAAAATCCTGGTCAGCAGATGTTACTTCTAAGTCCAAATTACTTAATATACTTTTCAAGGGGCAGTCTTTATTTGGGCCCGGTTTGAAAGAAATTATCGCTGACATTACAGGAGGTAAGGGCCACGCCCTACCCCAAGACAAAGCCAAAGCTAAGGCTAGACAGTCTAATTTTCGTCCCTTTCGGAATTTCAAAACAGGAGCAGCATCAACCTCCACTGCACCAAAACAGGAAGGAGCTGTTGCTCGTTACAGGCAAGGCTGGAAGCCTAACCAGGCCTGGAACAAGAGCAAGCAGGCCAGGAAACCTGCTGCTGCCCCAAAGACAGCATGAATCGAGAGCCCCCGATCCGGGACCGGATCTAGTGGGGGGCAGACTCTCTCTCTTCGCCCAGGCCTGGGCAAGAGATGTTCAGGATCCCTGGGCACTAGAGATCATATCTCAGGGATACCTTCTAGACTTCAAATTATCTCCCCCAAGAGGGAGATTTCATCTGTCAAGGTTGTCAACAAACCAGATAAAGAAAGAAGCGTTTCTACGCTGCGTACAAGATCTGTTATTAATGGGAGTGATCCATCCGGTTCCGCGGTCGGAACAAGGACAAGGGTTCTACTCAAACCTGTTTGTGGTTCCCAAAAAAGAGGGAACTTTCAGGCCAATCTTAGATTTAAAGATTCTAAACAAATTCCTAAGAGTTCCATCGTTCAAAATGGAAACTATTCGGACAATTTTACCCATGATCCAAGAGGGTCAGTACATGACCACTGTGGATTTAAAGGATGCTTACCTTCACATTCCGATCCACAAAGATCATCACCGGTACCTAAGGTTTGCCTTCTTAGACAGGCACTACCAGTTTGTAGCTCTTCCATTCGGATTGGCTACGGCTCCAAGAATCTTCACAAAGGTTCTGGGTGCCCTTCTGGCGGTACTAAGACCGCGAGGGATTTCGGTAGCTCCGTACCTAGACGACATTCTAATACAAGCTTCAAGCTTTCAAACTGCCAAGTCTCATACAGAGTTAGTTCTGGCATTTCTAAGGTCGCATGGATGGAAAGTGAACGAAAAGAAGAGTTCTCTCTTTCCTCTCACAAGAGTTCCATTCTTGGGGACTCTTATAGATTCTGTAGAAATGAAGATTTACCTGACAGAAGACAGGTTAACAAAGCTTCAAAACGCATGCCGTGTCCTTCATTCCATTCAACACCCGTCAGTAGCTCAATGCATGGAGGTGATCGGCTTAATGGTAGCGGCAATGGACATAGTACCTTTTGCACGCCTACATCTCAGACCGCTGCAATTATGCATGCTAAGTCAGTGGAATGGGGATTACTCAGATTTGTCCCCTACTCTGAATCTAAATCAAGAGACCAGAAATTCTCTTCTATGGTGGCTTTATCGGCCACACCTGTCCAGGGGGATGCCATTCAGCAGGCCAGACTGGACAATTGTAACAACAGACGCCAGCCTACTAGGTTGGGGCGCTGTCTGGAATTCTCTGAAGGCTCAGGGACTATGGAATCAGGAGGAGAGTCTCCTGCCAATAAACATTCTGGAATTGAGAGCGGTTCTCAATGCCCTTCTGGCTTGGCCCCAGTTAACAACTCGGGGGTTCATCAGGTTTCAGTCGGACAACATCACGACTGTAGCTTACATCAACCATCAGGGAGGGACAAGAAGCTCCCTAGCAATGATGGAAGTATCAAAGATAATTCGCTGGGCAGAGTCTCACTCTTGCCACCTGTCAGCAATCCACATCCCGGGAGTGGAGAACTGGGAGGCGGATTTCTTGAGTCGCCAGACTTTTCATCCGGGGGAGTGGGAACTTCATCCGGAGGTCTTTGCCCAAATACTTCGACGTTGGGGCAAACCAGAGATAGATCTCATGGCGTCTCGCCAGAACGCCAAACTTCCTCGCTACGGGTCCAGATCCAGGGATCCGGAAGCAGTTCTGATAGATGCTTTGACAGCACCTTGGAACTTCGGGATGGCTTATGTGTTTCCACCCTTCCCGCTGCTTCCTCGATTGATTGCCAAAATCAAACAGGAGAGAGCATCAGTAATTCTAATAGCACCTGCATGGCCACGCAGGACTTGGTATGCAGATCTAGTGGACATGTCATCCTGTCCACCTTGGTCTCTACCTCTAAGACAGGACCTTCTGATACAGGGTCCATTCAAACATCAAAATCTAACTTCTCTGAAGCTGACTGCTTGGAAATTGAACGCTTGATTTTATCAAAACGTGGTTTTTCTGAGTCGGTTATTGATACCCTGATTCAGGCTAGGAAGCCTGTTACCAGAAGGATTTACCATAAAATATGGCGGAAATATCTATACTGGTGCGAATCCAAAGGTTACTCCTGGAGTAAGGTTAGGATCGCTAGGATATTGTCTTTTCTACAAGAAGGCTTAGAAAAGGGTTTATCAGCTAGCTCATTAAAGGGACAGATTTCAGCTCTGTCCATCTTGTTACACAGGCGTCTGTCAGAAGATCCAGACGTCCAGGCCTTTTGTCAGGCTCTAGCTAGGATCAAGCCTGTGTTTAAGGCTGTTGCTCCGCCATGGAGTTTAAACTTAGTTCTTAACGTTTTACAGGGTGTTCCGTTTGAACCCCTTCATTCCATTGATATAAAATTGTTATCTTGGAAAGTTCTGTTTTTAATGGCTATTTCCTCGGCTCGAAGAGTTTCTGAGTTATCAGCCTTACATTGTGATTCCCCTTATCTGATTTTTCACTCAGACAAGGTAGTTCTGCGTACTAAACCTGGGTTCTTACCTAAGGTAGTCACTAACAGGAACATCAATCAAGAGATTGTTGTTCCATCCCTGTGTCCAAATCCTTCTTCAAAGAAGGAACGTCTTCTACACAATCTGGATGTAGTTCGTGCCCTCAAGTTCTACTTGCAGGCAACTAAAGATTTTCGCCAAACTTCTTCCCTGTTTGTCGTTTATTCTGGACAGAGGAGAGGTCAAAAAGCTTCTGCTACCTCTCTCTCTTTTTGGCTTCGTAGCATAATACGTTTAGCCTATGAGACTGCTGGACAGCAGTCTCCTGAAAGAATTACAGCCCACTCCACTAGAGCTGTGGCTTCCACTTGGGCCTTTAAGAATGAGGCCTCTGTTGAACAGATTTGCAAGGCTGCAACTTGGTCTTCGCTTCATACTTTTTCCAAATTTTACAAATTTGACACTTTTGCTTCTTCGGAGGCTATTTTTGGGAGAAAGGTTCTTCAGGCAGTGGTTCCTTCTGTATAATGAGCCTGCCTATCCCTCCCGTCATCCGTGTACTTTTGCTTTGGTATTGGTATCCCAGAAGTAATGATGACCCGTGGACTGATCACACATAACAGAAGAAAACATAATTTATGCTTACCTGATAAATTCCTTTCTTCTGTAGTGTGATCAGTCCACGGCCCGCCCTGTTTTAAGGCAGGTAAATATTTTTTTTTTTTAAATTATACTCCAGTCACCACTTCACCCTTGGTTACTCCTTTCTCGTTGATTCTTGGTCGAATGACTGGGACTGACGTAGAGGGGAGGAGCTATATGCAGCTCTGCTGGGTGAATCCTCTTGCATTTCCTGTTGGGGAGGAGTTATATCCCAGAAGTAATGATGACCCGTGGACTGATCACACAACAGAAGAAAGGAATTTATCAGGTAAGCATAAATTATGTTTTTTTTTATTTGTACACTTTCTGAGGCTCCAGCTTCTACCAAACATGTGCAAAAAAGTGCACTGTATATATTATATGCATTATTTGATTGGCTGATGGCTGTCACATGATACAGGGGGAGGGAACATTGGATAAACTTTTACATTTGCCAGAAAAGTTTCTACTGCTTGTTTCAAATTTAAAGGGACATTAAACGCAAACATTTTCTTTTATGATTCAGGCAGATAATACAATTTCAAACAGCATTCCAATGTACTTCTATTATCTAATTTGCTTTATTCTTTAGATATCCTTTGTTAAAGAAATAGCAATGCACATGGGTTAGCCAATCACACGAGGCATCTATGTGCAGCCACCAATCAGAAGCTACTGAGCCTATCTAGATATGCATTTCAGGAAAGAGTATCAAGAGAATATGGCAAATTAGATAATAGAAGTAAATTAGAAAGTTGTTTAAAATTGTATTCTCTATTTGAATCATGAAAGAAAAAATTGGGGTTTAATGTCCCTTTAAAGTAAGTGCTGTTGCATTGTCTTGATATTATATATTTGTCAGTTATTCCATTCTGATGTATTTAGTCGTCCTTTAAAGTGATGGTAAATCCAAGCGTTTAACATATAACTAGCACAAAGCATATTTTGCACTTTTATGTACCTTTAAAGTAACATAGTAACATAGTAACATAGTAGATAAGGTTGAAAAAAGACTGAAGTCCATCGAGTTCAACCTATACAAATCTAAAATACTTACAAAAAGCTCCAGTTAAGCTTAAATAACCCCATTAAAATGTGACCCATTTAATACTAGCAATCATATCCATGAATTTTGTTTATATACAGAAATTTATCCAGACTATTTTTAAATGTATCTATGGTATTGGCATTCACTACCTCCTTTGGTAATGAGTTCCACAATTTTATTGCTCTTACAGTGAAAAAACGTTTCCGTTGCAGGAGATTAAATCTCCTTTCCTCCAACCTTAAATTATGACCTCTTGTCAGAACCAATTTTCTTGGAATAAAAAGAGCTTCTGCCATCTCTGTATATGGGCCTTGAATATATTTATATAAAGTAATCATGTCACCTCTCAAGCGCCTTTTTTCTAAAGAGAACAGACCCAGTTTGGCTAGCCTCTCCTCATAGGTTAATTTCTCCAATCCCCTTATTAGCTTTGTGGCCCTTCTCTGAACTTTTTCTAGTTCTGCAATATCTTTTTTAGCAATCGGTCCCCAGAACTGCACTCCAAACTCAAGGTGAGGTCTTACCAGGGCTTTATATAATGACAGAATTATGCTTTCCTCCCTTGAATCAATGCCTCTTTTAATACATGCTAGTATCTTATTAGCCTTTGAAGCCGCTGCCCTGCATTGTGCACTCATCTTTAGCTTGTTATCTATTACTACTCCCAAATCCCTTTCCTCCTGTGTTTGGCTAAGTCTTGTCCCATTTAAAAAATACATAGCCTGCTTATTTTTACTTCCAAAATGTAGAACCTTACATTTTTCCGTATTAAATCTCATTTTCCATTCACTTGCCCATAGTTCTAATTTTAGCAAATCCCTTTGCAAAGAGAGTTCATCCTGCTCTGACCTAATGACCTTACTTAACTTAGTATCATCTGCAAAAATAGAGATGTCGCTATTTAATCCTTGCTCCAAGTCATTTATAAAAATATTAAAAAGAACAGGGCCCAGTACTGATCCCTGGGGGACGCCACTGATTACCTTTGTCCAATCTGAGTATGACCCATTTACTGCTACTCGTTGCTCCCTATCTTTTATCCAGTTATTTATCCATGAGCTAACATTTTCAGCTATTCCCAGTCCCTTAATTTTGTGCATTAATCTCTCATGTGGCACTGTATCAAATGCCTTTGCAAAATCTAAGTATATCACATCAACTGATTCCCCTTTATCTATATTTTTACTTACTTCCTCGTAGAATCTAATTAGATTAGTTTGACATGATCTATTTCTCCTAAAGCCATGCTGATTAGAACTCATAATCTTGTTTACACGAATATGCTCATCAATATAATCCCTTATAATCCCTTCAAATATCTTCCCCACTATTGATGTCAGACTAACTGGTCTATAGCTTCCTGGATCATCCCTGCTTCCCTTTTTGAAGAGTGGCACCACATCAGCTTTACGCCAATCCTGGGGTACCATGCCTGAGGATAATGAGTCTTGAAAAATTAAGAGTAAAGGTTTGTCTATAAAGTAGTGACTGATCAAAAATTATTCCATTCTGCTGTATTTAGTCGTCCTTTAAAGTGATGGTAAATCCAAGCGTTTAACAAACGCTAGGATTTACCACCACTAAGTATCAAGGGGAGTTTCATTCATCAACCTTGTAAAAAAGGGTGCTAATCTCAGCCTTTCTGTGCTGTTGTACAGCGCTAAATTCACGGCACATCGATTTTCTACCAATGAGATGCCACTTGCACCAAACTTCACTTCATTGAAGAAGATCGTTGTGCAGTGGGCGGCTGGAGCCGCTGAATTTAGCGCTGTGCAATGGCACAGAAAGGGTGAGATTAGCACCCTTTTTTTTTACAAGGTTGATGAATGAAACTCCCCTTGATACTTAGTGGTGGTAAATCCTAGCGTTTGTTAAACGCTTGGATTTACCATCACTTTAAAGGACGACTAAATACAGCAGAATGGAATAATGTTTGATCAATCACTACTTTAAAGGTACATAAAAGTGCAAAATATGCTTTGTGCTAGTTATATGTAAACAGTAGTACATTAATACAATGCTCTATGTGTTTAACCCCTGCAACAAGCAGTTACACACATAGTTAAAGTCAGTTCCAGAGCACCAATGCACTTCTGGGTGCTAGCTGAGCACATCTGATGAACCAATGACAAGTCATATATGTGCAGCTTCCAATCAATAGCTAGCTCCCAGTAGTCCATTGCTGTGGTTGAGTCTATCTAGGTATGCTTTTTAACAAAGGATACCAAGTGAACAAATAATATTTGATAAAAGAAGTTAACTGAAAAGTTTCTTAAGAGTTCTTTCTCTGTCGGAACCACGGAAATGAAATTTTGACTTCATGTCCTTTTCATTTAATATCATGTGTTTTGAAATGAATAAATATGTCTGTATTGATTTTGGGTGTAGTCCAGCCTTGGATCTAGTAGGCCCAATAAAGACCTAATGAAAACAGATACTTGTAAGTCAATTACTTATCAACCGAATAGGTTTGTCAACCGTTCAGATTGGGACAATTCCTATTTTTGGAAAAAATAGATGTGCTGCTTAGAGTGAACTACAATTTATACTCGTTAAAAGGAAACTAAACTCAAAAACTGAATCCCCAATAATGTTACATTAAGATAAATCAAACATAATTTTATTATTATCGGTTATTTGTAGAGCGCCAACAGATTCCGCAGCGCTAGAATTGCCATATAAATTCCATATGCATAATTCTTTCTTTGTTTACTACTATTACTGATACTGGGGTGTATTTAGTTTACCTGACTGGGGTATATTAAATGCAATAATTACCTAGATCAATGCAGTATTTTGTTAACTCTGGTTTTATCAGCCACAATCAAAGTGAATTAAATAAACGTATACAACAGAATTTGATGGGTGTATTACTGGACTGCTTTTGATCAACAAGACACATGTTGTTGTGTGAACTACATTACAATTATAATTGCTTTCACTTTATTTTTATGCAGCTCATTGCTGATAAATACTATAATTTAATTAGACAGTTAGTTAAGAGCCTCATATTATATAATAAAGATAACGTTCTGTTCCATGTATTCAAAGTGGCAGTTTTGTTTTGCATGAGAAATACCAAACCACTAAAATTTTTCAAGCCCTTTAACAAAGTCAAGATTTCATATTTATTCTTTTTTTTTAACATATATGCATAGTTTTTTTATTAATCAAATTATAATAAAATAATTGGTCCTGTAGTACCGGTATTTTACAAATATACAACACACAATATATATATTTTACTTTTTGCAAAAAAATATTAATTATGTAGCTATTTGATCATTTTAAAACACAAAGGACTAGATTAAAACTGTACTTCAGGTATCGCAACCTCGCTGATGCATATACCCATAGAGCACGCTAACCCAACAGGAGTTATTAATATTTCACATTCCAATTTTCTTCACACACACACACACACACACACACACACACACACACACACACACACACACACACACACACACACACATATATATATATATATATATATATATATATATATACAGTATACGATGTGCCAGCTCACCTAGACCATATATTGGTGTTACCCTAGTTAATTAAATTATTGGTAACCACCAGGGGTGCCTGGGGACATAGTGTGATAAAGATATAAATAAATAAAAGAAAAATGTATGTCCTAGTCAGCACTTACACATATAACTATCCGAAGATAATAAATAAATATAAGCCCTAAAGGCTACGTGAGTAAAGTGGGCCAATCCCAAGGTGACAGGCTCCCTTCTTAATTAGATATCTAGCAATGCATAACGTGGGTTAGGTTAAATTGCATTTAATTTTTACCAAATACATACAGAATATAAATACATATGCCATAAAAAGTGACAAATGCAATTAATTAGTTTACTAAACATATATAAATACAAAACCACCAATGGCCATTGGATACAGATAAATAATCCCCTATAGTAGCTGCAAGAATATCATGTCATATAAGGTCCGTATATACATACAGTAATCACAATGTCAGCAGAATCCTAGGGATGTTTATCATATTCTCACACTCTGACCCTTTTCTCAAACATAAAGTTCTGTCATAGGCACAAACAGCTTTAGAAGCAATATCAGGAGTTGATAATCATAACACCAACAGTTCATGCAAAAATAGCCGTGGTCAAGTAAGGTAAAGTTGCAGCTAGGCAAAGCAAAGCAAGGTATGCAGGCGTGTAAATTGAGCAAAGCAAGTTAGTCATAGTTCACACAGCCGCAAATGGGACCACACATAGGTAATACTGTATCTCCATAAGGTATCCTATTCAGGAAAAACAAGCACATAAACCCCTTCATATATGGGTACTACCTCCTGAGGGACGTACCCTCGCCCAAGGGACCCTAGATCATAGGGTGCACTACTTTGGCAGATTAAGGATCCTTGCCAATCTTCACAGCGGTTAGTCACCGCTGCAAAGTCACTTACTTTGTGTGTGCCGTGGAAACGCCTCTATATCATACCTTACTTGCGCTGATATCCTCCGGCTGTGCTTAAAGTGCAAATGTAGAGTCATAGAAGCTCCAAATGGCCATAGGTGGGCAGGAAACGCTCGGTCGGCCTAACCAGAGCTGTAAACAAATTGTGCAATTACGCAACACGTGTTTCGCCGCTGGGTGAATTTAATGCGTCTTTCTCAAGCGTAACTTCCCATTGGTTGTTCTCCCTCCCAGGAATTTATACTCTTTTTGAAAGTTCCTATGCAGTTACTTCCTGTTTAGTGTCCACATTGTTATACAAATGGTATTTATTATTACCATGATCATCATTTCAGTCAATTGCATATTTCCTAACAACAAATTACCTGTAGTTCTGCATATATTAAAAACAATATTTACAATCTACTATATCACAGGGTAGGGAAGCCTGTCAATGACTTACTAATGTGAATGTAACAAAACTTTGATACATTATATAACTTTCGGCTACAGAGCCTTATTGTTATAGTACTTTTATTCGATGTGACAAAATCCAGTACTTAATCCAGTCATAGAACACAACCTTAGTGATGAAGAGGGACCTAAAGAAAAGAGATTAGCAGGGGACCCATTATAAAAATTATCCCTACTCATCAAAGAACATAACAGTAGTGATTTAATAATATTTATTTAACCTTATATTAACATAGAAAATGGGCAAAGTTTATCTCTTCATTGAGACCATTTGATTTTAGGCTCTCAAGATTATAAATCCATTTGCACTCTGCTTGCAGAAGACATTTATCTATTTACATCATATGAGAACTACCATGATGTAAATAAAAATGTTGCGCTACACTACTGTCTTTAAGATTATCATTTTTTATGTCTCTTTTATGTTCTTTTACTCTTTCTTTATATTCCCTGTAGGTTTTACCTACATAGAATGTGGGACATGTACACCAAACAGTGTATAGCACCCCTTCACTCCTGCATGTAATATGACCTTTAGTTCTATGGGTGATGCCCTTATTATCAAGCTTCTTATCCCCCTTCTGGATATTCTTACAAATACTGCATTTGCCACACAGAAAATTGCCATCTTTGTGTTTATATTTTTGTAACCAAGTATTGGTAGTACTAGGATTAGAAAAGTGACTGTGTACTTATTTATCTCGAAGATTGGGGGACCTACGTGGTGTCATAAGAGGGGCTTCTCCAACAATTTTACTTATTATTGGAGCAACCTTAAGTACTGTCCAGTGTTTATTTACAATAGCCCTAATATAATTCCATTTATTATTAAAGGTAGATATAAATCTAATTTGGTTGTTCCCCTTGTCTATTTGACCTGTGTGATATAAAATCTCATCCCTTGTTTTTTTATTTGCTCGTTGATAATTATGTTTCAAACTTTTACAGGGGTAACCCCTATCTTTTAACCTAGTTGTCAAATTCTGGGCATGTGATTTATAGGATTCAGTGGTAGAACAATTCCTCTTGCATCTTAAGTACTGGCCAGATTGATTCGTTTAATAAACTCTAAAAGTTCTATTTCAGTACCCTTCCACATTACCAAGACATCATCAATGTACCGTGCCCATAGCGATATCTTATCTTTATAATGTGACAACTCATTTTGAATTTTATCTACCTCCCATTTCCCGGGGTAGAGACATGCATAAGTGGGGGCATAATTTGCCCCCATTGCCGTACCTAAAATTTGGCGATAGAATTTATTATCGAACATTATTTCTTTTTTGCCGGTTTTGTATTTATATATGTTTAGTACACAAATTAATTGAGCATTTGTCACTTTTTATGGCATATGTATTAATATTCTGTATGTATTTGGTAAAAATTAAATGCAATTTAACCTAACCAACATTATGCATTGCTAGATATCTAATTAGGAAAGGAGCCTGTCACCTTGGGATTGGTCCACTTTACTCACGTAGCGTTTAGGGCTTATATTTATTTATTATTTTCGGATAGTTATATGTGTAGGTGCCGGCTAGGACATACTTTTTTCTTTTCTTTATTTATTTATGTATATATATATATACCTATACCTGTATATCTATTCCTATAGAAATATAGGCATAGATATATATTTTACATTAACACTCACCGGCCACTTTATTAGGTACTCCTTGCTAGTACCAGGTTGGACCCCCTTTTGCCTTCAGAACTGCCTTAATTCTTCATGGCATAGATTCAACAAGGTGTTAAAAACATTCCTCAGAGATTTTGGTCCATATTGACATGATAGCATCATGCAGTTGCTGCAGATTTGTTTCCTGCACATCCATGATGCGAATCTCCCGTTCCACCATATTCCAAAGGTGCTCTATTGGATTGAGATCTGGTGACTGTGGAGTCCATTGGTGTACAGCGAACTCATTGTCATGTTCAAGAAACCAGTTTGAGATGATTTGAGCTTTGTGACATGGTGCATTATCCTGCTGGAAGTAGCCATCAGAAGATGGGTACACTGTAGTCATAAATGACAACAACAATACTCAGGCTGTGGCGAATGCTCAATTGGTACAAGGGGCCCAAAGTGTGCCAAGAAAATATCCCCCACACCCTTACACCACCACCATCAGCCTGAACTGTTGATACAAGGCAGGATGGGTCCATGCTTTCTTGTTGTTTACGCCACATTTTGACCCTACCATCTGAATGTTGCAGCTAAAATTGAGACTCATCAGACCATGCAACGTTTTTTTCCAATCTTCTATTGTCCAATTTTGGTGAGCCTGTGCAAATTGTAGCCTCAGTTTCCTGTTCTTAGCTGACAGGAGTAGCGCCTGGTGTGGTCTTCTGCTGCTGTAGCCCATCTGCATCAAGGTTCGACGTGCTGTGCATTCAGAGATGGTATTCTGCATACCTTGGTTGTAACAAGGGGTTATTTGAGTTACTGTTGCCTTTCTATCATCTCAAACCAGTCTGCCTTTTCTTCTCTGACCTCTGACATCAACAAGGCATTTTTGTTCAAACAACTGGATATTTTCTCTTTTTATGACCTTTCTCTGTAAACCCTAGAGATGGTTGTGCGTGAAAATCCCAGTAAAAAGCAGTATTTGAAATACTCAGACTAGCCTGTTTGGCACCAACAACCATGCCACGTTCAAAGTCACTTAAATCTCCTTTCTTCCCCATTCTTATGCTTGGTTTGAACTTCAGCAAGTCGTCTTCACCATGTCTAGATGCCTAAATTCATTGAGTTTCTGCCATGTGATTGGCTGATTAGCAATTTGTGTTACCAAGCCATTCAACAGGTTTACCTAATAAAGTGGACAGTTTTTCTTATATTATATATATATATATATATATATATATATATATACATATATAGAATTGAAAAAGGCATGCACTCACTGGGTTTGTGCAAATATAGTGCTTTATTGGCACATCAAAAACAAAAAGGTTGGTCTGATGGAGGGGTGATTGATCCCCGAAATGTTACCTTTTTGTTTTTGATGTGCCAATAAAGCACTATATTTGCACAAACCCAGTGAGTGCATGCCTTTTTCAATTCTATATTCAACGTTTGCCTGCACCCTGGTAGTTGTAGATACTGATATAAAAATCCAGTATAAAATGGTTTAAAAACTTACTTAGAAGCTTTCAGTTTAGCTCTGTTAAAAAGGCAGTTGGAAAGCCCACTGCAAGTGGGAAATAAGACCCTCCCCCCCTCCCCCTTCTTTTGCATATGAAAAGACCCTTTACACAAACAGGAGCAAGCTGGAGAAGGTAGCTGACGGTATTCAAATAAAACTTTGGGGCTTGGTTAGGAGTCTGAAAATCAGAGCAATGTTATTTAAAAATAAGCAAAATTATACATTTAAAAAAAAAAAAAACTTTATGGGCTTTATAAATAGATCATCTACAAAACATTTATGCAAAGAAAAAATGAGTGTATAATGGCCCTTTAAGTGGGAGTACGCTCTATTTTGAACTTTATATATATATATATATATATATATATATTTATAATGTATGAAACATTTATTTTTTTCTATGTGAAGTACATATAAATTTAAGACATGAGTAACATGCTCTGTGTTTTGCAATGTAGGTCTAAGGCGGTGTTGGGTTAGCACACATGAAAACTTAGTTGCTTTAAGGCGTGTTGAAATATTAAATAAAAAATATATATTGTCTATGGATTATTTACAATTTTTTTGCAGTATCTATATTCATTTTTAATAATGATTTAATGTACGCTAACCTAAAATCGTTAGACTATAACGCATATTTTACATTCCTATGTTCTTCACATTTTTTTATTATTATTAAATAGTTATTTCTATATATATGTGATAATGTTAATGTACAATAAATATCCATACCTGTATATCTATAGGAATAGATATACACGTATAGGCATAAAAATATATAAATATTTATTTATAATAAAAATAACATTGTCCTGTATGTGATGAACATTGGAATGGGAAATATTTACAGTATATACACAGTAAAACACATTAAATATTATTATGGAATTTTATATATATATATATATATATATATATATATATATATATATATAATAGCCTTTTGCAGCAAATACATGGCCATATACCACATACATTTAAACCCTTATAAATATTTTTTAGATAGTGTTTATATAAAACAATATATATTAACGTATTTATCTTTGTTTAGTGCAACTTTTTTTTTATCCCTAACACTTTACGCATGCAGGCCCATTTATCAAGCTCCGTACGGAGCTTGAAGGGCCGTGTTTCTGGCGAGTCTTCAGACTAGCCAGAAACACAAGTTATGAAGCAGCGGTCTAAAGACCGCTGCTCCATAACCCTGTCCGCCTGCTCTGAACAGGCGGACAGGAATCGCCGGACATCAACCCGATCGAATACGATCGGGTTGATTGACAGCTCCCCTGCTGGCTGCCGATTGGCCGCGAGTCAGCAGGGGGCGGCGTTGCACCAGCAGCTCTTGTGAGCTGCTGGTGCAATGTTAAATGCGGAGAGCGTATTGCTCTCCGCATTTAGCGAGGTCTTGCGGACCTGATCCGCAGTGTCGGATCAGGTCCGCAAGCCCTTTGATAAATGGGCCTGATTGTCTTCAGTCGCACTAACCCGATGCATGTTAAATTCGATTGCGCTCAGGCGAACGTGTTTACTTTCAGCTTGTAATACATGCTCAAATTAATGCCCCCGCAATATTCTTATATTGCACATGCAAACATTAGTGCGCTATTTTTGATCTATCCCATATTGTATAGTTTAGATATAATTCAATATAATGGAGAATGCATTTGTGTTTTTACAGTTATCTTAAATGCATTTAACAAGTCTTATGTACTGAAATAAGCTGTTATTTATTTCTCCTGCTATTAATCATATTAGTAGTTACTAACAAATGAACTGTTGATTTTATGTGATGATATGGGCTTTTGACTTCAGAGTGCCATTAATGGTTACTTAATGTACTATCCAGAGGAGAAGAGAATTGCCTTGAAATATTTACTTAAATAGTTTGCTAATGCAAGATAATTACTTTTCACTCAACCTTTTTTAATAGTAAGTTGTTATCTACACCTCCATTTTTAGACCTGTCTCCAAGGTAACTAGATTCTCTAAAAGGCTGAAATATTCTCTTTAATTCATAAAAAGTAAGAACCACAAAAAATGATTGCATAGCCAATTAGCATATCTAGACAAGAATCCCTGCTTGTTTTTCAACAAAAGTGTTCTGTATACTATGTTACCAATGCACCAATACACTCTGGGTAAGATATGCAGATCAGATATACAATATCTCACCAAAACTTTAAAGTCATAAAAGTAGAAATTTAAAATGTTCCCCTCTATCATGTATAAAAGAAAGTATGCTATAAAGGCAAAACATCAAGATGAGGACAATCTTGCCAATCTAATTTACCAATTGTTTAACAGTATCCTGTACTTGGAAACACCATAAAGGAATAGTAAACCCCAACATTTCTTTTATTATTCAGATAGAACAAACAATTATAAAAAACTTTACAATTTACTTCTATTATCAAATTTGCTTTGTTCTCTTGTTATCCATTGCTGAAGGGACAGCACTGCACTACTGGCAGCTAGCTGAACACATCTATTTAGCCAATCACAAAAGACAAATGTGTGCAGGCACCAATTAGCAGCAGCTCCCACTAGTCTATAATATGTGCATATTCATTTTCTTTCATGTAATTGGCAAGAGTCCATGAGCTAGTGACGTATGGGATATACAATCCTACCAGGAGGGGCAAAGTTTCCCAAACCTCAAAATGCCTATAAATACACCCCTCCCCACACCCACAATTCAAATTTTACAAACCTTGCCTCCTATGGAGGTGGTGAAGTACGTTTTTGCTAAGATTTCTACGTTGCTATGCGGTTCTCAGCATTTTTGAAGCCCGATTCCTCTCAAAGTACAGTGAATGTCAGAGGGTTGTGAAGGGAGTATCACCTTTTGAATGCAATGGTTTTCCTCACGGGGATCTATTTCATAGGTTCTCTGTTATCGGTCATAGAGATTCATCTCCTACCTCCCTTTTCAGATCGACAATATACTCTCATATTCCATTATCTCTACTGATAACCGTTTCAGTACTGGTTTGGCTATCTGCTATATGTGGATGGGTGTCTCTTGGTAAGTATGTTTTCATTACTTAAGACACTCTCAGCTATGGTTTGGCACTTTATGTATTTATATAAAGTTCTAAATATATGTATTGTACTTATATTTGCCTTGATTCAGGTTTTCAGTATATTTCCTTTTGCAGACTGTCAGTTTCATATCTGGGAAATGCTTTTTTTATGAAAATGTATTTCTTACCTGGGATATAGTCTCTTTTTCAAATTGACTGTCTTTTAAATTTGCGGTTAGAATTAGACTCGCGAGGGCGCAAAATGCCAAAGTTTATTGCGTCAATTTTGGCGCAAGATTTTTTGGCGCAAACTTAGTCATTTCCGTTGACGCAAATTCATCATTTCCGGCGTCTTAGTTGACGCCAAGTCCTTCACAAGGTTGCATCATCTATGACGCGAGTGTGTCGTTTTCGGACGTTTTTGGCGGCAAAAAATATTTTTCTGTTTGTTGTGCGTCATACTTGCCACCAAATATTTTCATTATTTAAGACCCCATTCCTATTTGCCTCTTGCCTTTTTCTATGTCAGAATGCTGTTTGCATTTTTTCCCATTCCTGAAACTGCCATATAAGGAAATAATAATTTTGCTTTATATGTTGTTTTTTTTCTCTTACATTTGCAAGATTTCTCAATCTGATCCTGTCTTAGAATTCACTGTTGGATCCCTGCGGCCTGATAACAGTTCTACCAAAGCTAAGTGCATTTTTGTAAACTTGTGGAGATTATACCTCCAGCTGTGGTTTGTAATAGTTGTCATAATAAGCTTTTACATGCAGCATTACTTGCTGTTCCCTCAACATCTAATGCACAATATATACCTGTAAATTTAAAAGAATTTATTTCTGATTCTATTCAGAATGCTTTGTCTGCCATTCCGCCTTCTAATAAACGTAAAAGGTCTTTTAAAACTTCTCATAGAGTTGATGAAATTTCAAATGACCGGCAACATACTGATTTATCCTTCTCTGATGAGGATCTATCTGATTCAGAAGATCCTGCCTCAGATATTGACACTGACAAATCCTCTTATTTATTTAAAATGAAGTATATTCGTTCTTTATTAAAAGAAGTGTTGATTACATTAGATATGGAGGAAACTAGTCCTCTTGATATTAAAACTAGTAAACATTTAAATTCTGTTTATAAACCTCCTGTAGTTATTCCAGAGGTTTTTCCAGTTTCTGATGCTATTTCTGATATGATTTCTAGGAATAGGCCTGGTACTTCTTTTATTCCTTCTTTAAGGTTTAAAAAATTGTATCCTTTGCCAGCAGTTAGATTGGAGTTTTGGGAAAAGATCCCCAAAATTGATGGGGCTATCTCTACTCTTGCTAAATGTACTACTATTCCTATGGAATCCATTCTACCATACTACACCGGGGCAAAAAGACTACCCTATTCCAGAGAGGTCACGGACATGTGATTGAGAAAATTGAATACATTTTTTTTTTAAATTTAATGTTTGTTTTTTAATATAGCTTAGATGATCTAAAATTGTTTTAAAGAGTGGTGTATTTAAATGCCTCTGTTTTAAAAAAATCAGAAATAAATTATTTGTATTAGGGTTGTTTTTCAACAGAATACAAGTTGTAATACTTTAACATATTCAGACATCTATAAGCAATGCCTTTACATATGTCCCTTTAAGAAAATTGAAATCAATTAAACTAGGCCTTTAAATGGAAGCTTGGAATTCACAAGAAACATCTTGAAAAAGGCTCATTTAGAGCTGAAACGCGTTGATGTATACTACAAGTATCCTGTGACTGTATATTGAAAAGAAGCAAATTTAAACTACTGCAAAGAAACGAAAAGTTTTGAAAAAAAATTGTCAGCTTGTTAAAATTGAATTGATGCAAAGAAAATTTGGCAAGTAATCAGCCTGCTATAGGTCCTGTTGGAATCAATTGTGCCGTAAAAGGTGTGTAACTACTAAATGCTGAGATTGCAAGTGTACACAGCCGCCTGAAGTTCACTACCAGAAAGCTCTGTCCGAATCCTGCGACCTGAGGGGAGACCTGACAGCCTGGAGACACACTAAAGTTACTATACAGTGTCATCGTAAGGCAGAGAAGTTCAGATCTTAAATCCGAGAGCTACAGCAGAGGTAAAAGCAATCCGGAGTATAAGGTAATAACAAAAGACACATTGATTGTACGACCGTAGAAACACAGCACCATTTACAAGTAAGGATTGTTATTCTATTCTAAAAAACTTTTTGGAAACAAGAAATAAATTCTGAATATATATAAAGCGCTTTATATTGTGACATTGTGTTTTGAATACAAAAAAAACAAAACAAGAAGAATATAATCTGTTACATTTTAAAACTCACAGTAACGTGTGATTAAGCTTCCTATTGGCCCAAACTGGACATGTGTGTCTCAAGGCATTGCTAGATAGGAATTGTTACTAAAGATCAGAGAAACTAAGTAATTACTATCTGTAATGCATGTGTTTTTTAAAGAGAATTTTTAAAGTGTTCCATGTGGAGTGCGCACTCTTAGTAATAATTTAATTGTATGAATACATTTTAGAGTGTATACATTGTAACCTGATTTATATCCTATGATATAGTATAGTGTGTTTAATAAATTGTGTTTATATTATCAGTGAGAATCTGTGTCTTTAGCTTGATTAGCCCTTCTCAATCTATTTTTTGTCATTTATAAAGGGTTATTACTGTAACACAGGTACAGTGTTTTGAGGAGTTTGACACTTTACTTTCCTACTACCCTATATTATATATTAAGCATTACCAATTTGTTGCTCTTCCTTTTGGCCTAGCGACAGCTCCAAGAATCTTTTCAAAGGTTCTCGGTGCCCTACTCTCTGTAATCAGAGAGCGGGGTATTGCAGTGTTTCCTTATTTGGACTATATCTTGGTACTCACTCAGTCTTTACGTTCTGCAGAATCTCACATGAATCAACTAGTGTTGTTTCTTCAAAGACATGGTTGGAGGATCAATTTACCAAAAAGTTCTTTGATTCCTCGGACAAAGGTAACCTTTTTAGGTTTCCAGATAGATTCAGTGTCCATGACTTTGTCTCTAACAGACAAGAGACGTTTGAAATTGGTTGCAGTCTATCAGAACCTTTAGTCTCAGTCATTCCCTTCAGTAGCTATGTGCATGGAACTTTTAGGTCTCATGACTGCAGCATCGGACGCGATCCCTATTGTTAGTTTCATATGAGACTTCTCCAGCTTTGTATGCTGAACCAGTGGTGCAGGGATTATACAAGGATATCACAATTAATATCCTTAAATCCCAATGTTTGACTTTCTCTGACTTGGTGGTTAGATCACCATCGTATAATTCTAGGGGCCTCTTTCGTTCCTCCAACCTGGACTGTGATCACAACAGATGCGAGTCTTTCAGGTTGGGGAGCTGTTTGGGGATCTCTGACAGCACAAGGGGTTTGGAAATCTCAAGAGTCAAGATTACCAATCATTATTTTGGAACTCCGTTCAATTCTCAGGGCTCTTCAGTTTTGGCCTCTGTTGAAGAGAGAACCGTTCATTTGTTTTCAGACAATTTCACAACTGTGGCATATGTCAATCATCAGGGTGGGACTCACAGTCCTCAAGCTATGAAAGAAGTATCTCGAATACTTGTTTGGGCGGAATCCAGCTCCTGTCTAATTTCTGCGGTTCATATCCCAGGTATAGACAATTGGGAAGCGGATTATCTCAGTCGTCAGACTTTACATCCGGGAGAATGGTCTCTCCACCCAGATGTGTTTTCTGAAATTGTTCAGATGTGGGGGCTTCCAGAAATAGATCTGATGGCATCTCATCTAAACAAAAAACTTCCCAGGTACCTGTCCAGTTCCAGGGATCCTCAGACGGAAGCAGTGGATGCGTTGACACTTCCGTGGTGTTATCAACCTGCTTATATTTTCCCGCCTCTAGTTCTTCTTCCAAGAGTGATCTCCAAGATCATCATGGAGCAATCGTTTGTGCTGCTGGTGGCTCCAGCATGGTCTTACAGGTTTTGGTATGTGGATCTTGTTCGGATGTCCAGTTGCCAACCTTGGCCACTTCCATTAAGGCCAGACCTTCTATCTCAAGGTTCGTTTTTCCATCAGGATCTCAAATCATTAAATTTGAAGGTATGGCAATTGAACCCTTAGTGCCTAGTCATAGAGGTTTCTCTGACTCAGTGATTAATACTATGTTGCAGGCTCGTAAATCTGTTTCTAGAAAGATTTATTATCGAGTTTGGAAGACTTACATTTCATAGTGTTCTTGTCATAAATTCTCTTGGCATTCTTTTAGAATTCCTAGAATTTTACAGTTTCTTCAGGATGGTTTGGATAAAAGTTTATCTGCAAGTTCCTTGAAAGATAATATTCAAATTTGTTACTCATTCAGAGCGTATTATGATTAAAGTGTGATTATCCTGTGTGTGTTCCTCAGTCTAGAGTTCCACATATGCGGTAACACACAGTATCCGACTTACACTGATCCCCACAATTAACACTCATTAGAGTCCCACAATCGCGGGTTCAAATACGGGGTAAAAGTAGAAGTTCAAATGATTATCAATTCCAAGTTTATTGAAAAATGTATAAGTACTAGAGGCTTACCTCTTCCTTGGCTTGTCACCGGGAGTACGGACTGTACCGCAATATAATCCTCCTCTGATGGTATAAGTTTTCCAAGCTCCTCTGTTGTGGCGTGTATCGCCAAACTCCTCTGTGAAGTGGGCAGCCTTGTTCCAAAAGCCGGCATACGTCATCCAGCACGGCTGAGCCTGTAAGAACGTGGGGATCCTCCACACCCCCAAAACAAAGACAAATGCAGTAAAGACTTCCACAAAGGTGATTACGTTCTTGCAGTAATAACGAGCAGGGAGAAGAGAGGTATGTGATATAAAACTTCGGTTTATTTCATCATTTAAAAGCGATTACAGAGCACAGCAGTTCAGAAATTACAGCTGACGCGTTTCCTGCCTCCACGGCAGTTCATCAGAACTGTTATACAAGTGTCCTATGCAGATGTTATATTGTCATGGAGGAGTGTGGGTGTAACCAATCACAATACATTCTTTATCCACACCTTAATTTAACTCTAACACTCCCTAAGTGCCAAAGTATCTTCATTTCATATAAAGCACTATCATAAATATAAATTAGCTGCATGGTCACTCGTTAAAAACAAGATAAAATTTGTTAAATCTGATAATGGAATCGGGAAAAATTACAAATTACTAAACGTTTGTTAACGTATATTAATTATTACACACTTATTTCAAATATGTGGCAGGGCTAATATGCAATGAAGCACACAACTCAAACAAACAACGACAAGTGTACTGTATACAGTGGGGGGAAAAAGTATTTAGTCAGCCACCAATTGTGCAAGTTCTCCCACTTAAGAAGATGAGAGAGGCCTGTAATTTTCATCATAGGTATACCTCAACGATGAGAGACAAAATGTGGAAACAAATCCAGACAATCACATTGTCTGATTTGGAAATAATTTATTTGCAAATTATGGTGGAAAATAAGTATTTGGTCACCTACAAAAAGCAAGATTTCTTCTGTTAAGTGTGATCAGTCCACGAGTCATCATTACTTCTGGGATATTACTCCTCCCTAACAGGAAGTGCAAGAGGATTCACCCAGCAGAGCTGCATATAGCTCCTCCCCTCTACGTCACTCCCAGTCATTCTCTTGCACCCAACGACTAGATAGGATGTGTGAGAGGACTATGGTGATTATACTTAGTTTTATATCTTCAATCAAAAGTTTGTTATTTTAAAATAGCACCGGAGTGTGTTATTATCTCTCTGGCAGAGTTTGAAGAAGAATCTACCAGAGTTTTTGTTATGATTTTAGCCGGAGTAGTTAAGATCATATTGCTGTTTCTCGGCCATCTGAGGAGAGGTAAACTTCAGATCAGGGGACAGCGGGCAGATGAATCTGCATAGAGGTATGTAGCAGTTTTTATTTTCTGACAATGGAATTGATGAGAAAATCCTGCCATACCGATATAATGTCATGTATGTATACTTTACACTTCAGTATTCTGGGGAATGGTACTTCACTAGAATTACACTGTAAGAAATACATAAAGCTGTTTAATAACTAGAGATTATGTTTAACGTTTTTGCTGGAATGTAAAATCGTTTTCATTGACTGAGGTACTGAGTGAATAAATGTTTGGGCACTATTTTTCCACTTGGCAGTTGCTTAATCTGTTTTCTGACAGTTTCTGTTCTCCCTCACTGCTGTGTGTGAGGGGGAGGGGCCGTTTTTTGGCGCTTTTACTACACATCAAATATTTCAGTCAGCAACTCATTGTATTCCCTGCATGATCCGGTTCATCTCTACAGAGCTCAGGGGTCTTCAAAACTTATTTTGAGGGAGGTAATTTCTCTCAGCAGAGCTGTGAGAATTATAGTTTGACTGAGATAAAAAACGTTTATTCTGTAATTTGTTTCCTGCTTTCAGAATTTGTTATCTTTGCTAATGGGATTAAACCTTTGCTAAAGTTGTGTTATTTACAAGGATTGAGGCTATAACTGTTTCAATTTATTAATTTTCAACTGTCATAGATCTTCTGTGCTTCTTAAAGGCACAGTACGTTTTAATATTATTCTAATTGAATTGTATTTCCAAGTTACAAGTTTATTTGCTAGTGTGTTAAACATGTCTGATTCAGAGGATGATACCTGTGTCATTTGTTGCAATGCCAAAGTGGAGCCCAATAGAAATTTATGTACTAACTGTATTGATGCTACTTTAAATAAAAGTCAATCTGTACAAATTGAACAAATTTCACCAAACAACGAGGGGAGAGTTATGCCGACTAACTCGCCTCACGTGTCAGTACCTACATCTCCCGCTCAGAGGGAGGTGCGTGATATTGTAGCGCCGAGTACATCTGGGCGGCCATTACAAATCACATTACAGGATATGGCTACTGTTATGACTGAGGTTTTGGCTAAATTACCAGAGCTAAGAGGTAAGCGTGATCACTCTGGGGTGAGAACAGAGTGCGCTGATAATATTAGGGCCATGTCAGACACTGCGTCACAGGTGGCAGAACATGAGGACGGAGAGCTTCATTCTGTGGGTGACGGTTCTGATCCAAACAGACTGGATTCAGATATTTCAAATTTTAAATTTAAACTGGAAAACCTCCGTGTATTACTAGGGGAGGTGTTAGCGGCTCTGAATGATTGTAACACAGTTGCAATACCAGAGAAAATGTGTAGGTTGGATAAATATTTTGCGGTACCGACGAGTACTGAGGTTTTTCCTATACCTAAGAGACTTACTGAAATTGTTACTAAGGAGTGGGATAGACCCGGTGTGCCGTTCTCACCCCCTCCGATATTTAGAAAAATGTTTCCAATAGACGCCACCACAAGGGACTTATGGCAAACGGTCCCTAAGGTGGAGGGAGCAGTTTCTACCTTAGCTAAGCGTACCACTATCCTGGTGGAGGATAGCTGTGCTTTTTCAGATCCAATGGATAAAAAATTAGAGGGTTACCTTAAGAAAATGTTTGTTCAACAAGGTTTTATATTGCAACCCCTTGCATGCATTGCGCCGATCACGGCTGCAGCGGCATTCTGGATTGAGTCTCTGGAAGAGAACATTGGTTCAGTTACTCTGGACGACATTACGGACAGGCTTAGAGTCCTTAAACTAGCTAATTCATTCATTTCGGAGGCCGTAGTACATCTTACTAAACTTACGGCGAAGAATTCAGGATTCGCCATTCAGGCACGCAGGGCGCTGTGGCTAAAATCCTGGTCAGCTGATGTTACTTCTAAGTCTAAATTGCTTAATATACCTTTCAAAGGGCAGACCTTATTCGGGCCCGGGTTTGAAAGAGATTATCGCTGACATTACAGGAGGTAAAGGCCATGCCCTGCCTCAGGACAAAGCCAAAGCCAAGACTAGACAGTCTAATTTTCGTTCCTTTCGTAATTTCAAAGCAGGAGCAGCATCAACTTCCTCTGCACCAAAACAGGAAGGAGCTGTTGCTCGCTACAGACAAGGCTGGAAACCTAACCAGTCCTGGAACAAGGGCAAGCAGACTAGGAAACCTGCTGCTGCCCCTAAAACAGCATGAATTGAGGGCCCCTGATCCGGGATCGGATCTAGTGGGGGGCAGACTTTCTCTCTTCGCCCAGGCTTGGGCAAGAGATGTTCAGGATCCCTGGGCGCTAGAGATAATATCTCAGGGATACCTTCTGGACTTCAAATACTCTCCTCCAAGAGAGAGATTTCATCTGTCAAGATTGTCAACAATCCAGACAAAGAAAGAGGCGTTTCTACGCTGCGTACAAGAGCTCTTGTTAATGGGAGTAATCCATCCAGTTCCACGATCGGAACAGGGACAGGGGTTTTACTCAAATCTGTTTGTGGTTCCCAAAAAAGAGGGAACTTTCAGACCAATCCTGGACTTAAAGATCCTAAACAAATTCCTAAGAGTTCCATCGTTCAAGATGGAGACTATTCGGACAATTTTACCTATGATCCAAGAGGGTCAGTACATGACCACTGTAGATTTAAAAGATGCTTACCTTCACATACCGATTCACAAAGATCATTATCGGTACCTATGGTTTGCCTTCCTAGACAGGCATTACCAGTTTGTGGCTCTTCCATTCGGATTGGCTACAGCTCCAAGAATCTTCACAAAGGTTCTGGGTGCTCTTCTGGCGGTACTAAGACCGCGGGGAATCTCGGTAGCTCCATACCTAGACGACATTCTGATACAAGCTTCAAGCTTTCAAACTGCCAAGTCTCATACAGAGTTAGTGCTGGCATTTCTAAGGTCACATGGATGGAAGGTGAACGAAAAGAAAAGTTCACTCGTTCCACTCACAAGAGTTCCCTTCCTGGGGACTCTTATAGATTCTGTAGAAATGAAGATTTACCTGACAGAGGACAGGCTAACAAGACTTCAAAGTGCTTGCCGCACCCTTCATTCCATTCAACACCCATCAGTGGCTCAATGCATGGAGGTAATCGGCTTAATGGTAGCGGCAATGGACATAGTACCCTTTGCACGCTTACACCTCAGACCACTGCAACTGTGCATGCTAAGTCAGTGGAATGGGGATTACTCAGACTTATCCCCTTCTCTGAATCTGGATCAAGAGACCAGAAATTCTCTTCTATGGTGGCTTTCTCGGCCACATCTGTCCAGGGGGATGCCATTCAGCAGACCAGACTGGACAATTGTAACAACAGACGCCAGCCTTCTAGGTTGGGGTGCCGTCTGGAATTCTCTGAAGGCTCAGGGACAATGGAGTCAGGAGGAGAGTCTCCTGCCAATAAACATTCTGGAATTGAGAGCAGTTCTCAATGCCCTCCTGGCTTGGCCCCAGTTGACAACTCGGGGGTTCATCAGGTTTCAGTCGGACAACATCACGACTGTAGCTTACATCAACCATCAGGGAGGGACAAGAAGCTCCCTAGCTATGATGGAAGTATCAAAGATAATTCGCTGGGCAGAGTCTCACTCTTGCCACCTGTCAGCAATCCACATCCCGGGAGTGGAGAACTGGGAGGCGGATTTCTTAAGTCGTCAGACTTTTCATCCGGGGGAGTGGGAACTTCATCCGGAGGTCTTTGCCCAAATACTTCGACGTTGGGGCAAACCAGAGATAGATCTCATGGCGTCTCGACAGAACGCCAAGCTTCCTCGTTACGGGTCCAGATCCAGGGATCCAGGAGCAGTCCTGATAGATGCTCTGACAGCACCTTGGGACTTCAGGATGGCTTACGTGTTTCCACCCTTCCCGTTACTTCCTCGATTGATTGCCAGAATCAAACAAGAGAGAGCATCAGTGATTCTAATAGCACCTGCGTGGCCACGCAGGACTTGGTATGCAGACCTGGTGGACTTGTTATCCTGTCCACCTTGGTCTCTACCTCTGAAACAGGACCTTCTGATACAGGGTCCCTTCAAACATCAAAATCTAACTTCTCTGAAGCTGACTGCTTGGAAATTGAACGCTTGATTTTATCAAGACGTGGGTTTTCTGAGTCAGTTATTGATACCTTAATACAGGCTAGGAAACCTGTTACCAGAAAGATTTACCATAAGATATGGCGTAAATACCTATATTGGTGTGAATCCAAAGGTTACTCTTGGAGTAAGGTTAGGATTCCTAGGATATTGTCTTTTCTACAAGAAGGTTTAGAAAAGGGTTTATCTGCTAGTTCATTAAAGGGACAGATCTCAGCTCTGTCCATTCTGTTACACAAACGTCTGTCAGAAGTTCCTGACGTCCAGGCTTTTTGTCAGGCTTTGGCCAGGATTAAGCCTGTGTTTAAAACTGTTGCTCCACCATGGAGTTTAAACCTTGTTCTTAATGTTTTACAGGGCGTTCCGTTTGAACCCCTTCATTCCATTGATATAAAGTTGTTATCTTGGAAAGTTCTATTTTTAATGGCTATTTCCTCGGCTCGAAGAGTCTCTGAATTATCAGCCTTACATTGTGATTTTCCTTATTTGATTTTTCATTCGGATAAAGTAGTCCTGCGTACTAAACCTGGGTTCTTACCTAAGGTAGTTACTAACAGGAATATCAATCAAGAGATTGTTGTTCCTTCTTTATGCCCAAATCCTTCTTCAAAGAAGGAACGTCTACTGCACAACCTGGATGTAGTCCGTGCTCTAAAATTTTACTTACAGGCAACTAAGGAATTTCGACAAACGTCTTCTCTGTTTGTCATTTACTCTGGGCAGAGGAGAGGTCAAAAAGCTTCCGCTACCTCTCTTTCTTTTTGGCTTCGTAGCATAATTCGTTTAGCTTATGAGACTGCTGGACAGCAGCCTCCTGAAAGAGTTACAGCTCATTCTACTAGAGCTGTGGCTTCCACTTGGGCCTTCAAGAATGAGGCCTCTGTTGAACAGATTTGCAAGGCTGCAACTTGGTCTTCGCTTCATACTTTTTCCAAATTTTACAAATTTGACACTTTTGCTTCATCGGAGGCTATTTTTGGGAGAAAGGTTCTTCAGGCAGTGGTTCCTTCTGTATAAAGAGCCTGCCTATCCCTCCCGTCATCCGTGTACTTTTGCTTTGGTATTGGTATCCCAGAAGTAATGATGACCCGTGGACTGATCACACTTAACAGAAGAAAACATAATTTATGCTTACCTGATAAATTCCTTTCTTCTGTAGTGTGATCAGTCCACAGCCCGCCCTGTTTTTAAGGCAGGTAAATATTTTTTAATTTATACTCCAGTCACCACTTCACCCTTGGCTTTTCCTTTCTCGTTGGTCCTTGGTCGAATGACTGGGAGTGACGTAGAGGGGAGGAGCTATATGCAGCTCTGCTGGGTGAATCCTCTTGCACTTCCTGTTGGGGAGGAGTAATATCCCAGAAGTAATGATGACCCGTGGACTGATCACACTACAGAAGAAAGGAATTTATCAGGTAAGCATAAATTATGTTTTCTGGCTCTCACAGACCTGTATCTTCTTCTTTAAGAGGCTCCTCTGTCCTCCACTCATTAACCTGTATTAATGGCACCTGTTTGAACTTGTTATCAGTATAAAAGACACCTGTCCACAACCTCAAACAGTCACACTCCAAACTCCACTATGGTGAAGACCAAAGAGCTGTCGAAGGACACCAGAAACAAAATTGTAGACCTGCACCAGGCTGGGAAGATTGAATCTGCAATAGGCAAGCAGCTTGGTGTGAATAAATCAACTGTGGGAGCAATAATTATAAAATGGAAGACATACAAGACCACTGTTAATCTCCCTCGATCTGGGGCTCCACCCAAGATCTCACCCCGCGGGGTCAAAATGATCACAAGAATGGTGAGCAAACATCCCAGAACCACACAGGGGGACCTAGTGAATGACCTGCAGAGAGCTGGGACCAACGTAACAAAGGCTACCATCAGTAACACACTACGCCGCCAGGGACTCAGATCCTGCAGTGCCAGACGTGTCCCCCTGCTTAAGCCAGTACATGGCTGGGCCCGTCTGAAGTATGCTTGAGAGCATTTGGATGATCCAGAAGCGGATTGGGAGAATGTCATATGGTCAGATGAAACCAAAGTAGAACTGTTTGGTAGAAACACAACTTGTCGTGTTTGGAGGAGAGAGAACACCATACCTACTGTGAAGCAGGGGGGTGGCAACATCATGCTTTAGGGCTGTTTCTCTGCAAAGGGAACAGGACGACTGATCCGTGTACATGAAAGAATGAATGGGGCCATGTATCGTGAGATTTTGAGTGCAAACCTTCCATCAGCAAGGGCATTGAAGATGAAACGTGGCTGAGTCTTTCAGCATGACAATGATCCCAAACACACCGCCCGGGCAATGAAGGAGTGGCTTTGTAAGAAGCATTTCAAGGTACTGGAGTGGCCTAGCAAGTCTCCAGATCTCAACCCCATAGAAAACCTTTGGAGGGAGTTGAAAGTCCTTGTTGCCCAGCGACAGCCCCAAAACATCACTGCTCTAGAGGAGATCTGCATGCAGGAATGGGCCAACATACCAGCAACAGTGTGTGACAACCTTGTGAAGACTTACAGAAAACGTTTGACCTCTGTCATTGCCAACAAAAGATATATAACAAAGTATTGAGATGAACTTTTGATATTGACCAAATACTTATTTTCCACCATAATTTGCAAATAAATTCTTTCCAAATCAGACAATGTGATTGTCTGGATTTGTTTCCACATTTTGTCTCTCATAGTTGAGGTATACCTATGATGAAAATTACAGGCCTCTCTCATCTTCTTAAAGGGACATAATACTCATATGCTAAATCACTTGAAACTGATGCAGTATAACTGTAAAAAGCTGACAGGAAAATATCACCTGAGCATCTCTATGTAAAAAAGGAAGATATTTTACCTCACAATTTCCTCAGCTCAGCAGAGTAAGTTCTGTATAAAAAGTTATACTCAGCTGCTCCCAGCTGCAGGTAAAAAAATGAAGAAATGAACAGCAGCCAATCAGCATCAGCAGTGCTGAGGTCATGAACTCTTACTGTGATCTCATGAGATTTGACTTAACTCTCATGAGATTTCATAGTAAGCTTCCTTTACTTGATTGGTGAAATAATATGAGAGTGCATGATGCTCATCCCTTCAGATGTCCCAGGACAGACACACTAAAATGCTGCTTAGAAATCCTTTACAATGGGAGGTGGCTACTGAGGAACTTTTGAGGTAAAATATCTTTCATTTTTACATAGAGATGTTCAGGAGATATTTTCTATTCAGCTTTTTACAGCTATGCTGCATCACTTTCAAGTGTTTAAACATTTGGGTATTATGGCCCTTTAAGTGGGAGAACTTGCACAATTGGTGACTGACTAAATACTTTTTTTCCCCACTGTATAAGTTAAATGCAATAATTCTATTATTGTTATGTTCATGGGCTAGATTACACATAAGTCTCTATCACATATATATATACATGCTAACTTAGGTTTCAACATGTAGCCATGTATGTACAGATCAGAATTTAGAGTTATTTTATTTATTATTTGAACTTTAAATTTCTTGTCTGATATATAGTGAGGTGTAAACATTCACTATCTTTGACCCACTTTAAGATGTTAATTCTTGGATAACAAACTAGTATTAGATATTAAGATGTATCAAGTTTTAATCTCTATCAATAAACAGTTTTACGTCACTGATTTTATTTATGCCTATTGGAAAACCTGTTTTCAGAGTATAGATCCAATATATTTCTTTCCTACTCAGAGCATGGTACCTGTCTATGAATAAGAGTCCCGTGAGGACTCGAAACTAGTCAGACAAGTCTTGTGTCTTTACTCCCCTGCCTTGCCTCATACCGGTTTGTACCTTTTTCATGCTCTTTACACAGCGCTTGTAGCTGTTCACTTTTTTTAATGCTGTTCAAATAAAGTATCATGGTTTTATGGAACCTCCAGTAGTGCCTGCACTTTTTCCTCGTCTTGTACCTGTCTGCTCCCCTAGGTCCTAAGGAGACATTCTATTCCCTGGAAGCTGAAATATCCCAAATTACTGTTGTGAAGTGCAAAATGTTTTGCCACCGGTGTTTTAGGGATCTCAGCCTCTATGGAAAGAATATGTTCCCTAATCCTGTCTTTCAATAATCTAGAGGTAAGTCCTACATATTGAAACTTGCAATATTGACAAGTAATAAGATATATCACATAAGTGGAATTACAGTCTATTCTATTCCTGATCTTATATGTATTACCTGTATTGGTTGAGGTGAAAGTATCTCCTTTTTTTGCAAATTCACAACATTTACAGGGTCTGCCTCCACACTTATAGAATCCAACTTTTTTAGAAAGTCAGTTCTTTTTGTTCTCTTCTCAAATGTTTTGGCTTTTTGAGCCAAAGTTTTTCATTATTTTCTCTCCAATTGTTTCAGATCTTTTTGATACATATTTGCACATAGTGGAGATGGATTGTAAGTCTTTGTCATTCTCTAGTATTGGCAATCTCTTTTTTATGATACCACATATATCATTGTACTGTTTACTATAACTGGTTATAAAATTTATACCAGTATTTTTTATATTCTTTCTGGGATTATCTTTCAATAGGTTTTCTCTATTAAAATGTGAGACTTGTTCAGATATCTGTCTGAGCTTATTTTCTTCATAACCTCTATTTATCAGCCTTGCTGTTAGATCGTTAGCATGTCTCCAATAGTTACCTATATCTGTACAGTTGCGTCTTAATCTAATATATTGTCCCTTGGGTATCCCTTTCTTTAAATGAGATGGATGTAATGAGTCTGCTCTCAGAATGGTATTACCCGTTATTTCTTTTCTATGCACTTCTGTACACACTCCACTACCTAAATGATAGATTGAGACATCTAGATAAGATATTTGATTTTCTGAGACTTCATATGTGAATCTAAGATTACCTTCATTATCATTTAGAAAGTACAAAAATTTCTCTAATTGCTGATTGGAACATCCCAGATTATCAGGATAACATCAATGAATCTAGTGTACATTTTGATGTTACATCTAAATTCATTGTCCTGATTAAATATAGTCTCCATTTCAAAATTGTCAAGATAGAGATTTGCATACGATGGGGCGAATTTCGCCCCCATCGCAGTGCCCCTGAGTTGTAGGAAAAATTCTCCATTAAAGATGAAGAAATTATGATCCAATAGAAAAGAAATTGCTTCCACAATATAAGTAATCAAGTCTATATCATACTCAGAGTATTTCTCCAACATTGTTTTTACTGCAATAATCCCCAACTCGTGTGGAATACACAAGTATAGGGAAATAACATTGATGGTTACAAATTTGTAACCATCTTCCCATGTACAGTTATTTAGTTGTCTCAAAAGATGCTTAGTATCTCTTAAGAAACCAGGAAGTGACTGTATGTAAGGATTCCAGTCCACCTTTTCCAGCTCTCTTATCACCTGTTCTCTTCTTGCCTGTATTTAAGACATCACCTGACTGCAAACAGGTGCTTAGTTATTGCACTTGTAGCAGCTACCTGCAACTCTGCATACCTGCGCTATTGTGTTCTCATTCAAGCCAAGTTTTGCATTACAAATCTTTTACAAAATCTCCAAGGATCCTCTACAGCATTCCCATCTCTGTGGCTTTCTTTGATGGACTTTTGTCAACTTCTACCAGACTAACGTATCTTTTATGGCAGTCTTTTTGAAGTGACCTGCTGTGTTTTCTGCTCTGCTGCAGCGGATCATAAAGCCTCACCGCAACACCCAGCTTACCATTCCTAGAGACTCTCCTATAAAGGATTACTTACCCAGGTCTGTACTACAATCTTCTGTAAGATCTACGTTAAGTTTGTACAGCCTGTTACTTTACAAGTATTCTGTCCTGAGGAATTCTTGAGTCTTATTATATTTGAAAGCACAGACTGCCTATCCTTTTGCTTTATCCTGGAAGTGTGTTATATATATAATCTACACTTTGATGCATGAACTGCAACCCCGTATCCAATGTTATATATGAACTTTATGTTCCTGATTAACTCTCCTATGTTGAATTTGCTTTTGGAGATAATCTTTATAACTAAGAGTAATTTAATTTTAAATTATTTTTCACCTTTTATACATACAGTCTATGCAAATTAATAGCCTGTTTTACAAGGTGATACAAGCACTCACTAGTAAGTCTGCAGTTGTAGTCTTTATACCTTTTTTCAAGGCAATTTATTTCCAGACCTCACACTGTACTACCGGTTGTAATTGTGCGTCCACCCATTGTCCCAGTTTCTCACCCAGGGAGCCAATAGCTGAGATAATTGGTCTCCCTGGAGGATTTACCAAAGATTTGTGTATCTTGGGCAATATCTTGAATACTGGGACCCTGGGTGATTCCACATAAATAAATTATCCTGTCTTTGTACTAAGTATCGAATTCTCCATTCCTACATCTAAGAGATGTCTTAACTCTTTTTGGTATTTGTCAGTCGGATTAAATGTTAATTTCTTATATGTATGGGTATCTTCCAATTGTCTATATACCTCTGTTAGATATTGTTTCTTATTCAATACTACTATTGATCCACCTTTATCTGAATTGACAACCACCAAATCAGAGTTATCTTTTAATGTATTAAGTGCATCCCTTTCTTTCTTAGTCAGGTTACTATATTTGTGTGTCTCTCTCTGATTTCTTTTATTGACTTCTTCAGCCAATGCTATAAGATCCTGTTCTAATATAGAATGGAATATTTCTATTGTTTCATTACGTGAGTTTATTGGATAGAAATTGCTTTTTTTGCTGTCTTTTATACGTTGTTGTTTACCAACACCAACTGCCCTTGGGTTGCCATCCTGTGGATCACATAAAGCAATGTTTCAAAATCACAATTATCATTAACACTTGGCACATTATCACAATTATCATTGACATAATCTAATGCATTATGATCTTTAAAATGCTTTTTGAGAGTTATTTTTCTTATAAACTTATTAATGTCCAATATAGTATCAAACAAATTGAAGTCCTTAGTGGGTGAGAATCCCAAACCTTTGGACAATACACTCTCTTCATGATGATTTAGAGGTATACCAGATATATTAATTATTTCTAGTTCTTGTTTTTCTTTTTCCAATGTGTCCTGCGACTCGGATAGCGGGGCATCTGTGTGGCATTGCCCTCTGGGGGTACTTCTTTTATCCCTCCATTGGTTTTTTCGATTGGTTTCTTGTTGCTTATCCCGTTTTTTGGCTTTGCCCCCAATTCCATCTGTGGTCTGATTGGTGTTGAAGTTGTAGGACTAATAGAAGTAGACATACTTGGTATTTCTGTGGCAGTTGTAGTTTCTGCTGTTGATTCATTAGTGCCTGTAGTATTCTCAAAACTTGAGAATGTTACCTTCTTTTGTTGTTTTTTATTATTCCCTTTGTTTTTGTTCTTTTTGTACCTTTGATCTCTTCTTTCAATATTCCAATTGTATACTATGCCTAGATCATAGTCTCTACAATCTCTTTCGTATTTTTTATACTTATTATCAGATAACTCCACACTCATTTTTTCCAGTGTCTCATCTAGTTGTTTTTGATATGATGGCATTCTCTCATCCTCAGTAAATTCCTCCAATTGTTTATCCATTAATTCTATTTCATTCAAAATTCCATCTCTTTGTTCTTTCTTGAATTTAACTAGTTTTTCCATAAGTATTAGTGAGCAATCAGACAATGATTCATTCCAATCTGTCATGAACTCGGGATATTCTTTATAGAATGCTGGAAACTTTTTCAACCTTAGACCTTGCGGTACTTTTTTTTTCCTCTAGGTAATGTTCCAAGAACTCTATATCCCACCAAAGTTTTAACTCTTTTATGTGAATTTTTTCTTTATGTGAAAAAAGTGTCCCCAATTCCAAATTAACATGTTCTCTTGCTGTGCCTTTGAATATTTGCTGAAACCTCTCTCTCCTGCTCTTATTATCCATTTTAGCCATAGACAAACAACGTCCTTGGATATGTATCTTTAACACTGTGAATGACCAACGGAGTAAAACAAATGCAGATAATATTCAAATTTGTTACTCATTCAGAGCGTATTATGATTAAAGTGTGATTATCCTGTGTGTGTTCCTCAGTCTAGAGTTCCACATATGCGGTAACACACAGTATCCTACTTACACTGATCCCCACAAATAACACTCTCATTAGAGTCCCACAATCGCAGGTTCACATACGGGGTAAAAGTAGAAGTTCAAATGATTATCAATTCCAAGTTCATTGAAAAATGTATAAGTACTA
This sequence comes from Bombina bombina, assembly GCF_027579735.1. Lineage (NCBI taxonomy): Eukaryota > Metazoa > Chordata > Amphibia > Anura > Bombinatoridae > Bombina > Bombina bombina. The sequence continues at coordinate 850,791,059 of NC_069500.1, read as the reverse complement.
GAGGCTTACCCCTTCCTTGGCTTGTCACCGGGAGTTAGGACTGTACCGCAATATAATCCTCCTCTGATGGTATAAGTTTTCCAAGCTCCTCTGTTGTGGCGTGTATCGCCAAACTCCTCTGTGAAGTGGGCAGCCTCGTTCCAAAAGCCGGCATACGTCATCCAGCACGGCTGAGCCTGTAAGAACGTGGGGATCCTCCACACCCCCAAAACAAAGACAAATGCAGTAAAGACTTCCACAAAGGTGATTACGTTCTTGCAGTAATAACGAGCAGGGAGAAGAGAGGTATGTCATATAAAACTTCGGTTTATTTCATCATTTAAAATTCCTTGAAAGGACAAATTTCTGCTCTTTCTGTTTTATTCCACAGGAAAATTGCTAAACTTCCTGATATTCATTGTTTTGTACAGGCTTTGGTTCGTATCATGCCTGTCATTAAATCAATCTCTCCTCCTTGGAGTCTTAATTTGGTTTTGAAGGCTTTACAGGCTCCTCCATTTGAGCCTATGCATTCTTTGGACATTAAACTACTTTCTTGGAAAGTGTTGTTCCTTTTGGCCATCTCTACTGCTAGAAGAGTTTCTGAATTATCTGCTCTTTCTTGTGATTCTCCTTTTCTGATTTTTCATCAGGATAAGGCAGTTTTGCGGACTTCATTTAAATTCTTACCTAAGGTTGTGAATTCTAACAACATTAATAGAGAAATTGTTGTCCCTTCTTTGTGTCCTAATCCTAAGAATTATTGGGAGAGATCTTTACATTCTTTTGATGTGTTGAGAGCTCTGAAATATTATGTTGAAGCCACTAAAGATTTCAGGAAGACTTCTAGTCTATTTGTTATCTTTTCTGGTTCCAGGAAAGGTCAGAAGGCTTCTGCCATTTCTTTGGCATTGTGGTTAAAGCGAAAGGTCAGAAGGCTTCTGCCATTTCTTTGGCATCGTGGTTAAAGCTTTTGATTTATAAAGCTTATTTGAAGTTGGGTAAAGCCCCGCCTCAGAGAATTACAGCTTATTCTACTAGATCAGTTTCCACTTCTTGGGCTTTTAAGAATGAAGCTTCAGTTGATCAGATTTGCAAAGCAGCAACTTGGTCTTCTTTGCATACATTTACTAAATTCTACCATTTTGATGTATTTGCTTCTTCGGAAGCAGTTTTTGGTAGGAAAGTTCTTCAGGCAGCTGTTTCAGTTTGATTCTTCTGCTTATTTTTTGAGAATAAACTTATATTTGGGTTGTGGATTAATTTTTTTTCAGCGAAATGGCTGTTTTTATTTTGTCCCTCCCTCTCTAGTGACTCTTGCGTGGAGTTCCACATCTTGGGTATTGCTATCCCATACGTCACTAGCTCATGGACTCTTGCCAATTACATGAAAGAAAACATAAGTTATGTAAGAACTTACCTGATAAATTAATTTCTTTCATATTGGCAAGAGTCCATGAGACCCACCCTTTTTTATGGTGGTTATGATTTTTTTGTATAAAGCACAATTATTTCCAAATTCCTTTGTTGATGCTTTTTACTCTTTCTTTATCACCCCACTTCTTGGCTATTCATTTAACTGAATTGTGGGTATGGTGAGGGGTGTATTTATAGGCATTTTGAGGTTTGGGAAACTTTGCCCCTCCTGGTAAGATTGTATATCCCATACGTCACTAGCTCATGGACTCTTGCCAATATGAAAGAAATGAATTTATCAGGTAAGTTCTTACATAAATTATGTATTTAACAAGGGATACTAAGAGAACAAAGCACATTTGAAAATAGAAGTACATTTAAAAGTGTCTTAAAATCACATGCTCTATCTGAATCATGCAAATTTAATTTTGACTTTCCTATCCCTTTAAGGGAAAAACTATTTTATATTATACTGTCCCTTTAAAGGGACATTGAAACCCAAATGAATTTATTTCATTATTTAGAAAGAGAATACCATTTTAAACAAATTTCCAATTTACTTCTATTGTCTACTTTGCTTTTTTCTCTTGGTATCCGCTGTTGAAAAAACATATCTAGATACAGTAGGCTCCGGAGCTGGGAGATAGCTGCTGATTGGTGGCTGCACAAATATTCCTCTTATCATTGGCTTATTGATGTGTTGAACTTGCTCCCAGTAGTGCATTGCTGCTCCTCTAATAAAATATACCAAGAGAATGAAGCTAATTTTTATATAGAAGTAAGATGGAAAGTTGTTTAAAATTGTATGTTCTTTATGAATGTAACTGGCAAAAGAACATCAAACCGATTAGTCCCCTTGACATCTGTTCTGACATTTTTTTCTATAGAATTTTACATTTAAATACTAATTCCCATAGGCTTTACATTAAAATCGTTCAACATCTGAATGGTAATATTGGGATATCAATGAGATATTTTAAATTGAAATTTAAACTAATAATTGTTGTAAAAAAAAAAAATGTTTTGAAAGTTTTGCAAAAATTCGACATTTGTTAAAGGGACATAAACCCAATTTTTTTTTTCTTTGATTCAGATAGAACACACAATTTAAAACACATTTTAAATGTACTTATATTATCAAATTTTCTTTGTTTTCTTGTTATACTTTGTTGAAAAGGGGAAGTTAAAGGGACGTGAAACCCAAACCTTTTTCTTTCATGATTTAGGTAGAACATACAATTTTAAACAACTTTCTAGTTTACTTCTATTATCAAATGTGCTTCATTCTTTTTGTATCATTTGTTGAAGAAGCAACAATGCAATACTGGTTTCTAACTGCTCAAATGGGTGAGCCAATGACAATCGGTATATATATGCAGCCACCAATCAGAAGCTAGAACTTAGGTTATTTGCTGCTCCTGAGCTTTCCTAGATAAACCTTTCAGCAAAGGATAACAAGAGAAGGAATCAACTGAAATAATAGAAGTAAATTGGAAGTTTGTTAAAAATCACATGCTCTTTTTAAATCATGAACAAACAAAAAAAATTGGGTTTTATGTCCCTTTAAGTTCAAGAGAATACACTTGTCAGCAACGGAATATAGCAGCAGTTTTGCAACAATGTTATACATTAGCAGGAGCACTAGATGGCAGCACTATTTCCTGTTGTGTAGTGCTCCAGAGATTGCACGCTAACTATCAAGATACAGTATCTCTTCAACATAGAATATCACAAGAACAAAGCAAATTTGGTAACAGAAATAAATTGGGAACTTTTTGAAACTTGTATTTTCTATCTGAATCATGAAAGACAAATTTTGGGGTTCATGTCCCTTTAACTATTAATGAAGCCAACATTTATTTTTATAAATGTACCAAATATTGACATATGCCTACTCCCAGTAAGGTTTAGTAGCAGTCTGTCAGTGGGCTTTTAGCACTTTACTTTTTGACACATGCTGCTATTCAAGGCTTGTCCTTAAAAGCACTATGTATTCATAAGGTAATCCATTTTAAAAGTAGATTTAGAGTCTAAAAGGTGAGACATTGAAAATTTCATTTATTTTCCCTACTCAGCTTCTCTTGCTAAAATGTCAACAATTTACACTATAAGAAAACAGGGCAATCTAAATTTTACTTGTAAAATATTATGCAAACAATATAATCACTTAAATGTACTAAATACGATCAAAGAAGATTCCACAATTAAATTATAACCTGTAAACTAAACTGTAAAATCTTATATGAAGATGGATTTGGATAGTTTAATGATCTATTCCTATTATTTCATAACTTTAGTTCTGAAATTGAAGTCTAGTTTTGATATTCTTTAGATACTAAAATGCAATAAAAACATTGAAAAATCCTATTTATGATTTGGTTATAACCCAACCATAGACAACATTTTAATTCTGTAAGGCAGAAAATAAATAAATAGCCAAGGTCATTGTACCAGTGTTTAGTTCTAACTAAAAAATCTTGTTTTCAATAAGCTCAGGTGTCTCCTGATGTGATAAAGTAGTATTTATATTAAACCAAATAAAAAACAAACACAAAACATACTGTTTTGTATAGGCATAATAAGAGAACGTTTTGATCCTCAGAACTCCCAAAGCTGCCATTTATTCCCTTGCCCCCTACAGTGTTACAGAGAAATGCCTGATAAGACACATATAAAGGGCACATGTTAATATTGATACAGAATTTGCCATGTAGGTCAGATGTTATAGTTTAAGAATTTGGTAGCTCTAAAGTTGGCAACCATAATTGAAATTGAGTTAATTATGAGGATTTTGACTATGAGGAGAACTACTGCTGGACTGTCTATACGGTGAAAGAGCTAAAGTTAAATTTTGTAAGATTTTTAATTTACAAATTTTATTGTGCCCTCCTTCCCATACAAAAATGCAATATACGTCCCTTAGCAAGACACCCTGTTTTCAGGGTAAAAAGTAGCTTTATACAATTCCACCAAGGAAATAGGACTGGTGAGCATTCTTATAGAATCTCACCAGCCCAGAGATCATTTTAGGATCAGGGACATGTGCAAACTCCTGAGCCTACTTAGGTATGCTTTTCAACAAAAGATACCATGACAACAAAGTAAATTTGATAACAAAAGAAAATTGGAAAGATTTTTTTTTCAAATTTTTTACTTTTTTAAATTAAGAAAGTTTAAAGGAACAGACTACTCCAGAATTTTTATTGTTTAAAAAGATAGATAATCCCTTTATTACCCATTCCCCAGTTTTACCTCTGTGATTACCTTGTATCTAAGCCTCTGCAGACTGCCCCCTTATTTCAGTTATTTTGACAGACTTGCATTTTAGCCAATCAGTGCTGACTTATAAATAACTCCACGGGTGTGAGCACAATGTTGACTATATGGCACGCATGAACTAATTCCCTTTAGCTGTGAAAAACTGTCAAATGCATTCAGATAAGAGACGGCCTTCAATGGCTTGGAAATTAGCATATGAACCTACCTAGGTTTAGCTTTCAACAAAGAGAACAAAGCAAATTTGATGCTAAAAGTAAATCTGAAATTTGCTTAAAATTGCATGCACTTTCTGAATTATGAAAGTTTAATTTTGACTAGACTGTCCCTTTAATTTTGAATTTCATGTCCCTTTAAAAATTGATTTAATCTTTAAATAAAGCATTTTTCAATGTAATATAGCTTTTAGTAAAAGCTATAATTGGTTGCATCAGAGATGAGTTATTTTGCATTATTGCCAGTGTGATAAAGCGACAGCTTTCTTCTAAAGATGCGGTGGGTCCATGGGTTCATCCTAATTACTGTTGGGAATACCACTCCTCACCAGCAGGAGGAGGCAAAGAGCACCACAGTAAAAACTGTAAAGTATCACTTCCCTATCCATAAACCCAAGTCATTCTCTTTGCCTCTATGTGCATGGAAGAGGTGAATTTTTTGTGTGTAATTAAAATTATATTTTCAAAGAAGATTGAGTCTTCAATTAAGCTACAGGGTATAACCTAGCCCACGTTAGTCTGCAGTCGAACTGTGGTGGTTTTAAAGCGGTGGAGAACTTGCAAAGTGGTGCTTGCTCCGTTTCTCTATCTAAGCTGCCCTGATTTTAGATATCTAAGTTTGTTACTTCATTACCGGTGTTTTCCTAGTCGCTGTGAGGAGAATGTTTCCTCTCATATTAAGCGCTGTCGTCATGTCAGACAGCAGAGCAGGTAAGTGCTGTTTCTTTCATGTAATTGGCAAGAGTCCATGAGCTAGTGACGTATGGGATATACATTCCAACCAGGAGGGGCAAAGTTTCCCAAAACTCAAAATGCCTATAAATACACCCCTCACCACACCCACAATTCAGTTTTACAAACTTTGCCTCCCATGGAGGTGGTGAAGTAAGTTTGTGCTAGATTTCTACGTTGATATGCGCTTCGCAGCAGGCTGAAGCCCGGTTTTCTTCTCAGAGTGCAGTGAATGTCAGAGGGATGTGAAGAGAGTATTGCCTATCTGAATACCATGGTCTTCCTCTAGGGGATCTATTTCATAGGTTCTCTGTTATCGGTCGTAGAGATTTCTTCTCCTACCTCCCATTTCAGATCGACGATATACTCTTATATATACCATTACCTCTGCTGATTCTCGTTTCAGTACTGGTTTGGCTATCTACTATATGTAGATGAGTCTTAGGGTAAGTAAGTCTTATTTTATTCATGACACTCTAAGCTATGGTTGGGCACTTTATATGTAAAGTTCTAAATATATGTTTTAAACTTATATTTGCCATGATTCAGGATAATCAGTGTTCCTTCTTTCAGACTGTCAGTTTAATTTTTTGGGAAAATGCATATTAAATTGCGGGCTGTTAGGCTCGCGGGTGCAGAAAATGCTACAATTTATTGCGTCATTTTTGGCGCAAGACTTTTTTGGCGCAAAAATGTCATCATTTCCGGCGTCATAGTTGACGCCGGAAGTTTTCACGTGGTTGCATCATTTTTGATGTATGTGTGTTGCGGACGTTTTTTGCCGCCAAAAAATGTGGGCGTTATTCTTGGCGCCAAAAAATGTGGGCGTCATACTTGGCGCCAAAAATGTGGGCGTCATACTTGGCGCCAGTTTTTTTCACATTATTTCAGTCTCACTTTTTAGTTGCTTCTGGTTGCTAGAGGCTTGTTTTGTTTTGCATTTTTTCTCATTCCTGAAACTGTCATTTAAGGAATTTGATAATTTTGCTTTATATGTTGTTTTTTCTATTACATATTGCAAGATGTCACTACCTGACCCTGGATCAGAATCTACTTCTAGAAAGACGCTGCCTGGTTCTACCAAAGCTAAGTGCATTTGTTGTAAACTTTTGGTAACTGTTCCTCCGGCTGTAGTTTGTGTTAGTTGTCATGATAAACTATCTAACGCAGATAATATTTCCATTAGTAATAATCCATTACCTGTTGTTGTTCCTTCAACATCTAATGTTCAGGATGTTCCTGTTAATGTAAGAGAATTTGTTTCTAATTCTATTCGGAAGGCTCTGTCTGTTATTCCTCCTTCTAGTAAACGTAAAAGGTCTTTTAAAACTTCTCATATTTCAGATTAATTTTTTAATGACCGCCATCATTCTGACTTATCTATTTCTGATGAGGATCTATCTGGTTCAGAAGATTCTGCCTCAGATATTGACACTGATAAATCTTCATATTTGTTTAAGATGGAGTTTATTCGTTCTTTACTTAACCCCTTAATGACCACAGCACTTTTCCATTTTCTGACCGTTTGGGACCAAGGCTATTTTTACATTTCTGCAGTGTTTGTGTTTAGCTGTAATTTTCCTCTTACTCATTTACTGTACCCACACATATTATATACCGTTTTTCTCGCCATAAAATGGACTTTCTAAAGATACCATTATTTTTATCATATCTTATAATTTACTATAAAAAAAAATATAAAATATGAGGAAAAAATGGAAAAAAACACACTTTTTCTAACTTTGACTCCCAAAATCTGTTACACATCTACAACCACCAAAAAACACCCATGCTAAATAGTTTCCAAATTTTGTCCTGAGTTTAGAAATACCCAATTTTTACATGTTCTTTGCTTTTTTTGCAAGATATAGGGCAATAAATACAAGTAGCACTTTACTATTTCCAAACCACTTTTTTTCAAACTTAGCGCTAGTTACATTGGAACACTGATATCTTCCAGGAATCCCTGAATATCCCTTGACATGTATATATTTTTTTTAGAAGACATCCCAAAGTATTGATCTAGGCCCATTTTGGTATATTTCATGCCACCATTTCACCACCAAATGCGATCAAATAAAAAAAATTGTTCACTTTTTCACACATTTTGTTACAAACTTTAGGTTTCTCACTGAATTTATTTACAAACAGCTTGTGCAATTATGGCACAAATGGTTGTAAATGCTTCTCTGTGATCCCCTTTTTTCATAAATAGCAGACATATATGGATTTGGTGTTGCTTTTTGGTAATTAGAAGGCCGCTAAATGCCACTGCGCACCACACGTGTATTATGCCCAGCAATGAAGGGGTTAATTAGGGAGCTTGTAGGGAGCTTGTAGGGTTAATTTTAGCTTTATTGTAGTGTAGTAGACAACCCTAAGTATTGATCTAGGCCTATTTTGGTATATTTCATGCCACCATTTCAGCGCCAAATGCGAATAATTAAAAAAAAAAAGTTAAATTTTTCACAATTTTAGGTTTCTCACGGAAATCATTTACAAACAGCTTGTGCAATTATGGCACAAATGGTTGTAAATGCTTCTCTGGGATCCCCTTTCTTCAGAAATAGCAGACTTATATGGCTTTGGCGTTGCTTTTTGGTAATTAGAAGGCCGCTAAATGCCGCTGCGCATCACACGTGTATTATGGCTAGCAGTGAAGGGGTTAATTAGGTAGCATGTAGGGAGCTTGCAGGGTTAATTTTAGCTTTAGTGTAGAGATCAGCTCTCTTCCCTCCCCCACCCCACAATTGTCCCTGCCATGTTAAGTACTGGCAGAAAGTCTGCCAGTACTAAAAAAAATAGCTATCCTTGATAAAAAATTTTTTTTAAAAAGGCATATTTACATATGCTGCTCTGGAGGATCCCCCCTTAGCCCCCAACCTCCCTGATACCCCCCAGACAGCTCTTTAACCATCCCCTCTAACTTATTAGTAGCCATCTTTGGTACTGACAGCTGTCTGCCAGTACCCAGTTTATAGTAAAATATTTGAGTTTTTTTATTTTTATAAATATTGTTCTGTAGTGTAGCTTGCCCCCCCAAAAGACCAACCCCCCCACCCCACCCCCAGATCTCTTAGATCGAAAATACTTTCGATCTTTTGGCCCCTCACTGCAACTTTTTTCACATACTTTTTCTGTAGTGTAGCGGTTCCCACCCACTTCCTACGCGCGCCCGCGCGCACCCCCCCGTGCACGCGCGAGCACCCGGCGTTCCCGCCCACGATCCCGCCCCCCTCCACATCATACGGCCCATCGATGGCCGCCCACCCGCCTCCCAGACTGGCTCCCACCCACCAACGAAACCGGCCATCGATGTCCGGTGCAGAGAGGGCCACAGAGTGGCTCTCTCTGCATCGGATGGCCAAGGGGGGTTATTGCAGGATTGCCTCGATGTTGAGGCATCACTGCAATAACCGGAAAGCAGCTGGAAGCGAGCAGGATCGCTTCCAGCTGCTTTCCAGACCGAGGACGTACGCCATACGTCCTCAGGCGTTAAGTGTATTTTTTTTGAGGACGTATGGCGTACGTCCTTGGTTGTTAAGGGGTTAAAGAAGTGTTGATTGCATTAGATATGGAGGAGCCTAGTCCTCTTGATATTAAAACTAATAAGCGTTTAAATTCAGTTTTTAAACCTCATGTAGTTATTCCAGAAGTTTTTCCAGTTCCTGATGCTATTTCAGAAGTAATTTCTAGGGAATGGAATAGTCTGGGTACTTCATTTACTCCTTTCCATGGTTTAAGAAATTGTACCCTTTGCCATCTGATAGATTAGAGATTTGGTAAAAAATCCCCAAAGTTGATGGGGCTATCTCTACTCTTGCTAAACGTACTACTATTCCTATGGCAGATAGTACTTCTTTTAAGGATCCTTTAGATAGGAAGCTTGAATCCTTTCTAAGGAAGGCTTATTTATGTTCAGGTAATCTTCTTAGACCTGTTATTTCTTTGGCTGATGTTGCTGCAGCTTCCACCTTCTGGTTGGAGGCTTTAGCGCAACAAGTGTCAGACCATAATGCTTATAGCATTGTTAAACTTCTTCAACAAGCTAATAACTTTGTTTGTGATGCCATTTTTTATATCATTAGGATTGATGTCAGGTATATGTCTTTAGCTATTTTAGCTAGAAGAGCTTTATGGCTTAAGTCTTGGAATGCAGATATGACGTCTAAGTCAACGTTGCTTTCTCTTTCTTTCCAAGGTAATAAATTATTTGGTTCTCAGTTGGATTCAATAATTTCAACTGTTACTAGGGGGAAGGGAGCCTTTTTGCCTCAGGACAAAAAATCTAAAGGTAAATATATGGCTGCTAATTGTTTTCGTTCCTTTCGTCAGAATAAGGAATAGAAGCCTGACCCTTCCCCTAAAGGAACAGTTTCCGTTTGGAAACCTTCTCCAGTCTGGAATAAATCCAAGCCTTTTAGAAAGTCAAAACCAGCTCCTAAATCCGCATGAAGGTGCGACCCTCATTCCAGCACAGCTGGTAGGGGGCAGGTTACGATTTTTCAAAGATGTTTGGATCAATTCGATTCAAAGTCTTTGGATTCAGAACATTGTTTCACAAGGGTACAGAATAGGTTTCAAGGTAAGACCGCCTGTGAGAAGATTTTTTCTCTCACGCATTCCAGTAAACCCAGTAAAGGCTCAGGCGTTTCTGAAATGTGTTTCAGACCTAGAGTCGGCTGGGGTAATTGTGCCAGTTCCAGTTCTGGAACGGGGTCTGGGGTTTTACTCAAATCTGTTCATTGTACCAAAGAAGGAGAATTCCTTCAGACCAGTTCTGGATCTAAAAATATTGAATCGTTATGTAAGGATACCAACATTCAAAATGGTGACTATAAGGACTATTCTGCCTTTTGTTCAGCAAGGGCATTATATGTCTACAATAGACTTACAGGATGCATATCTTCATATTCCAATTCATCCAGATCACTATCAGTTCCTGAGATTCTTTTTTCTAGACAAGCATTACCAGTTTATTGCTCTTCCGTTTGGCCTAGCAAAAGCTCCAAGGATCTTTTCAAAGGTTCTCTGTGCCCTTTTCTCTGTAATCAGAGAACAGGGTATTGCTGTATTTCCTTATTTGGACGATATCTTGGTACTTGCTCAGTCTTTACATTCTGCAGAATCTCATACGAATCAACTTGTGTTGTTTCTTCAAAGACATGGTTGGAGGATCAATTTACCAAAGAGTTCCTTGATTCCTCAGACAAGGGTAACCTTTTTGGGTTTGCAAATAGATTCAGTGTCCATGACTTTGTCTCTAACAGAAAAGAGATGTCTGAAATTGGTTTCAGCTTGTCGAAACCTTCAGTCTCAATCATTCCCTTCGGTAGCTTTGTGCATGGAAATTCTAGGTCTCATAACTGCTGCATTGGACGCGATCCCTTTTGCTCGTTTTCACATGAGACCTCTCCAGCTTTGTATGCTGAACCAATGGTGTAGGGATTATACAAAGATATCACAATTAATATCCTTAAATCCCAATGTTCGATCTTCTCTGACTTGGTGGTTGGATCACCATCGTTTAATTCAAGGGGCCTCTTTTGTTCGTCCAACCTGGACTGTGATCTCAACAGATGCGAGTCTTTCAGGTTGGGGAGCTGTATGGCGATCTCTGACAGCGCAGGGGGTTTGGGAATCTCAGGAGGCGAGATTACCAATCAACATTTTGGATCTCCGTGCGATTTTCAGAGCTCTTCAGTTCTGGCCTCTTCTGAAGAGAGAATCGTTTATTCGTTTTCAGACAGACAATGTCACAACCGTGGCGTATGTCAATCATCAAGGTGGGACTCGCAGTCCTCAGGCTATGAAAGAAGTATCTCGGATACTGGTATGGGCGAATCCAGCTCCTGTCTAATCTATGTGGTTCACATCCCAGGTATAGACCATTGGGAAGTGGATTATCTCAGTCGCCAGACGTTACATCTGGGCAAATGGTCTCTTCACCCAGAGGTATTTCTTCAGATTGTTCAAATCTGGGGACTTCCAGAAATAGATCTGATGGCTTCTCGTCTAAACAAAAAACTTCCCAGGTATCTGTCCAGATCCAGGGATCCTCAGGCGGAAGCAGTGGACGCGTTGTCACTTCCTTGGAATTATCAACCTCCTTATATCTTTCCGCCTCTAGTTCCTCTTCCAAAAGTGATTTCCAAAATCCTAATGGAGCGTTCGTTTGTACTGCTGGTGGCTCCAGCATGGCCACACAGGTTTTGGTATGCGGATCTCGTTCGGATGGCCAGTTGCCAACCTTGGACACTTCCGTTAAGGCCAGACCTTCTATCTCAAGGCCCATTTTTCCATCAGGATCTCAAATCATTAAATTTGAAGGTATGGAGATTGAACGCTTAATACTTAGTCATAGAGGTTTCTCTGACTCAGTGATTAATACTGTTACAGGCTCGTAAATCTGTGTCTAGAAAGATTTATTACAGAGTTTGGAAGACTTACATTTCTTGGTGTTCTTCTCATAAATTCTCTTGGCATTCTTTTAGAATCCTAGAATTTTACAGTTTCTTCAGGATGGTTTGGATAAGGGTTTGTCTGCAAGTTCCTTGAAAGGACAAATCTCTGCTCTTTCTGTTCTTTTTCACAGAAAGATTGCTAATCATCCTGATATTCATTGTTTTGTACAGGCTTTGGTTCGTATCAAGCCTGTCATTAAGTCAATCTCTCCTCCTTGGAGTCTTAATTTGGTTCTGAGGGCTTTACAGCTCCTCCGTTTGAACCTATGCATTCTCTGGATATTAAATTACTTTCCTGGAAAGTTTTGTTGCTTTTGGCCATCTCTTCTGCTAGAAGAGTTTCTAAGTTATCTGCTCTTTCTTGTGAATCTCCTATTCTGATTTTTCATCAGGATAAGGCGGTGTTGCGGACTTCATTTAATTTTTTACCTAAAGTTGTGAATTCTAACAACATTAGTAGAGAAACTGTTGTCCCTTCATTGTGTTCTAATCCTAAGAATTCTCTGGAGAGATCTTTACATTCTTTGGATGTAGTAAGAGTTTTGAAATATTATGTTGAAGCTACTAAAGTTTTCAGAAAGACTTCTAGTTTATTTGTTATCTTTTCTGGTTCTAGGAAAGGTCAGAAGGCTTCTGCCATTTCTTTGGCGTCTTGGTTAAAGTCTTTGATTCATCATGCTTATGTGGAGTCGGGTAAATCCCCGCCTCAAAGGATTACGGCTCATTCTACTAGGTCAGTTTCTACTTCCTGAGCTTTTAAGAATGAAGCTTCTGTTGATCAGATTTGCAAAGCAGCAACTTGGTCTTCTTTGAATACTTTTACTAAATTCTACCATTTTGATGTTTTTTCTTCTTCTGAAGCAGTTTTTGGTAGAAAAGTACTTCAGGCAGCTGTTTCAGTTTGATTCTTCTGCTTATAATTTCAGTTTTTTTCTTTATAAGATTAAAACTTTTTGATTTGGGTTGTGGATTATTTTTTCAGCGCAATTGGCTGTCTTTATTTTATCCCTCCCTCTCTAGTGACTCTTGCGTGGAAGTTCCACATTTTGGGTATCTGCTATCCCATACATCACTAGCTCATGGACTATTGCCAATTACATGAAAGAAAACATAATTTATGTAAGAATTTACCTGATAAATTCATTTCTTTCATATTGGCAAGAGTCCCTGAGGCCCACCCTTTTTGTGGTGGTTATGATTTTTTGGTATAAAGCACAATTATTCCAATTCCTTATTTGATGCTTTCACTCCTTTCTTATCACCCCACTTCTTGGCTATTCGTTAAACTGAATTGTGGGTGTGGTAAGGGGTGTATTTATAGGCATTTTGAAGAATGTATATCCCATACGTCACTAGCTCATGGACTCTTGCCAATATGAAAGAAATTAATTTATCAGGTAAGTTCTTACATAAATTATGTTTTTCCTTCCTATGGGGAGAGGGGCACTTCAGAATACCTGTTTTATTTAATTTAAGGGACGAATGATGCACTCATGGGATGGGTGTTATAACTAGACATGCTTGCAGTCACAGGTTATAGAGACATTTGAGACTGAAGAGTCTCAAGGCTAATTTTTTTGTGTGTGTGTTTTTTAGACTGTTTATTATTAGTTAAATGGTTTGTTTTGCTTCAGTTTGCGGGCGGGTTTTAACCACGCCCACCTCCTTGTGCAGAGCACAAGAGCATTTTTGTGCCTTCTGACATTGGTGACGTCATTGGGCCTGCGCATTTTGACTCTGTGTGAATTCTTGCTGCGTAGTGAGAAGCGCTTTAGGAGCGTAAGTGATACGTTGCAGGGTTGCATCGGTATACTGAGGTGCGGAGGGAGTTTTTTTTCTGAGGTCTTTTTTATTAAAAGTGTTTATTAAAGTCTTATTCTTTTGAATTGTTTAATTCTTGTTGTATATTAAACGCTAGAGAGTTTGAATAGAGGGTAATACCAGTTATGTCTGATATGAATTCCACTCATTTCAATCCCTGTTTATTGTGTTTAGAAGCAAAAATTGCAGCTCCTTTGCAGTTCTGTTCTTCCTGTGTAAAACAGACATTGCAGGGTAAAGACAAGTTTTTTAATGTTAAAGGGACACCCAAATTTTTTCTTTCATGATTCAGATAGAGCATGCAAATTTAAGCAACTTTCTAATTTACTCCTATTATCAATTTTTCTTCGTTCTCTTGCTTTCTTTATTTGAAAAAGAAGGCATCTACGCTCTTTTTTTGGTTCAGGACCATGGAAAACACTTGTTTATTGGTGGATGAATTTATCCACCAATCAGCAAGAACAACACAGTGTGTTTACCAAAAATGGGCCGGTATCTAAACTTACATTCTTGCATTTCAAATAAAGATACCAAGAGAATGAAGAAATTTTGATAATAGGAGTAAATTAGAAAGTTGCTTAAAATTGCATGCTCTATCTGAATCACGAAAGAAAAAATTTGAGTTCAGTGTCCCTTTAAGCCTTATGTCTCTCAGGAGGATGTTGTCCAGGTAATGCCAGGACCTTCCCCTATTTTGTCCCAAGCCTTTATGGCAGCTAACACTGTGTCCTGTGGTTCCTCTTTAAAGGGACACTGAACCCAAAAAAATTCTTTCGTGATTCAGATAGAGCATGCAATTTTAAGAAACTTTCTAATTTACTCCTATTATCAATGTTTCTTCGTTCTCTTGCTATGTTTATATAAAAAAGAAGGCATCTAAGCTTTTTTCTTGGTTCAGACTCTGGACAGCAGTTTTTGATTGGTGGATTAATTTATCCACCAATCAGCAAGGACAACTAGGTTGTTCACCAAGAATGGGCCGGCATCTAAACTTACATTCTTGCATTTCAAATAAAGATTCCAAGAGAATGAAGAAAAAATGATAATAGGAGTAAATTAGAAAGTTGCTTAAAATTGCATACTCTATCTGAATCACAAAAGAAAAAATTTGGGTTCAGTGTCCCTTTAACTCCCAGCGGAGCAATTTTAAAGGCAGAGATTGCTGCACAGGTGTCCTCAGCGATATCTGCAACCTTAGCCGAGTTTCCCAGATTTTCAGGAAAGCGCAAAAGCAAATCTAAGGTTTCAGAGACTAGGGTATCTGTTTATAATGCTGACACTCAGGTTTCTTTAAGATCGGAGGATGAGGAGAATTCTCGCTCAGAGGGTGAGATTTCAGATTCAGACAGTATAATGCCTTTCTCTGATAGTGCAGGTTCTTCCTTCAGGTTTAAGTTAGAACATCTCCGGTTGTTACTAAAGGAGGTTTTAGCTACTTTGAACGATTTTGATTAATAATAATAATTTCTTTGATGTTCTTTCCTCTTCTGAGGTTTTTCCAGTCCCAGATAGGGCTAAGGAAATCATTGCGCAAGAGTGGGAGAAACCAGGAGTGGTTTTTAATCCGACTCCGGTGTTTACGAAAATGTTTCCAGTAGATTCTTCCATTACAGAGGTTTGGTCTTCGGTACCCAATGTAGAGGGTGCCATTTCCACTCTTGACAAGAGGACGACTATACCTATTGAGGATAGTTGCGCCTTAAAGGATCCTATGGATAAAAAGATGGAGGCTTATCTTAAGAAGATCTATGCACATCTTGGTCTCCAATGGCAACCAGTGGTCTGTATTGCTACGGTGACTAGTGCTGCCTCATATTGGTTAGAGGCATTAACAGATTCTCTACAGGAGGAAATGCCTGTTGACAAGATTCAGGACAGAATCAGAGCTCTCAGGTTCGCCAATTCCTATATTGCTGATGCGGTCCTCCAGGTCCAAGATTGGGAGCTAAGGCTTCTGGTTTTGCTTTTTTGGCCAGACAGGCTTTATGGTCGAAGTCTTGGTCAGCTGATGTTTCATCTAAGGCTAAACTGATGGCTCTTCCTTACAGAACCTTATTTGGACCAGGTCTTTTCTGCCCCAGGATAAGAGGAGCAAACTGAAGGGATGTTAAAGTAATTTTCATTCCTTTCGCAACTTTAGAGGGAAGTCCTCCTCATCTTCATCCAAGCAGGATAATAACAAGCCAGCCTGGAAACCGACTCAGACCTGGAGTAAGAGTAAGCAGGCCAAAAAGCCTGCTACCGACTCTAAGTCTGCATGAAGGGGTTGCCCCTGATCCAGGCCTGGATCTAGTGGGGGGCAGACTCTCTCAGTTCACTCAAGTCTGGTTAAGGGACGTTCCAAACCCATGGGCAGTGGAAATTGTGTCTCTGGGCTACAGGTTAGAATTCAAGGGTTCTCCCCCCAGGGGCAGGTTTCACCTTTCCAGGTTATCTGCAGACCAAATAAAGAGAGAGGCGTTCTTGAGGTGTATCGAAGACCTCTTGGCCCTGGGGGTGATTGTTCCGATTCCAGGGTCTGGGTTTTTATTCAAACCTGTACATGGTTCCCAATAAAGAGGGAAGCTTCTGCCCGATTCTAGACTTAAAATGTCTAAACAAATTCCTCAAGGTTCCATCGTTCAAGATAGAAACCATTCAGACAATTCTTTCTTTGATCCAAGAGGGTCAGTATATGATGACCATAGATTTGAAGGATGCTTACTTACATGTTCCCATCCACAGGGATCATCACAAGTTTCTGAGATTTGCATTTCAGGATCGTCACTTTCAGTTTGTGGCCTTGCCTTTCGGCCTGGGCACAGCTCCCAGAATATTCTCAAAGGTTCTAGGGGCCCTTCTTGCGGTGGTCCGGTCAAGGGGGATAGCAGTGGCCCCCTATCTGGAAGACATTCTAATTCAGGCTCCCTCCTTTCCAAAGGTGGAATCTCACACATAGATGTTACTCTCCTTCCTCCGGTCTCACAGTAAACAAGAGTTGTGTTCTTAGGGACAATTATAGACTCTGTTCTGAGGAAGATATTCCTGAAGGAGACCAGATCAGTCAAGCTCCTATCAGCTTGTCGAGTCCTTCAGGAGACACTTCATCCTTCAGTTGCTCAGTTTATGGAAGTATTTGGACTGATGGTGGCAGCCATGGACATCGTGCCATTTGCTCGTTTTCATCTGAAAGCTTTACAGTTATGCATGCTCAATCAGTGGAATGGAGATTATCTGGATCTTTCTCCAAAGATAGTGTTGGCTCAAAAAACAAAGGGCTCTATATAACAAGCTCCGTATGGAGCTTGATGGCCCCTGTTTCTGGCGAGTCTTCAGACTCGTGTGAGCTGCTGGTGCAATGCTGAATACGGCAAGCATATTGCTCGCCGTATTCAGCGATGTCTGTCGGACCTGATACGCACTGTCGGATCAGGTCCGACAGACATTGATAACTAGAGGCCAAAGAATTATCTTCATTTGTGGCTTTCTCTGGAACAACTGTCTTGGGGCACTTGCTTTTGGAAACCATCTTGGGTGATAGTGACTACAGATGCCAGCCTGGTGGGCTGGGGGCAGTCTGGAAATCCCTCAAAGCTCAGGGTCTTTGGACTCATACTGGAGTTGAGAGCAATTTACAATGCGATTTTAGCTTGGCCTCAGTTGGCCTCAAACCAGTTCATCAGATTCCAATCAGACAACATAACATCAATAGCGTACATCAACCATCAGGGGGGAACACTAAGTTCCCTAGCGATGAGGGAGGTGTCTCGAATCATTCAGTGGGCAGAAGACCACTGTTTTTGTCTGTCAACTATTTACATCCCGGGAGTAGACAACTGGGAAGCGGATTTTCTAAGTAGGCTGACTTTCCATCCAGGGGAATGGGAACTCCATCCGGAAGTGTTCTCTAAACTGGTATCCAGATGGAGGATGCCGGAGTTGGATCTCATGGCATCCTGACAAAATGCAAAGCTTCCAAAGTACGGTTCCATGTCAAGGGATCCTCAGGCCTTTCTAATAGACGCCCTGGTAGTTCCGTGGGACTTCCAGTTGGCTTATCTTTTTCCTCCATTTGCCCTCCTATCTCGGGTGATTACCCGCATACTACAGGAATGAGCATCCGTGATTCTAATAACCCCAGCTTGGCCTCAGAGAATCTGCTATGCAGATCTAGTGGAGATGTCAACTCTACTTCCGTGGAATCTTTCCCTGAGGAAGGACCTTCTTCAGGGGCCTTTTCTTCATCCAAATCTCGTTTCTCTGAAGCTAACTGCTTGGAGATTGAACGTTTGATTCTATCTAAGCGAGGTTTTTCAGATTCAGTGATTGAGACACTGATCCAGGCTTGTAAGCCGGTCACTAGAAGGATTTACCATAAGATATGGAGGAAATATCTTTTTTGGTGTGAAGCTAAGGAATATTTTTGGAATAAGGTTATGATCCCAAGAATATTATCCGTTCTTCAGGAGGGTCTGGATAAAGGCTTGTCTGTTAGTACCCTAAAGGGTCAAATTTCGGCCTTATCAGTCCTTTTACACAAACATTTGGGAGATGTGCCAGACGTTCAGTCTTTTTGTCAGGCCTTAGTCAGAATTAGGCCAGTGTTTAAGGTGATTGCTCCTCTTTGGAGCCTTAATCTTGTGCTTAAGGTTTTAAAACGGCATCTGTTTGAGCTGATGCATTCCCTTGACATTAAACTTTTGTCTTGGAAAGTTTTGTTCTTGTTGGCTATTTCTTCTGCTCAGAGAGTATCTGAACTCTCCGCTTTACAGTTTGATTCTCCTTATCTCATATTTCATGCGAATAAGGCTGTTCTTCGTACTAAGTTGGGATTCCTTCCCAAGGTTGTTTCTACTACGAATATTAATCAGGAAATTGTTGTTCCTTCCCTGTGTCCGAAGCCTTTCTTCAGAGAAGGAGTGCTTGCTGCATAATCTGAATGTGGTTCGCGCTCTTAAGTTTTACTTGGAAGCGACTAAAGACTTTCGGAAGTCTTCAGCTTTATTTGTTCATTTTTCTGGGAAGTATAGAGCTCAGAGAGTGTCTGCCTCTACTCTAGCTCTTTGGTTAAGGAGTGTGATCTGCAGGGCTTATGAATCATCTGGGAAACAGCCTCCAGAGCCATAGCCTCTTCTTGGGCTTTCCAAAATGAAGCCTCTATGGAGCAGATTTGCAAAGCTGCAACTTGGTTGTCTTTGCATACTTTTTCAAAATTTTACAGATTTGATACTTTTGCCTCGGCTGAGACAGCTTCTGGGAGAAAGGTTCTTCAAGCGGTGGTGCCTTCTGTTTAGGCATGCTGGTTTTTTATCCCTCCCTATTCATCTGTGTACTCTAGCTTGGTTATTGGTTCCCAACAGTAATTAAGATAAACCTGTGGACTCACCACATCTTTAGAAGAAAACAAAATGTATGCTTACCTAATAAATGTATTACCCACTGTTTTTTTTTTTGGGTAACTGTTTAGGTTTTTGACTAAACCTCAGTCACCTCCGCACATTGTGTTACTTTCCTTTCTCCATTTACTTTCGGTCGAATGACTGGGGTTTATGGGTAGGAAAGTGATACATAACAGTTTTTACTGTGGTGCTCTTTGCCTCCTACTGCTGGCCAGGAGTGGTATTCCCAACAGTAATTAAGATGAACATGTGGACTCACCACATCTCAAAGAAATACATTTATCAGGTAAGCATAAATTTTGTTTTTAATAGAAACATTCTTGCTTGTGTGTGTTTCAGTTTAGACTGATATGACCCTTAAAACGTGTCTGGTCTTTTAAATATTCTGTTTTAGCTCAGATGCCAACATTTTAAAATTCAAAAAGGTTCTGGCAAATTGTGTCCATATCTTGTGAAGGGACATTCTACACTAGATTTTTCTTTGCATAAAGGTTTTGTTGATGATCCATTTAGCTCATCTTAGAGTGTTTTTGCAACATTGTATAGCTTAGCTTATTTTTATAGACTCCTAATTAAGCCCCAACGTTTTAGATGTATACTGATGTCTACAGACTTCAGATGGCTTCTGTTTGTATATTGGGTATTTTCATCTGCAGGGAAGGGGGGATGTCTGCTCTTCCTGCTTTATTAGTCCCTTTCAGTGGGTGTTCCCAGCCTAACCTCATCAACACTGCTAAATTGGGAACTGCTAAGGAAATTTTTAAAAGGTTTTAGTCTGTATTTTTAGATCATTATCTTTTCATATTCTTCTTTATAGTAATGTCTATTACATGCAGTTATATGAAAAGTGGTGTATACTGTCCCTAACTAGATTGTCATATCGGTGCCCAAGAAGTGTTTTTATTTCTGTTTCTTTCGGGAATAGAGCTTCTTAGTTTTAATTTATCAATGAAAATTATATATATATATATATATTTTAAAGTGGACAACCCAATGTTGATCTAGGCCCATTTTGGTATATTTGATGCCACTATTTGGCCGCCAGTTACGATCATATAAAAAAAATAATTAACTTTTAAGCAAACTTTGAGTTTCTCCCTGAAATTATCTACACACAACTATAATGCAGTCATATGACAAATGGTTTTAAAAGCTTCTCTGGGATGCCCTTTGTTCAGAAATAGCAGGCATACATGGCTTTGCCATTGCTTTTGGTGATTAGAAGGCTGCTACTTGCAAATGACCACCTTACGTGAAATTCCTGACAGTTAAGGAGTTCATTAGTTAGCTTGTAAGGTTAATTTTTGATGCAGAGAAGAGATCCCTACCTTATCCCTCCCAAACAGCTCCCTTCCATCCTTCACCTCCCCCCACTGGACACCACCATCCTAGGTACTGGTAGAAGTTCTACCAGTATGCAGTTTGGGAATTTATTTATATATTGTTTAAATTAACTTTTTTATTCTTTTTTTTTCTCAAAATGTAATGATCCCTTCTAAACCCTCCCTGATTCCCACAAACAGCTTTTTAACCGTCCCCCCTCCTGCTAGTGGTGGCCATCTTAGGTACTGGCTGCTGGCTGCCAGTACCCAGTTTGTATGTTTTTATTATTAATTTTATTAATTTATTAATTTATCATTTTTTTCTGTAGTGTAGGGGTGCCCCTATCTCCCCCTCCTTGCAATCATTAATTATACCCCCCATTCAATTCCTCTTTTTTCCATAGTGTAGCTTTGCAACCTTCCCTTTCCTATTATTTTTTCCTGCAGCTTTGTTGCAATAAAGAAAACTCTAAGCATTGGATTATACTTAAAATAAATAATAGTAATATGTATTATTCAACATTTTAAAATTATTTTACCTATTTCTTTTTTATAGCCTAATTTGTGTAGTGTCCATTACTTCCTGTCATAGCCCTACTCTTATTATCCATTTTTCTTCATTCTCTTGGTATCTTTATTTGAAAAAGCAAGACTGTAAGCATAAGAGCCAGCCTCTTTTTTGTTCATCACCTGGGTAGCACTTTCTGATTGGTGTCTAAATGTAGCCACCAATCAGCAAGCACTACCCAGTTGCTGAACCAAAAATGGGCTGGCTCCTTATCTTAGATTCTAACAAAGATAGCAAGTTGCTTAAAATTGCATGCTCTATCCGAATCATGAAAGTTTAATTTTGACGAGACTATTCCTTCAACAAGTAGTTATTTAATCAGGTATAGCCACATAACCCAACTGAGCAATTTAAAAAAACATCCTTATCCACTTAGCAACAAAAATCCATCCAGCTTCCTTTTTATTGTATAAACCTAGGGGCATCAAGAGAAGGGATGACCCTGTGATGGTCAAAACCCTGTGTCTATCATTATCCAATAATACACCACCAACAAAAACCTAAATATTAAAGCTATGTTTGTCAGAGCTCTAGGCACCTCCTGTCCCCATAGCTCAAAAATGTTCATTTTTATTTTTCAGTGATTGAGTATAACTGCAATATTAAATCTTATGATATAGTTAGTTTGAGAAGAACTTATGTGGTCTTATCAATATATTTCATAAATTAAAACAGAACAAGTTGCCAAGATTTAGCAGGTTTAAAAATGTTGAATCTAACAACTATTTCAAAGAATTGTAAAATGCTTGCAAAGATCTTGGCAATGGTTCAATGCCTTTAGAAATGAATACTGTCAATTTGAATTCTATTCATATCTTCTATAGGACAAATTAAGTTATATCCCCTAACAAAAAAATAGCAATGAGGTTTTTTCCTTCATAGAAAATGTCATATTGTTCTATAACATTTTTTTGCAGAAAACAAATCTCTTAATTTCTGTTAATCATTCTTGAACCTTGTTTTTTGTTTGTTTGATTTTTTTTTATTTTACCAAATTATTAACTCCTAAAATGTTATTTTGCAGAAACTTCACAACACCACTGACACTTTACAAGATTTGACAGGAAGAAATGTGACAGACTACTTATTAAAATCATACAAGCAATTCTACAAAACCAGGTATCAACCACTTGATTTAGTTTTAGTATTATTTATAAAATTGAAATGTCTTTCAATTGATTTGTAAACTGTTTTAATGTCTAAGGGTATGTAAATATGCTGTCTTGGATTTAAAGGGATTGGTTAAACATTTTTATATACTTTATTTTCTAGAAAAGTTATTGTTTTTAATCCTACAATTCACTTTTAATGATCACAATCCATAATAAAAGTTTGTCAAATGACTTTTCTACAAAGTTCACCATTAAAGTATGAAACTTTTTATAGATAAATCATTTGAAAAGTTTTTCTAAGGGGTGATCGACCCCTCAGTCTGTACCAGTGTTGATTTACCTGTACTTATTCTCAGATTGTGGACTCAGCTACACTCCATTCAGTTGAAAGAATTGTTTTAGGATGTTCCACTAATTGACAGGCTGGGTGGACAATGAAAAATTGCTTTATAAAACTTAATGTGGGTGAATCTTTGAACAGGCTGAATTTCACAATAAATCAACATTTTTAAATATTAAGAAACCAAAACATATTATGCAAAATTAAAAAAAATGTTTTTTTAATTATATTTTAGAAAATTCACAAGGTGCATATTAGTAGTAAGCAAGTCTAGATGTAAGATATATTTAATTACATGAAACTAAGTTCCGCAAATTAAAACTTTATGGTTTAACTTTTTTTGCATTAAAACTTTCATTAGAAAAAAAAAGATTCACACAGAATATCAAATCAACGGTTAATAGCTAGGGCTTTAGAGGTTAAAGGCATAAGTGTCTTGTAGTAGTAAAGATTGTTGCTTTGTGGAAGGCTAGAAATTATGTGAAGATTGTAGGGTTACTTCTTTTGTTCCTTAGCTCTGCTCTGGCTGATAAGGGTGCGGTACACGTTTTCTTCAGGGCCCTGGGGTGACCACTGAAATCACACACACATGCAACTGAGTGTTTTCACAAGAGTCCCCTTTATTGAAGAACACACAAAGACTTTATAGTGATGTATACGTCATACATGAGGTCACAGGAAATATATAAAAAACGTAGTTAACTTCACATCTGCATAAGGGGCCCACAGGAAATAAGAATGTTGTTATAGCACATAACAGAATATGCCCATATAACCATTTGTAGAGAGGATGCTATATTAGAACCATATGTTACAACTTATACAAAAGAAACTTGTGGAATGCTGCATTATAAACATTTGATACTAGATTTAAGGCTACCCTCAATATGCTTAATATGTGAGATTCAAATTACCCATATAACATAATATATATATATAATATATATATACACATATATACATACACACATATATACCCATCATTCCCCTCTTTGATCACATCGTGATCACATAACCTGTAATGTTCCTACAATATAAACTATCTGGGTCTACCTCTAATTAAATTTTGCAGTTGAACTTTTTCTGCATCTTGTATCATACCTGATATTTTCTTTCGTAAAGTACAAGACATGTAACAGTTAAACAATATTAATAATAGTAAACAAATAGGTGTAAAGTGTCCAGCATCTTCAGGTGAGTAATAACATGCTGTTATTAATACTATTGGGATATACACAAAGATCAATATCCCCATTAGGAAAAGGAAGATCTTGCAGGAATGTCTTGGATCCATGATTGAGATTGTCATCCTGGTCTTTGTGAGGAGTGATTGATACCTTATCACCCACTTCTCCTTTGTGAGGGGTGACCGATAGCTTGTCACCCGCTTCTCCTCTCTTTGGACAGAGTTTCACTCGTGAAGCGTGTATCCAGATGTCCTTGTCGTCAGTCAGTACGGCAGTCCTGGTTACAGCAATCACAGTGACTGGCTTGCTGAACGGGAAACCTCCTTTTTTAACTTTATTCAGCTGGCGAATGCAGACCAGATCTCCAGGCTTGAAAGGATGGGTTGGTTCCTGTGAGGGAAGAGGTAAACGGGAAGACACATCACCATAGATGCCATTCAATTTATCAATCAATTGTTTTACATATTGTTCCTTAATACAATCTAAATCACCATTTTTAATGATAAGTGGGCCTTTTACCCATGGAGTCGGGAATGGTCTACCCATTAGGACCTCAAATGGAGACAACCTGGTTGTCCTATTTGGGGTCATTCTGATTTTTGCTACAATCACAGGTAAATAGTTTTGCCATTTAACCCATGTACCTGCTGTTGCCTTTAAAAGTTTTTCCTTGATATTGCGATTCATTCTTTCTACAATCCCTGAGCTTTGAGGATTGTAGGGAATGTGAAAGTTCCAATTAATCTGTAACCATTCTACTAACTCATGTGTGATTTTACTAATGAACGCTGGACCGTTATCAGAATTAATCTGAAGCGGACAACCAAATCTGGGAATTATTTCAGTGGCTAAAATTTTAGCGACTGTTTTTGCATCTTCCCTCTGGGTAACAAAAGCTTCTGGCCACTTAGAAAATTGGTCAACTATTACAAGCAGATATAATTGTTTAGTGCCAGTTTTTGGAATATGTGTAAAATCAATTTGTAGATGTGTGAATGGGGCTGTAGGTGGAGGTAAGTGGTCATGCTGGGCTTTATTGGGAATGGTTGCATTGGTCTGTAAGCAATATACACATCTATTAATATATGCCTTGCAATGATCACCTATACCTCTAATGTAGAAAGATTGCTTCAACAAGTTAGTTGTTGGTTTTATACCTAGATGTCCAACACCATGGGCTTGTGCTATAAAGAGTGGTGCACTGTTTTCCGGTATGCCCACCTTCCCCTCTTTAGAAAACAAACCATTCTCATCTAAAGTTAACCCATTAGTAGTCCAGAAAGATATGTCACTAGGAGTGGCATGTCCCTGGAGTTCAAGAAGCATATGGTCTGTAGGACATCAAGGTGGGGCTAAAACAGCATACATACGGATGGTGGATCCGGTTGTATGAGAAACATAAGCAGCCTCTTTAGCAATTTTATCTGCAAGCGCATTACCCAAGGAAATAGGGTCAGACTTGTATGTATGTGCACGGCAATGTATGATCGCTAAGTCCTTTGGGAGTTGTATGGCCTCTAAAAGATCATTAATCAGGTGAAAGAAAACCACGTTGTTTCCATATCATACCAAAATCGTGCACAACCCCAAAAGCATTGCGAGAGTCAGTGTAAATGTTAACAGATTTATTTTCAAACAATTTACATGCTTTTGTAAGTGCTATTAATTCTGCAGCTTGTGCAGAAGGATAAGGAATGGGGCCTGCATCTAGAGCAATATCTGGTAGTTGCACAACGGCATAGCCTGTCTTATAAATACCGTCACTAGGTCGGGAACAAGAACCATCAACAAACACATTATCAGCATGGTCAAAAGGTTTATCCATCAAGTCAGGTCTTGGTGTGGTAATGTGGTGTAATTACCTCTATACAATCATGGTCTGTTGGAAAGTCTGGTGATCCTGTAAGTAAGGCACTAAGTATTTGAGTTGGCCCTGAAGATACACTACTATATTTAATAGTCAGATTTGTATTATTCAGTAATATAGATTCATAACCAGAAAGTCTTTGAGAAGTCATGTGTTGGGTAGTGACATTTTTTACAAGATGTAAAACTTGGTTACTAGTGTGTAGTACTATTGGATGGCCTAATGTGATTGTTTCAACCATCTCTACAGCCATGGCGCAAGCCGCCAATGCTCGGAGACACGCCGGCATCCCTTGTACCGGTATTGGGACTACTTTGGAAAAGAAAGCTACGGGACGCATATTGCCTCCACAATGCTCTTGGGCACAGACAGCAGCCATGGTTTTACAATTGTCCCTCGCATACAAGTGAAATGGTTTACAATAATCAGGTAGTCCTAAAGCAGGGGCACTAATCAATGTGTTCTGTTTGAAGTATAATTCCCTCTAGCTCTTCCTCTAGCTCTCACATACATTCTATTACTCCCTGTATTATCCCTTTCCCTGGCCTGGAATGGATCACAATGTTGTAAACTCTGCTTTTGATAAAAAGCAGCGTTTTTTCCCTCTAATTTCCTGATTTCAAAACAACCTGCCCCTTCTTTTTCATGAATTCTTTTCAAGAATTCTGCTGGAGTCAACTCCGGCCAATCAGAGACAAGTTGTTTCACCAACAAAGAAAGCTGAGGTTGCATATTACTAATGCAAGTCTGGACCTTCAGAGAGCCCATTGCATCTCCTGATTCCATTCCAGCCTCTTCCTTCCAGCATTTATAAAAACGCTTAACAAATTCTACTACTGTTTCCTTTGTATTCTGTTTACACGCTAGTGCAATTGACATACTTTGTTTATCCTTCCATATTCTATGCATTTCTATACTTAATTCTGTCCACAAGTCCTTCACGTGTGTTTAGGGCATAGTTAATTGTTGGATCACGACTCAATTTACTAATACTCTTTACATTACCCCACTCCCAACCTGATTCAGTGTCATAGTCTAGAAGTGCATCAATGATAATTATTATGTCTGTCTGTGTCATGTTTTGTCCTTGTAACATTCTTTTTAAATACATAATACAAGCTGATGGATGTTGACGGGGGTTTGGGGCTCCCTTGGTAATTTCCCTTAATTCACCCGGGGACAAAGATTTAATAATTAATTGGTCTCCCACAGTAAGAAATGGCATACTAGCTTCTGGATACAGCTGCCTCCTCCTCCTCTACTTCTTCATTTCCTCTTTTATATTGTGGGGTTATTGTAGGGGGGTAGGAAGGTGTTACTGGTTCAACCTTAATCGGGGGTTTGGGCATAATTGGGGGTTTAGTGACCTGGTATCGGGGAGTTACAGAAGGTCCTGGCAAGGTCCATTCCTGGGGTACCTGAGCAGAGGCAATAGCAATAGTCTCTAGATCTATGTCACTAGGGGATGGAAGGCTAGGATATAGTCTGTTATATGATGGCAAAGGTAGGTGAGGGGCATTATATGGAGCAGGGGGGGGGTGAATATGCTTTCTGTCTTTGCTTCTCACTTTTACCCTTTTTTTTTATTCCCATCTATATCAATATATTGCCAGTATGGCGCAACAGTCAGCCAATTTTCCCCACCCTTTTTCATATAATCCATATTCCATCTTGGATCACCTTTATACCATGGAAATGCCTCTTCATCACCTAGACACAACCCTTTTACCATATTCATATGAAATTTATCATTATCCCCCTCTCTGGGGAATGGATCAGAGCTTCTCATAGCTTCTGTCCAATCTGCCATATTCTGAACCCAAGGAATAATATACATAAACCCATCGGGCGACACCCTTCCCACATAATCTTTACATTTTTCTCCTTGATTAGGTGATGGAAATTGTTTAGACTGGGATTTGCCCATTCTAAACTCCTAACTTATCTTTTAAAACTTTTACAACAAAATATAATACAATACAAAAAAATTAAATAAATAAAAAATAATAAAAATAAAAAAATACAATACCTTTACCTTTAAGAGCAATTAATTATTGAATCTTTTTGCAAAAACCACATTAACTAGAATGGTTGTACTCAGTTACCAGTTATTGTGCTTAATGCTTAAGTTTACAATAAGAGAGAGAAAAAAAATATCACTATGCTAGTTTCTTTCAGTAGTTTCTGGCATTAATTATCTCTAGGTCAAAGGTCACCCTTCACCAGAAAAAAATGTAGCCTTTTACTAACATTTAGAAACAGCAATACATATTAGCAACAGTTTACATTCTTAATACGTTAAACAATAAGCAGTATTTTACTTCCTTAACACTTTATACTATAAACAGTATTTTGCCATACAGCATATTTAGAAAGCAAGCAGCATAAAAATTTATATAAACAATGCAGTATTTATCTTATAACTTTAAAGCAATGTTAGCCATACAGTGTATTTCAAAAGCAAGCAGCAAGAAAATGTGTGGTTTAACCCTTCAGCCAGACTTTATATAATCTGATTTCTACCAAAGAAATCTATTATTCCCTTTTTATTTTTAATCTACCAAAGATTTGATTAGAATCTACCAAAGATTCATATATATATTTAACCTGATTTCTACCAAATAAATCTACTATTGCTCTTTTTAGACAATAGTTAGAATCTACCAAAGATTCACATATATATTTCCCAACTATTCCTATGTAAAATGAAACTTAAGGGGTCTCGTGGTAAGAGAAAAAAGGTCAGAATAAAAAAGACTCTTTGTTCAACTCACCTTCCGAGAGTTCCCTGTTTCATCCCACGTGTCTGACACCAGTTTGTAGGGTTACTTCTTTTGTTCCTTAGCTCTGCTCTGGCTGATAAGGGTGCGGCACACGTTTTCTTCAGGGCCCTGGGGTGATCACTGAAATCACACACACATGCAACTGAGTGTTTTCAGAAGAGTCCCCTTTATTGAAGAACACACAAAGAATTTATAGTGATGTATACGTCATACATGAGGTCACAGGAAATATATAAAAAACGTAGTTAACTTCACATCTGCATAAGGGGCCCACAGGAAATAAGAATGTTGTTATAGCACATAACAGAATATGCCCATATAACCATTTGAAGAGAGGATGCTATATTAGAACCATATGTTACAACTTATACAAAAAGAAACTTGTGGAATGCTGCATTATAAACATTTGATACTAGATTTAAGGCTACCCTCAATATGCTTAATATGTGAGATTCAAATTACCCATATAACATAATATATATAATATATATATACACATACACATATATATACATACACACACATATACATACACACATATATACCCATCAAAGATGGTATGCAATAATTGTTGCTATCACACAAGTGGCAGATTGTACCTTTGCATGTGAAACTATGAGGTGAATGGCGGGTGAATTGAAACATTTTAATTCCCATCAGTAGCGGAGCTACTCAAGAGAGGGCCCTGGTGGAAACAATTTTTTGGGCCCCCAAAGGTGATCTGTATAATGATTTTGAGGATGGACCTGCAACCTGCACTAATAAAATTTTTCCCTGCATTGGGATTGTACACAGCTATGTATAGACTGGCTGATATACCCCCCCCCCCTAGCACTAGGGCCCTGGTGCCACCCCTGATTTGCACCATTAATTATGCATTATGAAAGGCCATACCCAGTGAATACTGCAAGAAGAGCTGACTTAGCTCTTCACATTATATAGTTAATGCTGTGAACAATTCACCTAAAATAAGAAAATTGCAGGTGAATTGTATGCAGCATTAACTATGCATTGTACAGGGCTAACTCTGATCTTCTTGCAGGAGATACTCATTGGGTTTGGCCCTTCTTAATGAAAGATTTCAAATCACCTAAAATGTACCTGCAATTCATCTGTAGCGGATCATGTCCACCTGACATCAGCATTTCTTGTAAAATTCTTATGTAATGCTGCCCCCTACATATTCGTGGCAGGGGGTGTCAATCATTGCCATCGGATCGGGATGATTTCAGTCCGCTACCAAAAAAGTGGCGGAGAAGTTAAGGAGCAGCGGTCTTAAGACTGCTTCTTCTTAACTTACGTTTCAGAAGAACCTTAAACTTCGAGCATAGAAAGCAGCATCCGCTGCTTGTTAAATCTACCCCTAAGTGTCTATCGTTCAAAGTATAACAGTCATGTTAGATTGGTTAAAATTTGCTGTGTCCACATAAATTTAAACTGTCAAACACTGAAACCATCGATGGCCAATTTTTAGAAGAGCCAAGTTTAAGCAAAGTTTTAGTGGACTTGCATTAATGTTATTCTCATTGCCTGTAAAACATTCAAGGAAATGTTCAAAATTAAACTTTCATGATTCAAGTAGGGCAAGTAATTAAAACAACTGTGCAAATTAGTTCTATTATCAAACCTGCTTAATTCTCTTGGTAGCCTTTGTTTTACGAGTAGACTCCGAAGCAGCAATGCACTACTGGGAACTAGTCAAACACTTCTTGCAAGTGACGCGAGGCATATGTCAGTAGAAACCAGTAACCAGCTGGCCTTCAAGAGTGCATTACTTCTCCTGAGCCAACCAATGTATGCTTTTCAGCAAAGGATACCTAGAGAAAGAAGCACGTTTGCTAATATAAGTCAACTTTTAAATTGGAAAGTTGTTTAATGGAACAGTAAAGTAAAAAAAAAAAAACTTTCATGATTTAAATAGGGCATGTAATTTAAAACAACTTTCCAATTTACTTGTATTACCAATTTTGCTTTGTTCTTTTGGTATTCTTAGTTGAAAGCTAAATCTAGGAGGTTCATATGCTAATTTCTTAGACCTTAAATACTGCCTCTAATCTGAAAGCATTTTGACAGTTTTCTCTTGTTAAGTGTAGTCAGTCCACGGGTCATCCATTACTTATGGAATATATCTCTTCCTAACAGGAAGCTGCAAGAGGATCACCCAGCAGAGCTGCTATATAGCTCCTCCCCTCACATGTCATATTCAGTCATTGTCTTGCAGCCTAACTAGATAGGTCGCTGTGAGAGGTCTGTGGTGTTTTTTAACTTAGTTTATTTCTACAATCAAAAGTTTGTTATTTTAAATGGCACCGGAGTGTGCTGTTTGTTCTCAGGCAGCATTAGAAGAAGAATCTACCTGCGTTTTCTATGATCTTAGCAGACGTAACTAAGATCCACTGGCTGTTCTCATCTGAGGAGTGAGGTAACTTCAGAGAAGGGGAATAGCATGCAGGGCCCCCCTGCAAATGAGGTATGTGCAGTAATTATTTTTCTGAGGAATGGAATTGACTGAGAAAATACTGCTGATACCAATGTAAAGTAAGTTCAGCCTTAAATGCAGTGATAGCGACTGGTATTAGGCTGATGAGTGTGTGTACACTGAAAGTATTTTTCTAAGGAATGGAATTGACTCTGAAAATACTGTTAATACTGAAATAATGTATGAGCCTTAACTGCAGTAAAAGCGACTGGTAGCAGGCTTATTAATAATTCATAACTTTTCAAATGTATGTTTAAAACGTTTACTGGCATGTTAATCGTTTTTTTGTGAGGTACTTGGTGATAAAACTTATTGGGGCATGATTTTTACCACATGGCCATCTTTGTTTTCTGCATAGAAACAGTTTCTTTCAGGTAATTAGCAAGAGTCCATGAGCTAGTGACGTATGGGATATACATTCCTACCAGGAGGGGCAAAGTTTCCCAAACCTCAAAATGCCTATAAATACACCCCTCACCACACCCACAATTCAGTTTTACAAACTTTGCCTTCGATGGAAGTATCAAAGATAATTCGCTGGGCAGAGTCTCACTCTTGCCACCTGTCAGCAATCCACATCCCGGGAGTGGAGAACTGGGAGGCGGATTTCTTGAGTCGCCAGACTTTTCATCCGGGGGAGTGGGAACTTCATCCGGAGATCTTTGCCCAAATACTTCGACGTTGGGGCAAACCAGAGATAGATCTCATGGCGTCTCGCCAGAACGCCAAACTTCCTCGCTACGGGTCCAGATCCAGGGATCCGGGAGCAGTTCTGATAGATGCTTTGACAGCACCTTGGAACTTCAGGATGGCTTATGTGTTTCCACCCTTCCCGCTGCTTCCTCGATTGATTGCCAAAATCAAACAGGAGAGAGCATCAGTAATTCTAATAGCACCTGCATGGCCACGCAGGACTTGGTATGCAGATCTGGTGGACATGTCATCCTGTCCGCCTTGGTCTCTACCTCTAAGACAGGACCTTCTGATACAGGGTCCATTCAAACATCAAAATCTAACTTCTCTGAAGCTGACTGCTTGGAAATTGAACGCTTGATTTTATCAAAACGTGGTTTTTCTGAGTCGGTTATTGATACCCTGATTCAGGCTAGGAAGCCTGTTACCAGAAGGATTTACCATAAAATATGGCGGAAATACCTATACTGGTGCGAATCCAAAGGTTACTCCTGGAGTAAGGTTAGGATCGCTAGGATATTGTCCTTTCTACAAGAAGGTTTAGAAAAGGGTTTATCAGCTAGTTCATTAAAGGGACAGATTTCAGCTCTGTCCATCTTGTTACACAGACGTCTGTCAGAAAATCCAGACGTCCAGTCCTTTTGTCAGGCTTTAGCTAGGATCAAGCCTGTATTTAAAGCTGTTGCTCCACCATGGAGTTTAAACTTAGTTCTTAACGTTTTACAGGGTGTTCCGTTTGAACCCCTTCATTCCATTGATATAAAAATGTTATCTTGGAAAGTTCTGTTTTTAATGGCTATTTCCTCGGCTCGAAGAGTCTCTGAGTTATCAGCCTTACATTGTGATTCCCCTTATCTGATTTTTCACTCAGACAAGGTAGTTCTGCGTACTAAACCTGGGTTCTTACCTAAGGTAGTCACTAACAGGAACGTCAATCAAGAGATTGTTGTACCATCCTTGTGTCCAAATCCTTCTTCAAAGAAGGAACGTCTTCTACACAATCTGGATGTAGTTCGTGCCCTCAAGTTCTACTTGCAGGCAACTAAAGATTTTCGCCAAACTTCTTCCTTGTTTGTCGTTTACTCTGGACAGAGGAGAGGTCAAAAAGCTTCTGCTACCTCTCTCTCTTTTTGGCTTCGTAGCATAATACGTTTAGCCTATGAGACTGCTGGACAGCAGCCTCCTGAAAGAATTACAGCACATTCTACTAGAGCTGTGGCTTCCACTTGGGCCTTTAAGAATGAGGCCTCTGTTGAACAGATTTGCAAGGCTGCAACTTGGTCTTCGCTTCATACTTTTTCCAAATTTTACAAATTTGACACTTTTGCTTCTTCGGAGGCTATTTTTGGGAGAAAGGTTCTTCAGGCAGTGGTTCCTTCTATATAATGAGCCTGCCTATCCCTCCCGTCATCCGTGTACTTTTGCTTTGGTATTGGTATCCCAGAAGTAATGATGACCCGTGGACTGATCACACATAACAGAAGAAAACATAATTTATGCTTACCTGATAAATTCCTTTCTTCTGTTGTGTGATCAGTCCACGGCCCCGCCCTGTTTTAAGGCAGGTAGATATCTTTTAAATTATACTCCAGTCACCACTTCACCCTTGGTTACTCCTTTCTCGTTGATTCTTGGTCGAATGACTGGGACTGACGTAGAGGGGAGGAGCTATATGCAGCTCTGCTGGGTGAATCCTCTTGCATTTCCTGTTGGGGAGGAGTTATATCCCAGAAGTAATGATGACCCGTGGACTGATCACACAACAGAAGAAAGGAATTTATCAGGTAAGCATAAATTATGTTTTTTCCCTGTGGGCTGTTAGGCTCGCGGGGGCTGAAAATGCTTCATTTTATTGCGTCATTCTTGGCGCGGACTTTTTTGGCGCAAAAATTCTATTTCCGTTTCCGGCGTCATACGTGTCGCCGGAAGTTGCGTCATTTTTTGACGTTATTTTGCGCCAAAAATGTCGGCGTTCCGGATGTGGCGTCATTTTTGGCGCCAAAAAGCATTTAGGCGCCAAATAATGTGGGCGTCTTATTTGGCGCGAAAAAATATGGGCGTCACTTTTGTTTCCACATTATTTAAGTCTCATTTTTTATTGCTTCTGGTTGCTAGAAGCTTGTTCTTTGGCATTTTTTCCCATTCCTGAAACTGTCATTTAAGGAATTTGATCAATTTTGCTTTATATATGTTGTTTTTTCTCTTACATATTGCAAGATGTCTCACGTTGCATCTGAGTCAGAAGATACTACAGGAAAATCGCTGTCAAGTGCTGAATCTACCAAAGCTAAGTGTATCTGCTGTAAACTTTTGGTAGCTATTCCTCCAGCTGTTGTTTGTATTGATTGTCATGACAAACTTGTTAAAGCAGATAATATTTCCTTTAGTAAAGTACCATTGCCTGTTGCAGTTCCTTCAACATCTAAGGTGCAGAATGTTCCTGATAATATAAGAGATTTTGTTTCTGAATCCATAAAGAAGGCTATGTCTGTTATTTCTCCTTCTAGTAAACGTAAAAAATCTTTTAAAACTTCTCTCCCTACAGATGAATTTTTAACTGAACATCATCATTCTGATTCTGATGATTCCTCTGGTTCAGAGGATTCTGTCTCAGAGGTTGATGCTGATAAATCTTCATATTTATTTAAAATGGAATTTATTCGTTCTTTACTTAAAGAAGTACTAATTGCTTTAGAAATAGAGGATTCTGGTCCTCTTGATACTAATTCTAAACGTTTAGATAAGGTATTTAAAGCTCCTGTGGTTATTCCAGAAGTTTTTCCTGTTCCTAATGCTATTTCTGCAGTAATTTCCAAAGAATGGGATAATTTGGGTAATTCATTTACTCCTTCTAAACGTTTTAAGCAATTATATCCTGTGCCGTCTGACAGATTAGAATTTTGGGACAAGATCCCTAAAGTTGATGGGGCTATTTCTACCCTTGCTAAACGTACTACTATTCCTACGTCAGATGGTACTTCGTTTAAGGATCCTCTAGATAGGAAAATTGAGTCCTTTCTAAGAAAAGCTTATCTGTGTTCAGGTAATCTTCTTAGACCTGCTATATCTTTGGCTGATGTTGCTGCAGCTTCAACTTTTTGGTTGGAAACTTTAGCGCAACAAGTAACACATCGTGATTCTCATGATATTATTATTCTTCTTCAGCATGCTAATAATTTTATCTGTGATGCCATTTTTGATATTATCAGAGTTGATGTCAGGTTTATGTCTCTAGCTATTTTAGCTAGAAGAGCTTTATGGCTTAAAACTTGGAATGCTGATATGGCTTCTAAATCAACTTTACTTTCCATTTCTTTCCAGGGTAACAAATTATTTGGTTCTCAGTTGGATTCCATTATTTCAACTGTTACTGGTGGGAAAGGAACTTTTTTACCACAGGATAAAAAATCTAAAGGTAAAAACAGGGCTAATAATCGTTTTCGTTCCTTTCGTTTCAACAAAGAACAAAAGCCTGATCCTTCATCCTCAGGAGCAGTTTCAGTTTGGAGACCATCTCCAGTCTGGAATAAATCCAAGCCAGCTAGAAAGGCAAAGCCTGCTTCTAAGTCCACATGAAGGTGCGGCCCTCATTCCAGCTCAGCTGGTAGGGGGCAGGTTACGTTTTTTCAAGGAAATTTGGATCAATTCTGTTCACAATCTTTGGATTCAGAGCATTGTTTCAGAAGGGTACAGAATTGGTTTCAAGTTGAGACCTCCTGCAAAGAGATTTTTTCTTTCCCGTGTCCCAGTAAATCCAGTAAAAGCTCAAGCATTTCTGAAATGTGTTTCAGATCTAGAGTTGACTGGAGTAATTATGCCAGTTCCAGTTCCGGAACAGGGGATGGGGTTTTATTCAAAT
Source organism: Bombina bombina (assembly GCF_027579735.1). Lineage (NCBI taxonomy): Eukaryota > Metazoa > Chordata > Amphibia > Anura > Bombinatoridae > Bombina > Bombina bombina. Next base: position 850,755,568 of record NC_069500.1, on the reverse strand, counting down.
CTCTTCATTGTACCAAAGAAGGAGAATTCTTTCAGACCAGTTCTGGATCTAAAAATATTGAATCGTTATGTAAGGATACCAACGTTCAAGATGGTAACTGTAAGGACTATCTTACCTTTTGTTCAGCAAGGGAATTATATGTCCACAATAGATTTACAGGATGCATATCTGCATATTCCGATTCATCCAGATCATTATCAGTTCCTGAGATTCTCGTTTCTGGACAAGCATTACCAGTTTGTGGCTCTGCCGTTTGGCCTAGCTTCAGCTCCAAGAATTTTTACAAAGGTTCTCGGTGCCCTGCTGTCTGTAATCAGAGAACAGGGTATTGTGGTATTTCCTTATTTGGACGATATCTTGGTACTTGCTCAGTCTTTACATTTAGCAGAATCTCATACGAATCGACTTGTGTTGTTTCTTCAAGATCATGGTTGGAGGATCAATTTACCAAAAAGTTCTTTGATTCCTCAGACAAGGGTAACCTTTCTGGGTTTCCAGATGGATTCAGTGTCCATGACTCTGTCTTTAACAGACAAGAGACGTCTAAAGTTGATTACAGCTTGTCGAAACCTTCAGTCACAATCATTCCCTTCGGTAGCCTTATGCATGGAAATTCTAGGTCTTATGACTGCTGCATCGGACGCGATCCCCTTTGCTCGTTTTCACATGCGACCTCTTCAGCTCTGTATGCTGAAGCAATGGTGCAAGGATTACACGAAGATATCTCAATTAATATTTTTAAAACCGATTGTTCGACACTCTCTAACATGGTGGACAGATCACCATCATTTAATTCAGGGGGCTTCTTTTGTGCTTCCGACCTGGACTGTAATTTCAACAGATGCAAGTCTCACAGGTTGGGGAGCTGTGTGGGGATCTCTGACGGCACAAGGAGTTTGGGAATCTCAGGAGGTGAGATTACCGATCAATATTTTGGAACTCCGTGCAATTTTCAGAGCTCTTCAGTTTTGGCCTCTTCTGAAGAGAGAATCGTTCATTTGTTTTCAGACAGACAATGTCACAACTGTGGCATACATCAATCATCAAGGAGGGACTCACAGTCCTCTGGCTATGAAAGAAGTATCTCGAATTTTGGTTTGGGCGGAATCCAGCTCCTGTCTAATCTCTGCGGTTCATATCCCAGGTGTAGACAATTGGGAAGCGGATTATCTCAGTCGCCAAACGTTGCATCCGGGCGAATGGTCTCTTCACCCAGAGGTATTTCTTCAGATTGTTCAAATGTGGGAACTTCCAGAAATAGATCTGATGGCGTCCCATCTAAACAAGAAACTTCCCAGGTATCTGTCCAGATCCCGGGATCCTCAGGCGGAGGCAGTGGATGCATTATCACTTCCTTGGAAGTATCATCCTGCCTATATCTTTCCGCCTCTAGTTCTTCTTCCAAGAGTAATCTCCAAGATTCTGAAGGAATGCTCGTTTGTTCTGCTGGTAGCTCCGGCATGGCCTCACAGGTTTTGGTATGCGGATCTTGTCCGGATGGCCTCTTGCCAACCGTGGACTCTTCCGTTAAGACCAGACCTTCTGTCACAAGGTCCTTTTTTCCATCAGGATCTGAAATCCTTAAATTTAAAGGTATGGAGATTGAACGCTTGATTCTTGGTCAAAGAGGTTTCTCTGACTCCGTGATTAATACTATGTTACAGGCTCGTAAATCTGTATCTCGAGAGATATATTATAGAGTCTGGAAGACTTATATTTCTTGGTGTCTTTCTCATCATTTTTCCTGGCATTCTTTTAGAATACCGAGAATTTTACAGTTCCTTCAGGATGGTTTAGATAAGGGTTTGTCCGCAAGTTCTTTGAAAGGACAAATCTCTGCTCTTTCTGTTCTTTTTCACAGAAAGATTGCTATTCTTCCTGATATTCATTGTTTTGTACAAGCTTTGGTTCGTATAAAACCTGTCATTAAGTCAATTTCTCCTCCTTGGAGTTTGAATTTGGTTCTGGGAGCTCTTCAAGCTCCTCCGTTTGAACCTATGCATTCATTGGACATTAAATTACTTTCTTGGAAAGTTTTGTTCCTTTTGGCCATCTCTTCTGCCAGAAGAGTTTCTGAATTATCTGCTCTTTCTTGTGAGTCTCCTTTTCTGATTTTTCATCAGGATAAGGCGGTGTTGCGAACTTCTTTTGAATTTTTACCTAAAGTTGTGAATTCCAACAACATTAGTAGAGAAATTGTGGTTCCTTCATTATGTCCTAATCCTAAGAATTCTAAGGAGAAATCGTTGCATTCTTTGGATGTTGTTAGAGCTTTGAAATATTATGTTGAAGCTACGAAATCTTTTCGTAAGACTTCTAGTCTATTTGTTATCTTTTCTGGTTCTAGAAAAGGCCAGAAAGCTTCTGCCATTTCTTTGGCATCTTGGTTGAAATCTTTAATTCATCTTGCCTATGTTGAGTCGGGTAAAACTCCGCCTCAGAGAATTACAGCTCATTCTACTAGGTCAGTTTCTACTTCCTGGGCGTTTAGGAATGAAGCTTCGGTGGACCAGATCTGCAAAGCAGCAACTTGGTCCTCTTTGCATACTTTTACTAAATTCTACCATTTTGATGTATTTTCTTCTTCTGAAGCAGTTTTTGGTAGAAAAGTACTTCAGGCAGCGGTTTCAGTTTGAATCTTCTGCTTATGTTTTTCGTTAAACTTTATTTTGGGTGTGGATTATTTTCAGCAGGAATTGGCTGTCTTTATTTTATCCCTCCCTCTCTAGTGACTCTTGTGTGGAAAGATCCACATCTTGGGTAGTCATTATCCCATACGTCACTAGCTCATGGACTCTTGCTAATTACATGAAAGAAAACATAATTTATGTGGGAACTTACCTGATAAATTCATTTCTTTCATATTAGCAAGAGTCCATGAGGCCCGCCCTTTTTTTGTGGTGGTTATGATTTTGTATAAAGCACAATTATTCCAATTCCTTATTTTATATGCTTTCGCACTTTTTTATCACCCCACTTCTTGGCTATTCGTTAAACTGAATTGTGGGTGTGGTGAGGGGTGTATTTATAGGCATTTTGAGGTTTGGGAAACTTTGCCCCTCCTGGTAGGAATGTATATCCCATACGTCACTAGCTCATGGACTCTTGCTAATATGAAAGAAATGAATTTATCAGGTAAGTTCCCACATAAATTATGTTTTTCTGAGCTTCCCCACTGTTGTAATATGAGTGGGAGGGGCCTATTTCTCCAACATAGGTGTGTCCGGTCCACGGCGTCATCCTTACTTGTGGGATACTCTCTTCCCCAACAGGAAATGGCAAAGAGCCCAGCAAAGCTGGTCACATGATCCCTCCTAGGCTCCGCCTACCCCAGTCATTCTCTTTGCCGTTGTACAGGCAACATCTCCACGGAGATGGCTTAGAGTTTTTTAGTGTTTAACTGTAGTTTTTATTATTCAATCAAGAGTTTGTTATTTTAAAATAGTGCTGGTATGTACTATTTACTCTGAAACAGAAAAGAGATGAAGATTTCTGTTTGTATGAGGAAAATGATTTTAGCAACCGTTACTAAAATCCATGGCTGTTCCACACAGGACTGTTGAGAGGAATTAACTTCAGTTGGGGGAACAGTGAGCAGTCTTTTGCTGCTTGAGGTATGACACATTCTAACAAGACGATGTAATGCTGGAAGCTGTCATTTTCCCTATGGGATCCGGTAAGCCATTTTTATTCAGATAGTAAATAAGGGCTTCACAAGGGCTTATTAAGACTGTAGACATTTTCTGGGCTAAATCGATCATATTTACACATATTTAGCCTTGAGGAATCATTTAATCTGGGTATTTTTTGTAAAATAATATCGGCAGGCACTGTTTTAGACACCTTATTCTATAGGGGCTTTCCCTAATCATAGTCAGAGCCTCATTTTCGCGCCGGTATGGCGCACTTGTTTTTGAGAACAGCATGACATGCAGCTGCATGTGTGTGGAGCTCTGATACATAGAAAAGTCTTTCTGAAGGCATTATTTGGTATCGTATTCCCTTTTGGGCTTGGTTGGGTCTCAGCAAAGCAGATTCCAGGGACTGTAAAGGGGTTAAATATAAAAACGGCTCCGGTTCCGTTATTTTAAGGGTTAAAGCTTCCAAATTTGGTGTGCAATACTTTTAAGGCTTTAAGACACTGTGGTGAAATTTTGGTGAATTTTGGACAATTCCTTCATACTTTTTCGCAATTGCAGTAATAAAGTGTGTTCAGTTTAAAATTTAAAGTGACAGTAACGGTTTTATTTTAAAACGTTTTTTGTGCTTTGTTATCAAGTTTATGCCTGTTTAACATGTCTGAACTACCAGATAGATTATGTTCTGACTGTGGGGAAGCCAAGGTTCCTTCTCATTTAAATAGATGTGATTTATGTCATAAAAAAATTTAGAAAAAATGATGCCCAAGATGATTCCTCAAGTGAGGGGAGTAAGCATGGTACTGCATCATCCCCTCCTTCGTCTACACCAGTCTTGCCCATACAGGAGGCCCCTAGTACATCTAGCGCGCCAATACTCCTTACAATGCAACAATTAACGGCTGTAATGGATAATTCTATCAAAAACATTTTAGCCAATATGCCCACTTATCAGCGAAAGCGCGACTGCTCTGTTTTAGAAAATACTGAAGAGCATGAGAACGCTGATGATTTTGTTTCTGAAGGGCCCCTACACCAGTCTGAGGGAGCCAGGGAGGTTTTGTCTGAGGGAAAAATTTCAGATTCAGGAAAAATTTCTCAACAAGCTGAACCTGATGTGATTACTTTTAAATTTAAGTTGGAACATCTCCGCGCTCTGCTTAAGGAGGTGTTATCCAATTTGGATGATTGTGATTATCTGGTCATTCCAGAAACACTATGTAAAATGGACAAGTTCCTAGAGGCCCCGGGGCCCCCCGAAGCTTTTCCTATACCCAAGCGGGTGGCGTACATTGTTAATAAAGAATGGGACAGGCCGGTATACCTTTCGTACCTCCCCCCATATTTAAAGAAAATTGTTTCCTATAGTCGACCCCAGAAAGGACTTATGGCAGACAGTCCCCAAGGTCGAGGGGGCGGTTTCTACTCTAAACAAGCGCACCACTATACCCATAGAAGATAGTTGTACTTTCCAAGATCCTATGGATAAAAAATTAGAAGGTTTGCTAAAAAAGATGTTTGTTCAGCAAGGTTACCTTCTACAACCAATTGCATGCATTGTCCCTGTCACTACAGCCGCGTGTTTCTGGCTCGATGAGCTAGAAAAGGCGATTATTAGTAATTCTTCTTCTTATGAGGAGATTATGGACAGAATTCGTGCTCTTAAATTGGCTAATTCTTTCACCCTAGACGCCACCTTGCAATTGGCTAGGTTAGCGGCGAAAAATTCTGGGTTTGCTATTGTGGCGCGCAGAGCGCTTTGGTTAAAATCTTGGTCAGCGGATGCGTCTTCCAAGAACATATTGCTTGACATTCCTTTCAAGGGGAAAACACTGTTTGGCCCTGACTTGAAAGAGATTATCTCTGATATCACTGGGGGCAAGGGCCACGCCCTTCCTCAGGATAGGTCTTTCAAGGCCAAAAATAAACCTAATTTTCGTCCCTTTCGCAGAAACGGACCAGCCCCAAGTGCTACGTCCTCTAAGCAGGAGGGTAATACTTCTCAAGCCAATCCAGCCTGGAGAATGCAAGGCTGGAACAAAGGAAAGCAGGCCAAGAAACCTGCCACTGCTCCCAAGACAGCATGAGATGCGGGCCCCCGATCCGGGACCGGATTTGGTGGGGGGCAGACTCTCTCTCTTCACTCAGGCTTGGGCAAGAGATGTTCTGGATCCTTGGGCGCTAGAAATAGTCTCCCAAGGTTATCTTCTGGAGGTGATTCATCCTGTTCCATTAAAAGAACAAGGGATGGGGTTCTACCCCAATCTGTTCGTAGTTCCCAAAAAAAGAGGGAACGTTCAGACCAATCTTAGATCTCAAGATCCTAAACAAGTTTCTCAAGGTTCCATCGTCCAAAATGGAAACCATTCGAACAATCCTTCCATCCAGGAAGGTCAATTCTTGACCACGGTGGATTTAAAGGATGCGTATCTACATATTCCTATCCACAAGGAACATCATCGGTTCCTAAGGTTCGCATTCCTGGACAAGCATTACCAGTTCGTGGCGCTTCCTTTCGGATTAGCCACTGCTCCAAGGATTTTCACAAAGGTACTAGGGTCCCTTCTGGCGGTGCTAAGACCAAGGGGCATTGCTGTAGTACCTTACTTGGACGACATTCTGATTCAAGCGTCGTCCCTTCCTCAAGCAAAGGCTCACACGGACATAGTCCTGGCCTTTCTCAGATCTCACGGAGGAAAGTGAACGTGGAAAAGAGTTCTCTATCTCCGTCGACAAGAGTTCCCTTCTTGGGAACAATAATAGACTCCTTAGAAATGAGGATTTTTCTGGCAGAGACCAGAAAAACAAAACTTCTAAACTCTTGTCGGATACTTCATTCCGTTCCTCTTCCTTCCATAGCGCAGTGCACGGAAGTGATAGGTTTGATGGTAGCGGCAATGGACATAGTTCCTTTTGCGCGCATTTATCTAAGACCATTACAACTGTGTATGCTCAGTCTGTGGAATGGGGACTATACAGAGACTCACTCCGTTGGTGGCTGTCCCTGGACAACATGTCACAAGGGGTGACCTCCCGTAGACCAGAGTGGGTCATTGTCACGACCAACGCCAGTCTGATGGGCTGGGGCGCGGTCTGGGGATCCCTGAAAGCTCAGGGTTTTTGGTCTCGGGAAGAATCTCTTCTACCGATAAATGTTCTGGAACTGAGAGCGATATTCAATGCTCTCAAGGCTTGGCCTCAGCTAGCGAGGGCCAAGTTCATACGGTTTCAATCAGACAACATGACGACTGTTGCGTACATTAACCATCAGGGGGAACAAGGAGTTCCCTGGCGATGGAAGTAGTGACCAAAATCATTCAATGGGCGGAGACTCGCTCCTGCCACCTGTCTGCAATCCACATCCCAGGAGTGGAAAATTGGGAAGCGGATTTTCTGAGTCGTCAGACATTGCATCCGGGGGAGTGGGAACTCCATCCGGAAATCTTTGCCCAAATCACTCAACTGTGGGGCATTCCAGTCATGGATCTGATGGCCTCTCGTCAGAACTTCAAGGTTCCTTGCTACGGGTCCAGATCCAGGGATCCCAAGGCGACTCTAGTAGATGCACTAGTAGCACCTTGGACCTTCAAACTAGCTTATGTATTCCCGCCGTTTCCTCTCATCCCCAGGCTGGTAGCCAGGATTAATCAGGAGAGGGCGTCGGTGATCTTGATAGCTCCTGCGTGGCCACGCAGGACTTGGTATGCAGATCTGGTGAATATGTCATCGGCTCCACCATGGAAGCTACCTTTGAGACGAGACCTTCTTGTTCAAGGTCCGTTCGAACATCCGAATCTGGTCCCACTCCAGCTGACTGCTTGGAGATTGAACGCTTGATCTTATCAAAGCGAGGGTTCTCAGATTCTGTTATTGATACTCTTGTTCAGGCCAGAAAGCCTGTAACTAGAAACATTTACCACTAAATTTGGAAAAAATATATCTGTTGGTGTGAATCTAAAGGATTCCCTTGGGACAAGGTTAAGATTCCTAAGATTCTATCCTTCCTTCGAGAAGGATTGAAAAAAGGATTATCTGCAAGTTCCTTGATGGGACAGATTTCTGCCTTGTCTGTGTTACTTCACAAAAAGCTGGCAGCTGTGCCAGATGTTCAAGCCTTTGTTCAGGCTCTGGTTAGAATCAAGCCTGTCTACAAACATTTGACTCCTCCTTGGAGTCTCAACTTAGTTCTTTCAGTTCTTCAGGGGGTTCCGTTTGAACCCTTACATTCCGTTGCAATTTCTTCTGCTAGAAGAGTTTCAGAATTATCTGCTCTGCAGTGTTCTCCTCCTTATCTGGTGTTCCATGCAGATAAGGTGGTTTTACGTACTAAACCTGGTTTTCTTCCAAAAGTTGTTTCTAACAAAAACATTAACCAGGAGATAGTCGTGCCTTCTCTGTGTCCGAAACCAGTTTCGAAGAAGGAACGTTTGTTGCACAATTTGGATGTTGTTCGCGCTCTAAAATTCTATTTAGATGCTACAAAGGATCTTAGACAAACATCTTCCTTGTTTGTTGTGTATTCTGGTAAAAGGAGAGGTCAAAAAGCAACTTCTACCTCTCTCTCTTTTTGGATTCAAAGCATCATCAGATTGGCTTACGAGACTGCCGGACGGCAGCCTCCTGAAAGAATCACAGCTCATTCCACTAGGGCTGTGGCTTCCACATGGGCCTTCAAGAACGAGGCTTCTGTTGATCAGATATGTAGGGCAGCGACTTGGTCTTCACTGCACTCTTTTACCAAATTTTACAAGTTTGATATTTTTGCTTCTTCTGAGGCTATTTTTGGGAGAAAGGTTTTGCAAGCCGTGGTGCCTTCCATTTAGGTGACCTGATTTGCTCCCTCCCTTCATCCGTGTCCTAAAGCTTTGGTATTGGTTCCCACAAGTAAGGATGACGCCGTGGACCGGACACACCTATGTTGGAGAAAACAGAATTTATGTTTACCTGATAAATTACTTTCTCCAACGGTGTGTCCGGTCCACGGCCCGCCCTGGTTTTTTAATCAGGTCTGATATTTTATTTTCTTTAACTACAGTCACCACGGTATCATATGGTTTCTCCTATGCAAATATTCCTCCTTAACGTCGGTCGAATGACTGGGGTAGGCGGAGCCTAGGAGGGATCATGTGACCAGCTTTGCTGGGCTCTTTGCCATTTCCTGTTGGGGAAGAGAGTATCCCACAAGTAAGGATGACGCCGTGGACCGGACACACCGTTGGAGAAAGTAATTTATCAGGTAAACATAAATTCTGTTTTTAGCGCTTTTTTGCGCAGTAAAAATTGTCACAATCTGTCTACTTCATCCTCCATGATCCAGATCGTCTCTAGAGAGCTCAGGGGTCTTCAAAATTCATTTTGAGGGAGGTAATCAGTCACAGCAGACCTGTGACAGTGTGTTTTGACTGTGAGAAAAACGTTAATTATTAAATTGTTAATCCGTTTTTGGGTATTAAGGGGTTAATCATCCATTTGCTGGTGGGTGCAATCCTTTGCTAACTTAATACATTTACTGTGAAAAATTGGTTGCTATAACTATTTTGGTTCATTGTTATTTCAACTGTGACAGCTTTTTGTGCTTCTTAAAGGCACAGTAGCGTTTTTTATATTGCTTGTAAATTTATTTAGAATAGTATTTCAAAGCTTGCTAGTCTCATTGCTAGTCTGTTTAAACATGTCTGACACAGATGAATCTCTTTGTTCACTATGTTTAAAGGCCAATGTGGAGCCCAATAGAAATTTATGTACTAATTGCATTGATGCTACTTTAAATAAAAGTCAATCTTTACATGTAAAGAAATTATCACCAGACAACGAGGGGGAAGTTATGCCGTCTAACTCTCCTCACGTGTCAGTACCTTCGCCTCCCGCTCAGGAGGTGCGTGATTTTGTGGCGCCAAGTACATCAGGGAGGCCCTTACAAATCACTTTGCAAGACATGGCTACTGTTATGACAGAAGTATTATCTAAATTGCCAGAATTAAGAGGCAAGCGCGATAGCTCTGGGTTAAGGACAGAGCGCGCGGATGAGGTGAGAGCCATGTCAGATACTGCGTCACAGTTTGCAGAACGTGAAGACGGAGAGCTTCATTCTGTGGGTGACGGATCTGATCCAGGGAGACTGGATTCAGAGATTTCTAATTTTAAATTTAAGCTTGAGAACCTCTGCATATTGCTAGGGGAGGTATCAGCGGCTCTGAATGATTGTAACACGGTTGCAATTCCAGAAAGATTATGTAGGTTGGATAGATACTATGCGGTACCGGTGTGTACTGACGTGTTTCCTATACCTAAAAGGCTTACAGAGATTATTAGCAAGGAGTGGGATAGACCTGGTTTGCCCTTTTCCCCTCCTCCCATATTTAGGAAAATGTTTCCTATAGACGCCACCACACGAGACTTATGGCAGACGGTCCCTAAGGTGGAGGGAGCAGTTTCTACTTTAGCTAAGCGTACCACTATCCCGGTGGAGGATAGTTGTGCCTTTTCAGATCCAATGGATAAGAAATTAGAGGGTTACCTTAAGAAAATGTTTGTTCAACAAGGTTTTATCTTACAGCCCCTTGCATGCATTGCGCCTGTCACTGCTGCGGCGGCATTCTGGTTTGAGTCTCTGGAAGAGGCCATTCGCACAGCTCCATTGGATGAAATTATGAACAAGCTTAAAGCACTTAAGCTAGCTAACGCATTTGTTTCTGATGCCGTCGTACATTTAACCAAACTTACGGCTAAGAACTCCGGATTCACCATCCAAGCGCGCAGAGCGCTATGGCTTAAATCCTGGTCAGCTGATGTGACTTCTAAATCTAAATTGCTTAATATTCCTTTCAAAGGGCAGACCTTATTCGGGCCCGGCTTGAAAGAAATTATAGCTGACATTACGGGAGGTAAGGGCCATGCTCTACCTCAGGACAGGGCCAAATCAAAGGCCAAACAGTCTAATTTTCGTGCCTTTCGTAACTTTAAGGCTGGAGCAGCATCAACTTCCTCCGCTTCAAAACAGGAAGGAGCTGTTGCTCGTTACAGGCAGGGCTGGAAAGTTAACCAGTCCTGGAACAAGGGCAAGCAGGCCAAGAAACCTGCTGCTGCCCCCAAGACAGCATGAAGAGAGGGCCCCCTATCCGGAAACGGATCTAGTGGGGGGCAGACTTTCTCTCTTCGCCCAGGCTTGGGCAAGAGATGTCCAGGATCCCTGGGCGTTGGAGATCATATCTCAGGGATATCTCCTGGACTTCAAAACTTCTCCTCCACGAGGGAGATTTCATCTTTCAAGGTTATCAGCAAACCAAATAAAGAAAGAGGCGTTTCTACGCTGTGTACAAGACCTTTTACTAATGGGGGTGATCCACCCAGTTCCGCGGACGGAACACGGGCAGGGATTCTATTCAAATCTATTTGTGGTTCCCAAGAAAGAGGGAACCTTCAGACCAATCCTGGACTTAAAAATCCTAAACAAATTTCTAAGAGTTCCATCATTCAAAATGGAAACTATTCGAACCATCCTTCCCATGATCCAAGAGGGTCAGTACATGACCACAGTGGATTTAAAGGATGCCTACCTTCACATACCGATTCACAAGGATCATTATCGGTACCTAAGATTTGCTTTCCTAGACAGGCATTACCAGTTTGTAGCTCTTCCCTTCAGATTAGCTACGGCTCCAAGAATCTTTACAAAAGTTCTGGGCTCACTTCTGGCGGTACTAAGACCGCGAGGCATAGCGGTGACTCCGTACCTAGACGACATTCTGATACAAGCGTCAAGTTTTCAAACTGCCAAGTCTCATACAGAGATAGTTCTGGCATTTCTGAGGTCGCATGGGTGGAAGGTGAACGTGGAAAAGAGTTCTCTATTACCACTTACAAGAGTTCCCTTTCTAGGGACTCTTATAGATTCTGTAGAGATGAAAATTTACCTGACAGAAGCCAGGTTATCAAAACTTCTAAATGCTTGCCGTGTCCTTCATTCCATTTCACACCCGTCAGTAGCTCAGTGCATGGAAGTAATCGGCTTAATGGTAGCGGCAATGGACATAGTACCATTTGCGCGCCTGCATCTCAGACCGCTGCAATTGTGCATGCTAAGTCAGTGGAACGGGGATTACTCAGATTTGTCCCCCCTACTAAGTCTGGATCAAGAGACCAGAGATTCTCTTCTATGGTGGCTCTCTCGGCCACATCTGTCCAAGGGGATGACCTTTCGCAGGCCAGATTGGACGATTGTAACAACAGACGCCAGCCTTCTAGGCTGGGGCGCAGTCTGGAACTCCCTGAAAGCTCAGGGATTATGGACTCAGGAGGAGAAACTCCTCCCAATAAATATTCTGGAATTAAGAGCAATATTCAATGCTCTCCTAGCTTGGCCTCAGTTAGCAACTCTGAGGTTCATCAGATTTCAGTCGGACAACATCACGACTGTGGCTTACATCAACCATCAAGGGGGAACCAGAAGTTCCCTAGCGATGTTGGAAGTCTCAAAGATAATTCGCTGGGCAGAGTCTCACTCTTGCCACCTGTCAGCGATTTACATCCCAGGCGTAGAGAACTGGGAGGCGGATTTTCTAAGTCGCCAGACTTTTCATCCGGGGGAGTGGGAACTTCATCCGGAGGTCTTTGCTCAACTGATTCTTCGTTGGGGCAAACCAGATCTGGACCTCATGGCGTCTCGCCAGAACGCCAAGCTTCCTTGTTACGGATCCAGGTCCAGGGACCCGGGAGCGGTGCTGATAGATGCTCTGACAGCCCCTTGGGTCTTCAACATGGCTTATGTGTTTCCACCATTCCCGATGCTTCCTCGTTTGATTGCCAAGATCAAACAGGAGAGAGCTTCGGTGATTCTGATAGCGCCTGCATGGCCACGCAGGACCTGGTATGCAGACCTAGTGGACATGTCGTCCTGTCCACCGTGGTCTCTGCCTCTGAGACAGGACCTTCTAATTCAGGGTCCTTTCAACCATCCAAATCTAATTTCTCTGAGGCTGACTGCATGGAGATTGAACGCTTGATTCTATCAAAGCGTGGCTTCTTGGAGTCGGTTATTGATACCTTAATACAGGCTAGGAAGCCTGTTACCAGAAAAATTTACCATAAGATATGGCGTAAATATTTATATTGGTGCGAATCCAAGAGTTACTCATGGAGTAAGGTTAGGATTCCTAGGATATTGTCCTTTCTACAAGAGGGTTTAGAAAAGGGCTTATCTGCTAGTTCGTTAAAGGGACAGATTTCTGCTCTGTCTATTCTTCTACACAAACGTCTGGCTGAAGTTCCAGACGTTCAGGCTTTAACTAGGATTATGCCTGTGTTTAAGACTGTTGCTCCGCCGTGGAGCTTAAACTTAGTTCTTAATGTTCTTCAAGGCGTTCCATTTGAACCCCTTCATTCCATTGATATCAAGCTGTTATCCTGGAAGGTTTTGTTTTTGATGGCTATTTCCTCGGCTCGAAGAGTCTCTGAGTTATCTGCCTTACATTGTGATTCTCCTTATCTGATTTTTCATTCAGACAAGGTAGTTCTGCGTACTAAACCTGGGTTCTTACCTAAGGTAGTTACTAACAGGAATATCAATCAAGAGATTGTTGTTCCATCACTGTGTCCTAACCCTTCTTCAAAGAAGGAACGACTTTTGCATAATTTGGACGTAGTCCGTGCCCTGAAGTTCTATTTGCAGGCAACTAAAGATTTTCGTCAAACTTCTTCCCTGTTTGTCGTTTACTCTGGACAGAGAAGAGGTCAAAAGGCTTCGGCTACCTCTCTCTCTTTTTGGCTTCGTAGCATAATACGTTTAGCCTATGAGACTGCTGGACAGCAGCCTCCTGAAAGGATTACAGATCATTCTACTAGAGCTGTGGCTTCCACCTGGGCCTTTAAAAATGAGGCCTCTGTTGAACAGATTTGCAAGGCTGCGACTTGGTCTTCGCTTCACACCTTTTCAAAATTTTACAAATTTGACACTTTTGCTTCTTCGGAGGCTATTTTTGGGAGAAAGGTACTTCAGGCAGTGGTTCCTTCTGTTTAATGTTCCTGCCTTGTCCCTCCCTTCATCCGTGTACTTTAGCTTTGGTATTGGTATTCCATAAGTAATGGATGACCCGTGGACTGACTACACTTAACAAGAGAAAACATAATTTATGCTTACCTGATAAATTTATTTCTCTTGTAGTGTAGTCAGTCCACGGCCCGCCCTGTCTTTAAGGCAGACCTAAATTTTAATTAAACTCCAGTCACCACTGCACCCTATGGTTTCTCCTTTCTCGTCTGCTTTGGTCGAATGACTGAATATGACATGTGAGGGGAGGAGCTATATAGCAGCTCTGCTGGGTGATCCTCTTGCAGCTTCCTGTTAGGAAGAGATATATTCCATAAGTAATGGATGACCCGTGGACTGACTACACTACAAGAGAAATAAATTTATCAGGTAAGCATAAATTATGTTTTTCACCAATAGAGGGCGTTAGTTCATGTGCTTCATATAGATAACTTTGAGCTCAGGCACGTGAAGCTCCTAGGAGTCAGCACTGATTGGCTAAAAGTGCAAGTCTGTAAAAAGAACTGAAATAAGTGGACAGTTTGCAGAGGCATAGATACAAGGTAATCACAGAGGTAAAAAGTATATTATTATAACTGTGTTGGTTATGCAAAATTGGGGAATGGGTAATAAAGGGATTATCTATCTTTTTAAACAACAAAAATTCTGGTGTTTACTGTCCCTTTAAAGTTGCATTTCTATCTGAAATATGCAAGCTTAATTTTAGGTTTACTATCCCTTTAACTCATTGTTCTGTGAAACAAACTTGTAAATAGACTTTGTAGTCAGCACCAAAATAAATGCATTACATTAAAATATAATTTAAATTTAATTTTAATTCACTATCATTTTATTTCAATTTATTATATTTATTTAATTCTTAGGATGCATCTATATCCGTTTTTTTGGGGGGTGTACATTTATTGAATTAGATCTCTCATTCCAGATTAATTAACTAATTATTCACACCTGTATTCGTTAATGATCTTTACATCTGAGAAATCATGTAGTTAGTTCCTTAAAGGGACATTAAATACTGTTGAATTCCACAATCCACAAATGCCTGATAAAAATTGAATTCAATAGCACTTACACTTAATTTCAAATTATTAGATTTTTTTCTAAGAAATGTCAGAGATTGCTTCTATTTCCTTGCCCACTGTATCATGTGACAGCCATCAGCCAATTACAGACTCATATACATATACACTTCATACATATACACTGCAAACTCTGGCACATGCTTAGTAAGAAATGGTGTCTTAAAAAGTGTGCAAATGAAAAGAGTGAGCAAAAATTCATATTGGAAGTATATTGGAAAGTTTGTTTTTTAAAATTGCATGCTCTATCTGAAACATGAAAGTTTAATCTTTATTTTAGTGCCGATTTTAAGTAATAACTTAAAATATGCAAATATTAACAAGTTGGACTCATAATGGTCGCACGTCTGTGCTAGTGTACATTGACCTGCTATACTTCTGAAAGTTTTCTGTTTTTTAACAAAGCCAACATGCACCAGCTTTGCCTGTGTAAGTTGCCTGTACAGGAAACATTTACAAATATTTACTACTATCTTTTGATCATTAACATTTTTGACATGTGTTAAAATATAGGGGACATTTTTATTCAGATAAGGTTTACATTACTAGTAAGCCTTAAAATTGTATTATGAATAATTTTTCCAAAAAGACTATGAATTGCTCTCTGTATATATTTAATATGCCTATATCATTGAAATATAACTGTTATTATTATTATCAGGTATTTGTAGAGCGCCAACAGATTCCGCAGCGCTGGAATCTGTTATGATTTACTTAGTGTGGCACTTGCGTAGATAAACGGTTGCAGTATCACAGTAAAGCCTGTATACACATTTGGTGGGGTTTAATAGTAAATACATTTAATAATGGTAATATCCCTTTAAAGTGAAGGTAAACTTTGATGAATGAAAGCCCATGTTTTGATTAAAAACTTACCTTTGTTTTTTTCACAGCCAGATCAGCTTCCCCCACCCAGAGATTCTCTCTTCACGCATCATCAATGACTAATCCAGCTTCCTCCAATCACGGCATGGCCTTAGGCAATGACTCCCCTGGGGGGAAAGCCATGATTGGAGGAAGCCGGATTAGTCACTGATGACGTGTGAAGAGAGGATCTCCGGGTGGGGGAAGCTGCTCTGGCTGTGAAAAAAACAAAGGTAAGTTTTTAATCAAAACTGCTGGATTCTAAACTTTGATGAATGAAAGTGCCTCTGTTTTTAATATTATTTTTAAAAACCGGGCTTTCATTCATCAAAGTTTACCTTCACTTTAAGCAATATAGTGAGTTTTGTTACATTTGCTGATATATATATATATATATATATATATATATATATATATATATACATTTATTTGTTTGTCTATGCATGGCTTAAATTACAAGGTGAAGTTTTTGCTGATAGGGAACAGGTAGATAGGAGTGGTTTTTGTAATAGCCCATTAGAATTGTTTTAATCCTTTTTAAAGGTGTGAATTGTGTATAACCTTAGGGCTATGATTGCGGCCTGAGGGCTGAAATGCGTAAGTTGGTTATTGATACGCTGACGCTCTTGAACTCTTCTAAAGGATTGTGATTTTACCCATAATTGTGATCAAAAACCTTGAAACATTATTTGATACTTAGTTACAAATGTCATAAATAACACCCCAAAACATGGCTTTATATAATTGGATAAAGAAAACTGGAAAAATAAAAGTAAATTATTATTATTTATTATAACACCAGTGTATATTGCATCATTATGGCAATAAGTATAATGATTACAGTGTTGCATTAAAGTGATGGTAAAGTCTCCCCTTTGTGTAAATAGATCTGGAATGTTAACAATAATTTAGATAAGGTTTAAATTATCAGTTGTAATGAAGATGCGCTGTAACTTACTTTTTAATGTGGCGCTGAAATTATTATTCCCAACGCTCCGGCCGCCCACTTCAAAACTATTTTTTTTGGTGAGCTAACAGTTTGAACTGTTCTCCAATCAACGCTCTAGCCGTATGGCACTTTTGTTGTAGCTAGAGCACCAATTGGAGAACAGTTCAAACCGTTAGTTCACAACAAAATAATTACTTTTGAAGTGGGCAGCCTGCCCAAGGTATTAGAATTTCATGCCTACGCTAAAAAGTAAGTTATAGCTCATCTTCATTACAACTAATGAATTAAACTCCATCTAAAATATTGTTAATATTCTGGATCTGTTTACACAAAGGGGAAAGTTTACCATCACTATAAAAATGTTTTAACATTGTACAGGACATTTTTTTAAATATTAAATATGTTAGAGGTGTATTATTACAAATCTGTAGAGCTAATTTCTATATCTGTAAAGCAAAATGATGTACAAAAATGACACACACATATATATATATATATATATATACTGTGTGTGTATATGTGTATGTGTATATATATATATATATTGTTTTTTATTATCTTGGGAAAACAAGGCTTGTGCATTATTAACTTCAACTTGCTTAGAATGATATTGACCCTATAAAACAGGCTGAACATATTTCAGTTTAATTTGAAAGAGAAGAGAGGTGGGTGAAGTATTCTTCGGTTTTTACACTGTGAAGTCAATACAGTGCAAGTACCGTGCTCCCTGGATGGTGATAGGCTGAAGGCGGCACACCCCTAACCACGTACAACCCCGATGACGTCACACGCCAAGCTGCGGAGGCCCGACATTTGAAATCAGAGGCGGAACGGAGAGGAGTTAATTCCTACAGGGGAACCGGCGGCTTTAGCCGCAGTTTGTCCCCATTTAGGACTATACCTCGGAGGAGTTCGCTTCTGTGTCTCTTTTGGGCCAATAGAGACTTCCTACGGCAGAAGGGTGAGTTCTTTATTTTCACCCTATTCCGCATTAATGGATGCCTTGGAGGATTGGGGTTGTTGAAGCTTCTTGGGGGGGGTGTTTTTGTGCCTATACGCCTGTTTCTCACGGAAAATTGCCTTTAACTGACACTTATAACCGGAGTTCAGATATCCACTTGAGTGTGTATGTTTCGCCTGGGATAGTGTTCTATTGTTGTTGTGGGTGAAGTATTGTAATATATAGCTTCTCATTCATTGGTCCTGTAAAAGACAGACAGCTACTACATGTATTTATTTATTTTTACAGGCAGGTTAATTTATTCCTATATAAACTAACAGGTATCCAGGTATTCAGAAGCATACACAAGTATGTATTCATCCTGTGTTTACTGGGCTAGATAATTCACCCTGTTGATATATTTACTTTGGGGAAATAAAATGTGGAAATCTACAAGCTTGAGTTATGCTAATAGTAATGAAAATTACAAGAAGAACATTAAGAATAACAATCATTTTATATCAAAAGGGAATGCACTTGCAAAAGTTTTGTTCATTGGAAAATTATACTAAAACACAGTAAGAGCTTAATAACAATAATTAGAAATGTGAATAATTAGACAGGAAATGCCTAAAGGAGACAATAATCCAAAATGTGTGCTCTAAAAAAGTTATTGGAATGTTTATGCACATGAGAGTGCTTATTGATGTATGATCTTAATATGCAAAGCTTTTCAGAGAAAAGAGAGAGGTTATATGACAGAAACCTTAATGTTTGCAAAATGATTTTTATAAAACACATAACTAAAGAAACTGCTCTGTTTTTTTGTTGTTTTTGTTGCTGTATTTTTATTTATTTCTTTCTTAAGGTCGTGAGAGTCCACAAGCTCCTTACGTCTGGGCACCAGGAGGAGGCAGAGACACCCGACAAACCAAGAGCTTTTAAAGGGACATTAAACTGTTGGGCACATCTACCCTAGAATGGTTACTACTCACTATGCTATTGCATTTCATTCTGTTCCTCCTCCAGCTCTTTTCAAGTCCATTCTGTTTTAATAGTTTAAAAGTGCCAGAAAAATTAAGCTCTGTCTTTTTGTACTGGGGGCTGCCATCTTGGAGCTCAGGTATTCTTACAGCCTGTGACAGAAGCTGTGCACGCTAACAGATCAGTAATATTGCCTTTTTTTTTTTACAGCTGTAGGACATCAGGTTAGGATGCATGATACAGAGCAGGAACTGTACATTTTTTCAGTGGCTGGATTGCTCTATATCTAAAAAATTAGAAAATCTAATGATCACATAATATAGCATGCACACTAACCTGAAGCACATTATATAGTTATAAAAAAGTGAACAATATCACTGATCTGTGAGTGTGCACAGCTTCTGTTAAAGGCTGTGAAAATAGCAGAGCTCCTAGAGGGCAGTCCCCAGTAAAAAGAGGTGGAGCTTCAGTATCTGGCTCCTTAAAGCTATTAAAACAGTTGAACTGATGTGTAAAAAGCTGCAGAAACAGGATAGAATGCAATACTATATTGAGTAGTTACTATTCTTTTGTAGCTGTGCCCAGTAGTTTAATGTATCTTTATTCCCTCCCACTTCCCTGTACCTCTCAATCTTTTATTTACCTTCGCAGGAGTAGGTAAAGATTTGAGGAGCTGCAGCAAAAGGATTACTCCCCCCAAAGATAAGAAGAAGGGGATATAAAGGAGTACATAGGCTAATAAAGTACTTCTCCTGTGGGAGATTTTGTCCATAGCCTGCCACAGGTGTCATGGGGACTGGTCCTCCTGTTTGGCTTTGTCGTCGTGCTACCATAGATATTCTCTCCTGATTTATACAGCACTGGATGAACTCTCCATTGAAGGCAGAAATAGTTGCAGATGTGTAAGCAGTAGAGTGGGTGTCTAGCAGATATGTATATACATTCACGCAGACTACAGGCTATAAGTAGATACACTTTACAGAGTACAGCATAGCCACAGTACTTTGAATTTAAGTAAGCTACAGACAGAATTGTAGGGCGCAGTATGTTTGTGCACTTATGCATGTAGGTTTGTGCACATTACTGGTAACACTGGTACTTTAAGAGGCAGGTAAAGTTCACATACAGGGGGCCATCTTGCTATACAGTTTTATTTCTATTTATATCAGCATTTTTTTTGTGTATTTCTGTTTTTTGCACTCCACTCTTGGGATATTTGTGCATCGAAGCTCTCCATGGTAGTATGGGAATTCAACTTTATTTCCATCCGCACTGCAGGGTCTCGGATTGTCTTCTCTACTTCACTTGGCGGAGTGCGGTGTGTTTTTTTTCTTTCTAGTCACGACTCGCTCCGGTCTCAGTTTTTCACCAGGAGGGGATGAGTATGTAGCATACCAAGAGCTGAGGGACTTTACTCCATTTGTTAATATGGTATATTTTAATATCATTTTTGGAAGCTGTGTATTGTGAGCTTCACTTGTTTCTCTAAGACATATCATTATTCTTAGGGGTAACTTGTTCAGTGCAGCCTTCTATCTGCTGTTAAGTCTTTTTATTGCAGGAATTACTTCCTTTCCTTTTCTTCTGTCTATGCACCTATTTATTTAACTCTTATGGAGCAAATTGAAACTGTCCCTGTTACCATGCTCTCAGACCCATTAGAGGGGAGCTTTACAGATTTTTGTTGCCTTTAAATAAAAGTATGCTATGCAAGGTCTTTCAGCACAGCTTTGCAGTACATGTTTAAATTCTGTTTTGCTTTCTAATAAGAGTACACTTTCAATTCCACCTAAGGTGTCATGTCCATCAGTGGGTGCCTCTTATGGGGGTCCTACTGATCTTTCCTCAGATTTTAAGGAATATATGAGGAATAATATTACTGAGGTGTTGGCGGCTATGCCTCTTTCAAGTAATTGCAAATGTGTAACCTTTCTTTCTCTATCTAGGCTTCACATGCCTTCTTCTAACATTATAAGCAAAAATGGTCAAGAGTCCGACTCTGAGGCTTATGGTTCATCCTCAGAGGGAGACATTTCTTCTGAGGACCAGCATTGTAATTCTGAGCAAGATTTTAAAGTTTCCTTTAATTTTAAGATTGGACATAAACAAACTTAAAGAAAATGTTTCCAATTTCTAAAGCCAGTTTGGAGCTCTGGGAATCTTTTTTGAAAATAAATGGAGCTATCTCCGCTTTGGCTAAGTGAACTACCATTCTGCTTGAGGCTAGCTCTTCTTTCAGAGATCCAATGGGTAGAAAGTTAGAGGATTATCTTAAAACATCTGTGGGCATCGCTTGTGTCACAGGTGCCTCTTCTCTCTGTTGTGATTCTTTATCAGATCTAATTTCAGAGGAAACTGCATTACAGGATATTCTGGAAGATGTAAAATTCCTCAGAGATGCTAATTCTTTAATCTGTGATGCAATAATTGAAAATATATGTATGTACGCTAAAATATGTCTTTGGTGATTTTGAACAGAAGAGCATTATGGCTAAAATCTTGGTCAGCTGATAGGATTTCTAAAAGTTGTCGTCTCTCCATGCTTTTTCAGGGAAAAATTATGTTTGGACCAGGATGCTATAATTTTTACTGTTACGGGAGGAAAAGGATCTTTTCTTCCTCAAGATAAGAGATCAAGAGGTAAAGGTAGATGTTCTAATAGATTTTGGTCCTTTCGTAACTACAAGAATCAAGTCCTCTAATTCACAAAAATCATATTATGCAAAATCATCATGGAAACCTAATCCAGTTTGTGAAAGTAGAAGGTTTCTTTTTTGCTTAGATTTGTTCCAAAGTCAGTATAAAGGCGCAGCCCCTACCCAGATTGTCTTCTGGTAGGGGGAAGATTGAGCCTGGAGTCCGTTCAGGCTCCCTAGGTACTGAACATAGTATCTGGTTTATAAAATAGGCTTTTGATCAAGGCCTCCAAACGGGAGGTTCTTCTGTCTCATATTCTGAAGGATCCCTCTAAGGTACTGATTTTCAAACATGTCATCAGGCCTCCCTAACAGGCTAGATTTTCTGCAATTCACATCCCAGATGTCATCAATTGGGAAACATATTACATAGACCCTAATGGCTTTGCACCTAAATCCCATACTTCCCATCTACCATGCATGGCCAAGAGATTCTCATGTGGAACTCATAAATGCGCTAGCAGTTCCTTGGAAGATTTATCTAGTTTATTATTTCCACCAATTGTTCTTCTGCTAATTGCTTGCCTCAAACAGGAGAACACTTCAGCTATTCTGATTGTTCCTGCATGATCACGCAGAACGTGGTAGGCAAAGTTAGTTCGGATTTCCTTAGCTCCTCCAAGGTCTCTGCCTCTTTGTCTCAAAGTCCCTTTTTTCATCAAAATTTCTAGTCTCTAAGTTTATAACAGTTTGGAGATTCAACGATTGATCCTTTCCCAGAGGGGTTTTTCCGACTCTATAATTGACACTTTAATTCAAGCTTGTAAGTCGGTTACCAGAAAGATATATAACAAGATTTGGAAAGTTTACCTTTCTTGGTGTAATGAGAGAGGTTTCCCAGAATTCTACAATTTCTTAAAGATGGTTTATCTCAGAGTTTGTTGACTAGATCCCTAAAGGGTCAGATTGCTGTTTTTTCTTTACTGTTCAATAGAAAAATCCTTAAGTTACCTGATGTATAAGCTTTTGTTCTAGCCTTAGTAAGTATTAGGCCTGTTGTAAAACAAATTTCTCCACCATGGATTTATAGCTTGGACCTAAGGCCAGAAACTTTAAGAATAAGTGGGGATACCACAGGCTAAATCAACTATTTCAAATGCCAATATAAGGGTAAAGGAAATAATTTAATACATTCCAGCAGGTAAAGTGGATCATTGGGAACAAATTAAAGGGGAGAACATTTTTGAGTTAACTGTCCCTTTACCATTAGGCAAGAGTGGTGTTAATATCCTTGGAAAAACAATCCCATGAAAAATAACAATTTGGGACTTATGACCTCTTCCACAAGCCTCCTAATAGAAAGAAAAACTGACTATGGGGTTGATTTATCAAAGGCTTTGCAAGCCTTTTCGACCCCCTACGACAGCAGGTTCTCACAGGAGAACCTGAAGTCCATATTTAACAAGCAGCGGTCATCAGACCCCTGCTTTCCTAACCTTTCGCAACCTCTAGGGTGCTGAATTTCAGTCTCCTCGCTCTTGTCCTATTGGGGAGATTGACAGCTCCTGCCCGCGGGTGATTGGCTGTGCACGGCAGGGGCCGGATTGCACACAAGCGCAAAATAGCGCTCGTGTGCAATGCTGAATTCCGCCAGCAGAATTCAGCTTGCCAGAGGCAAGCTGCGGCGGACAGAGCTGCTTAAATTATAAATATATTAAAAAAAATCTTACTGATCAGCGCTGCAATCAGGGGTCAAGTCCTACAGAAAAAAAGTGTGGGAGCTCACCAAGACTTCCACCCCCCCAATTAATATTGTTTTATATATATACACACACACACTGTATTTATATGTACAGTATATAATCTATATACTTTGGTTAATGAAAGCCAATTAAATCCAATGAAGGGTTAAATGGTTGCCTTAGAATCCTCCTCTGTCACAGAGTCTCACCCACTTAAGGTGCAATAGTCCTATTTCTGCTGAGGGGAGCTAAATAACCCCAGAGTAAGCAACACAAAAATGTAAGCACCATGTGTTACACATATTTCGTGATTCAGATAGAGCATGCAATTTTAAGCAACTTTCTAATTTACTCCTATTAGCATTTTTTTTGTTCTCTTGCTATCTTTATTTGAAAAAGGAAGCCCAGGACACTGGACAGCACTTGTTTATTGGTGGATGAATGTATCCACCAATCAGTAAGAACAACCCAGGTTGTTCACCAAAAATGGGCCGGCATCTAAACTTACATTCTTGCTTTTCAAATAAAGATACCAAGATAATGAAGAACATTTGCTAATAGGAGTAAATTAGAAAGTTGCTTAAAATTGCATGCTCTATCTGAATCACAAAAGAAAAAAATTGGGTTCAGTGTCCCTTTAATGGGGGGGGGGGGGGTTAATCATTTTTTTCTTACTCCTTTTTACCTTTGACCTTTTCTCCCAATTTCTTTAAAGAAGAAGACAGTTGCATCCTGTCCCATTGTTCTTATAAAATGATTGTTTGCTTAATTTAATCAAATGTTCTGTTAGACAAATATCAATGTCTGCAAGTCTATTATTCTTATTTACTAAATGCAAATAGTGACTTTGGTTAAACATATTTAATTCATTATATTAATAGTTTTAAATATAAACTTTAAACCAGTTGTATGATCTTGTCTAGTTTGTATTTAATTTAAGGAAGATTTAAGCTAATGTAATATTAATGCTTATACATATTGTTTCCAAAGGTATGGTGGAATATCTGTAGGAGAAATAAATACACAGAATCCAATGAATTCAACGGAAATTTCAGACCTGTTTCAGCAGTTAAAGACCATGTTCAATTTATATGAGGTTTGTACAGTTTAGAAAACTAATTACTAAAATGAATGTATTAAAGTATATATTATAATAAAATATATTTTATTATGGTGAACAAGATAATATTGAAGATTTTTTTGTATATAAACAAACTCAATATACTGATTCTATCAAAATATGTAAATTTCCTTTTGGGTTATCATTCTTTACTAAAATAAAAAGCTGTCGATAGTTCATTTTTAAATTTATTTATCTATTTTGTTCCTCCTATTTCAAGCAATACAATAAGCATAATATCTGGAATGTTTTACTTTAATATAGAACATTAGAGGGATACTAAACCCACACTTTTTTTAATGATTCAGATAGAGAATACAATTTTATACAACATTCCAATTTACTTGTATTATGTAATTTTCTTCATTCTTTACATATCTTTGTTGAAGAAATAGCAATGCACATGGGTGAGCCAATCACACGAGGCATCTATGTGCAGCCACCAATCATCAGCTATTGAGCCTATCTAGATATGCTTTTCAGCGAAGGATATCAAGAGAGTAAAGCAAATTAGATAATATAAGCAAAATTGCATGATCTTTCTAAAACATGAAAGAAAAGATGTGGATTTCATATACATTTAACACATTCAAAAATGTTTTCATGATATTAATTTTAAAATCTAAATAACTTCAGTTACACAACAACCCTGATAAAAAAAGGCATATTTAAAAATTAAAAAAATAGATTAATATAATATCATTTATAGGGGAAACATTATTTGGTAAGATTTAAACTATTAAAAACTATGTTGTAATTGTAACACAAGCCAAAATCAAATTTCTGTAAAATAAACTACCCCAGAATAGAAGACCTTAATTTCAGTATTGCTTATATTCCTTGGTTGCAGAGTAGTGGTATATAGAGCAACTCAATTACACGCTTAGCTCACTGAGTCTAAGGGGAATATTCTATATGCGCAGAAGCTTTAAATCCAGCAGCTTTAGTAGAAACATCCTTGCTGATAACAGCATTCAAGAAGTTCACCACATGTGGATAATATAGTGGCTTCAGAGCTTACATATTGATGATCTAGATATTGAGAAGTAGTTTGAAATAGACTTCTAAATAAATATAGGCTGATGCCAAGGCACTTAGTCCTTAGATCATCTCATAATATAATAATGAATTGTGGCAATGCGGGAGAACCAGTTGTCTATTTACCATATATCATATATCATGATATACATTTTGTTTTTGTCATTTTCACATTCTAATATAATTGTATATATCTATTAATTATCTATCTATCTGTTTATTTATTATCTATCTTTCATCTGTCTATATACTTGTCAATATATTATCTATCAATTATCTATCTATCTATCTTTCATCTGTCTATGTACCTGTCAATATATTATCTATCTATCATCTCTATCTATCTATCTATCTATCTATCTATCTAAAGTATCTATCTATCTATCTATCATTTTTCATCCATCTATCTACAGTATCTATCTATCATCTATCATCCTTTTATCATCTCTTTATCTTTAATCTATCTATCAATTATCTATCTTTCCATTATCTATCTGTCTATATACTTGTCAATATTTTATATATCTATCAATTATTTATCTATTTATCTATCTTTCATCTGTCTATATACCTGTCAATATATTATCTATCTATCTACCTATCTAAAGTATCTATCTATCTATCATTTATCATCCATCTATCTACAGTATCTATCATCCTTTTATCATCTCTCTATCTTTAATCTATCTATTAATTATCTATCAATTATCTATCTATCTGTCTCATCTGTCTATATACTTGTCAAAATATTATCTATCTATCTATCGATCATGCCTTTCCCTTTTCTTTCTCCTTTTCTTTCTCCTTTTCTCCCTGTGTCATTTTGTTTTTCTCTCTCCTTAACTCTTCCCCCCTCTCCTTCTCTCTCTTTCCACCTCTACATTTTTTGTTAAGACAACTTAAATAAAGATATTTTTAATACATTTTGAACAAAGGTTAACAAAAAAAATCACATTTAAAAAATTGTGATTTTCAGAAGTCATAAGACTTCCTATCTGCAGCTATATATTATTTGTCCAAGTTATTCCAAAAGAAATTATTCTTATTGTGTTTTGAACACTGATAGATAAAAAAAAAAAAAGAATTCAGCATGTGAAGTTTAAAATATTGTAAGTGGCATAAAAATGAAATGTTTGGATATTAGAAAAATGTATAGCAGAGGGAAAATGTGTTGTGAAATACTCTGTAGACCTGTTTCAACTTCCCTCATTATATATTTATTGGCTGATGTGCTTTGTTGTATAACTCATGACTTTTTAATGCAATTTTCAGAGTAATGCTACAGACCAGATGCTTTCAAACACAGGAAGGTTTATCAAGGAACTTGTTACTCAGAACAATGTCAAGGTAATGTAAACTATAGAAACTTCAAATCATTTCAGACATTTTATCCTGCATGTAAGCAGGGTGAGCAGTGTAATGTCAATGTATGCGCTATGAACTTTTTTCAACAGAATTGTGGGAATAATCTTAGAACTCAATTTATTCACATGAACTTATAAAGTTAAAAAAAGGCAGAAGAGACGAAAAAAAAATTCCAATTGTTTTATATTTTGTGGGAAGTAAAGAAGCCAAGTCAATTTGTTGATCAGTTTGTTTTGTCCTTGAAAAATACTGGTTTAATAAGAGCTGGATGAGAATGCTACAGATAATGTTTGAAACATCAAAGATCGTTTGTTAGTGATGCCTGTTTATTTGATGTGCGGTTGTTTTCTTAGGCACCGCTACTATATTTTATAAGAAGCAGTTTTTCTGCTTTTATCCTATGTTCTTATGAAAACCTAAAATAAAGGTCTTCTATACAGGTTTCAATACTCTGTTCATGATAGGTTGACCAATGACTACTGAATCTTACTCTGTGGCAAGTGTATTATAAAAGTCATTCCGTTAAATTTGTTTTTAGCTAAGCCTGAACTAGGCCTGTACTTTTGATAGCTTCAATAGCTGCCGAATGCTGAAGAAGGCGGCTGCTCAGTCTTCAGCTCTTTACGAAGCCGGATTTCTTCTTGTGAAAGGGCAACACAATAAGATCTTTCACACAAGAAGGAATCTGGCTCCTATTGCCGAAGGCTGTGATTGGCTGCCTTCTTCTTACATTCAGCAGCTAACAAAGCTGCAAAAGGAACAGGCCTAGCATGAACTGTACAGTGAACCCATGTTGCTTTATCCTTAGCATTGGTTTGAAAAGAAGAGGCAACTTTAATGAATGAAAAAAGCAAAGCACTACTGGGAACTAGCTGCAGATTGGTGTCTGCGCATATCTGCCTCTTACAATTTGGCTTACCTGATGTGTTTAGGTAGCTCCTAGTAGGGCATTGTTGCTCCTT
Source organism: Bombina bombina (assembly GCF_027579735.1). Lineage (NCBI taxonomy): Eukaryota > Metazoa > Chordata > Amphibia > Anura > Bombinatoridae > Bombina > Bombina bombina. Next base: position 850,728,206 of record NC_069500.1, on the reverse strand, counting down.
CAACAAAGGATACTAAGAGAACAAAGCAAATGTGATAATAGAAGTAAACTGTAAAGTTGTTTAAAATGGTGATCTATCCGAATCATAATAGAAAATAAAATGGGTTTCATGTCCCTTAATTCATCTCAAGGAATGGGAAGACTCAGTTCTCCTAATAAGGCCATTCTGTTATCCTGCTATCCATTTTGTACTCTGATGTGGCTTGGACCATGACCAACTGACACAAAATAGCTACCAATTTCAAGTCAGCCCAGACCCTGGCCAGTCAATCTGAGACATCGCTGCAGAGCAGTCACCTGTTTCTTTCTGCTTCCCAAAAGCCAGCAGCAAACAATAGAGACAAGACTTGCCCCTAAAAAGTGTGAGTGTTTGCTAAAAAGAGCAGCACTGATTGCAGGGGGTATTTCCCATAAACTGTGCCGCAATACTTATTAAACACTTACCAACCTGAAGGAGTAAAAATAAAAACACAAATATAAATGTTTTCAGCAAGCGTATCCATGCTTCTCCTGTTGCTACGAACCCCGCCAGCCCTCGGCACTGGCTTTAAGTCTGCCCCTGCAATCGGGGCTGGAGATTTCTTTAATTTATTTAAATAGAGAAAGGAACAAATAGTTGAGGGTGAGTAAAACAAGGAAGTGGACATATTGTATGGTAGTCTGAAGAGATTAAAGAATGAAGGTTCTTCAATTATACTTCAAGTAAGGAAATGTAAAAGCCTCTTAAGTTAATTTCTCCAACATTGGTGTGTCCGGTCCACGGCGTCATCCTTACTTGTGGGAATATCTCTTCCCCAACAGGAAATGGCAAAGAGTCCCAGCAAAGCTGGCCATATAGTCCCTCCTAGGCTCCGCCCACCCCAGTCATTCTCTTTGCCGTTGCACAGGCAACATCTCCACGGAGATGGTTAAGAGTTTGTGGTGTTTAGTTGTAGTTTTTTATTCTACTATCAAGAGTTTGTTATTTTAAAATAGTGCTGGTATGTACTATTTACTCTGAAACAGAAAAAGATGAAGAATTCTGTTTGTGAGAGGAAGATGATTTTAGCAGACAGTAACTAAAATCCTTTGCTGTTTCCACATAGGACTGTTGAGATGAAGTAACTTCAGTTGGGGGAAACAGCAGACTTTTCTGCTTAAGGTATGACTAGCCATATTTCTAACAAGACTGTGTAATGCTGGAAGGCTGTCATTTCCCCTCATGGGGACTGGTAAGCCATTTTCTTAGTCTCAAGCAGAATAAAGGGCTTAATATGGGCTATAAAACTGGTAGACACTTTTATGGGCAAAATCGATTGCTTTATTTGGGCATTTTATACATGTTTATGCTGGTTTTTCACATTTATAAACTTGGGGAACGTTTTTTAACGTCAGGCACTATGTTAGACACCTTTTCCAGTCAGGAAGGGCCTTCCCAGTTGTAGGCTGAGCCTCATTTTCGCGCCATTACTGCGCAGTTGTTTTTGAGAGCAAGACATGCAGATGCATGTGTGAGGACCTGAAAATAGTTGGAAAAGTTCCTAGAAGGCGTCATTTGGTATCGTATTCCCCTCTGGGCTTGGTAGAGTCGCAGCAAAGGCTGTAGCTGGGACTGTAGAGGGGTTAAAACTGTAACCGGCTCCGGTTTCGTTATTTTAAGGGTTAAAGCTCTGAAAATTGGTGTGCAATACTTTTAATGCTTTAAGACACTGTGGTGAAATTTTGGTAAATTTTGAACAATTCCTTCATATTTTTTCACATATTCAGTAATAAAGTGTGCTCTGTTTAAAATTTAAATAGACAGTAACGGTTTTGTTTTTAAAACGGTTTTTGTGTTTTACTGACAAGTTTAAGCCTGTTTAACATGTCTGTGCCTTCAGATAAGCTATGTTCTATATGTATGAAAGTCAATGTGTCTCCCCCTTCTAAATTATGTGATAATTGTGCCAAAGCGTCCAAACAAAGTAAGGACAGTACTGTCACAGATAATGAAGTTGCCCAAGATGATTCTTCAGATGAAGGGAGTAGACATGGTTCTACATCATCTCCTTCTGTGTCTACACCAGTTTTGCCCACGCAGGAGGCCCCTAGTACTTCTAGCGCGCCAATGCTTATTACCATGCAACAATTGACGGCTGTAATGGATAACTCCATAGCAAATATTTTATCCAAAATGCCTGCATATCAGAGAAAGCGCGATTGCTCTGTTTTAAACACTGAAGAGCAGGAGGGCGCTGATGATAATTGTTCTGTCATACCCTCACACCAATCTGAAGGGGCCATGAGGGAGGTTTTGTCAGATGGGGAAATTTCAGATTCAGGAAAAATTTCCCAACAGGCTGAACCTGATGTTGTGACATTTAAATTTAAATTAGAACATCTCCGCGCACTGCTTAAGGAGGTGTTATCTACTCTGGATGATTGTGACAACCTGGTCATTCCAGAAAAATTATGCAAGATGGACAAGTTCCTAGAGGTTCCGGTGCACCCCGACGCTTTTCCTATACCCAAGCAGGTGGCGGACATAGTGAATAAGGAATGGGAGAAGCCCGGCATACCTTTTGTTCCCCCTCCTATATTTAAGAAATTATTTCCTATGGTCAACCCCAGAAAGGACTTATGGCAGACAGTCCCTAAGGTCGAGGGGGCAGTTTCTACTCTAAACAAGCGCACTACTATTCCTATCGAGGATAATTGTGCTTTCAAAGATCCTATGGATAAAAAATTGGAGGGTTTGCTTAAAAAGATTTTTATACAGCAAGGTAACCTTCTTCAACCCATTGCGTGCATTGTTCCTGTCACTACAGCAGCGTGGTTCTGGTTCGAAGAACTAGAAAAGTCGCTCAGTAGAGAGACTCCATATGAGGAGGTTATGGACAGAGTTCACGCACTTAAGTTGGCTAACTCCTTTATTTTAGATGCCGCTTTGCAAATAGCTAGATTAGCGGTGAAAAATTCAGGGTTTGCAATTGTGGCGCGCAGAGCGCTTTGGCTAAAGTCTTGGTCAGCGGATGTATCATCCAAGACAAAATTGCTTAATATCCCCTTCAAGGGTAAAACTCTCTTTGGGCCAGAATTGAAAGAGATTATCTCAGACATCACTGGGGGAAAGGGCCACGCCCTTCCACAAGATAGGCCTTTCAAAGCCAAGAATAAGTCTAATTTTCGTTCCTTTCGTAATTTCAGGAACGGACCGGGCTCTAATTCTGCATCCTCTAAGCAAGAGGGTAATGCCTCACAGACCAAACCAGCCTGGAAACCGATGAAAGGCTGGAACAAGGGTAAGCAGAGCAAGAAGCCTGCCGCTGCTAACAAAACAGCATGAAGGAGTAGCCCCCGATCCGGGACCGGATCTTGTGGGGGGCAGACTCTCTCTCTTTGCTCAGGCTTGGGCAAGAGATGTTCAGGATCCCTGGACGCTAGAAATAGTTTCTCAGGGTTATCTTCTGGAATTCAAGGAAATACCCCCAAGGGGAAGGTTCCACATGTCTCACTTATCCTCAAACCAAATAAAGAGACAGGCATTCTTACATTGTGTAGAAGACCTGTTAAAGATGGGGGTGATACACCCAGTTCCAACGGCGGAACAAGGAATGGGATTTTACTCAAATCTGTTTGTAGTTCCCAAAAAAGAGGGAACTTTCAGACCAATCCTGGATTTAAAGATCCTAAACAAATTTCTCAGAGTACCATCGTTCAAGATGGAAACCATTCGAACGATTCTACCCACGATTCAGGAAGGTCAATTTATGACTATGTGGATCTAAAGGATGCGTATCTACATATCCCTATCCACAAAGAACATCATCAGTTCCTAAGGTTCGCCTTTCTGGACAAACATTACCAGTTTGTGGCACTCCCATTCGGGTTAGCCACTGCTCCAAGGATTTTCACAAAGGTACTCGGATCCCTTCTAGCGGTTCTAAGACCAAGGGGCATTGCAGTAGTACCGTACTTGGACGACATTCTAGTACAAGCGTCGTCTCTTTCAAAGGCAAAGGCTCACTCAGACATCGTTCTGGCCTTTCTCAGAGAAAAAAGTTCCCTGTCTCCGTCGACAAGAGTTCCCTTCTTGGGAACAATAATAGATTCCTTAGAAATGAGGATTTTCTTGACAGAAGTCAGAAAGTCAAAACTTCTAAACGCTTGTCAAGTTCTTCATTCTATTCCTCGTCCTTCCGTAGCTCAGTGCATGGAAGTAGTAGGTTTGATGGTTGCGGCAATGGATATAATTCCTTTTGCGCGAATTCATCTAAGACCATTACAACTGTGCATGCTGAAACAGTGGAATGGGGACTATACAGACTTGTCTCCAGTGATTCAAGTAGATCAGAAGACCAGAGACTCACTCCGTTGGTGGCTAACCCAGGATCACCTATCCCAGGGAATGAGCTTCCGCAGTCCAGAGTGGGTCATCGTCACGACCGACGCCAGCCTAGTGGGCTGGGGCACGGTCTGGGAATCCCTGAAAGCTCAGGGACTGTGGTCTCGGGAAGAGTCTCTTCTCCCGATAAACATTCTGGAACTAAGAGCGATATTCAATGCTCTCAGGGCTTTGCCTCAGCTAGCAAAGGCCAGATTCATAAGATTCCAGTCAGACAACATGACGACTGTTGCGTATCTCAATCATCAGGGGGGAACAAGGAGTTCCCTGGCGATGAAAGAAGTGACCAAAATAATACAATGGGCGGAGAATCACTCCTGCCACCTATCTGCGATCCACATTCCAGGTGTGGAAAACTGGGAAGCGGATTATTTGAGTCGTCAGACATTCCATCCGGGGGAGTGGGAACTCCACCCGGAGATCTTTGCCCAGTTGACGCAACTATGGGGCATTCCAGATATGGATCTGATGGCGTCTCGTCAGAACTTCAAGGTTCCTTGCTACGGGTCCAGATCCAGGGATCCCAAGGCGACTCTAGTGGATGCACTAGTAGCGCCTTGGACCTTCAACCTAGCTTATGTGTTTCCACCGTTAACTCTCATTCCCAGGCTGGTAGCCAGGATCAAACAGGAGAGGGCCTCGGTGATCTTGATAGCTCCTGCGTGGCCACGCAGGACTTGGTATGCAGACCTGGTGAATATGTCATCATTTCCACCATGGAAGCTACCTTTGAGACAGGACCTTCTTGTTCAGGGTCCATTTGAACATCCAAATCTGGTCTCCCTCCAGCTGACGGCTTGGAGATTGAACGCTTGATTCTATCAAAGTGTGGGTTTTCAGATTCCGTGATAGATACTCTGGTTCAAGCCAGAAAACCGGTAACTAGAAAGATTTACCATAAAATATGGAAAAGATATATCTGCTGGTGTGAATCCAAGGGATTCCCATGGAATAAGATAAAGATTCCTAAGATTCTTTCCTTTCTACAAGAAGGTTTGGATAAAGGATTATCTGCGAGTTCTCTAAAGGGACAGATTTCTGCTTTATCTGTCCTACTACACAAACGACTGGCAGTTGTGCCAGATCTTCAAGCATTTGTTCAGGCTCTGGCTAGGATCAAGCCTGTTTACAGACCTTTGACTCCTCCCTGGAGTTTAAATCTAGTTCTTTCAGTTCTTCAAGGGGTTCCGTTTGAACCTTTACATTCCATAGATATTAAGTTGTTATCTTGGAAAGTTTTGTTTTTGGTTGCTATTTCTTCTGCTAGAAGAGTTTCTGAGTTATCTGCTCTACAGTGTACTCCACCCTATCTGGTGTTCCATTCAGATAAGGTTGTTCTGCATACTAAGCCTGGTTTTCTACCAAAGGTTGTTTCCAACAAAAATATTAATCAGGAGATAGTTGTACCTTCTTTGTGTCCGAATCCAGTTTCAAAGAAGGAACGTTTGCTACACAATTTAGATGTAGTCCGTGCTCTAAAGTTCTACTTAGAAGCTACAAAAGAGTTCAGACAAACTTCTTCTCTGTTTGTCGTCTATTCTGGTAAAAGGAGAAGTCAAAAAGCAACTTCTACCTCTCTTTCCTTTTGGCTTAAAAGCATCATCCGATTGGCTTATGAGACTGCCGGACGGCAGCCTCCTGAAAGAATCACAGCTCACTCCACTAGGGCTGTAGCTTCCACATGGGCCTTCAAGAACGAGGCTTCTGTTGATCAGATATGTAAGGCAGCGACTTGGTCTTCACTGCACACTTTTGCCAAATTTTACAAATTTGATACTTTTGCTTCTTCGGAGGCTATTTTTGGGAGAAAGGTTTTGCAAGCCGTGGTGCCTTCCGTTTAGGTGACCTGATTTGCTCCCTCCCTTCATCCGTGTCCTAAAGCTTTGGTATTGGTTCCCACAAGTAAGGATGACGCCGTGGACCGGACACACCAATGTTGGAGAAAACAGAATTTATGCTTACCTGATAAATTACTTTCTCCAACGGTGTGTCCGGTCCACGGCCCGCCCTGGTTTTTTAATCAGGTCCGATTAATTATTTTCTTTAACTACAGTCACCACGACACCCTATGGTTTCTCCTATTTTTTCCTCCTGTCCGTCGCTCGAATGACTGGGGTGGGCGGAGCCTAGGAGGGACTATATGGCCAGCTTTGCTGGGACTCTTTGCCATTTCCTGTTGGGGAAGAGATATTCCCACAAGTAAGGATGACGCCGTGGACCGGACACACCGTTGGAGAAAGTAATTTATCAGGTAAGCATAAATTCTGTTTTTGATATATTTTTTAGAATGTTTTGTTAATAGATGTTATAGTGGAAGGGTATTGTGTAGGGTGGGCATTTCTAGTGGTAGAAATATGTTGGGGGTTTCTTGGCTGTTAATGGGGTTTTGTGCTGGGACAGGGTTATGCATTGGTTTGTTTGTTTCTGGGGCAGGGTTGTGATTTGGATTAAATGTAGTGGGGCAGGATCACAGAAAGGATTAATAGTGACAAAGGATAGTGGGTCAACAACACATAAGGTTTAGTTGTGCAGGACAAGACAACCGTGGTTAGGATTTAATTGTCATGGGAAGAAACTGTGTCAAAGGCATTCAAAGGAACAGTCAATCAAGTCAAATTTAAACTTTCATGATTCAGATAGAGCATGCAATTTAAACAACTTCCCAATTCACTTTTATCATCAAATTTGCTTTGTTCTCTTGGTATTCTTTGTTAAAAGAAACATAAACCTAGGTTGGCTCAAGAACTGATATCTAAGCCGTTAGCATCGCCTCTTATTTCAGTGCATTTTGACTGTTTTTCACAGCTAGACAGCGCTAGTTCATATGTGCCATATAGATAACATTGTGCTTATTGATTGGCTAAAATGCAAGTCTGTCAAAAAAACTGAGATAAGTGGGCAGTATGCAGAGGCTTAGATACAAGGTAATCACAGAGGTAAAAAGTGTAGTAAAACAGTGTTGGTTATGCAAAACTAGGGAATTGATAATAAAGTTATTATCTATATTTTTAAACAATAAAACATTCAAGTAGACTGTCCCTTTAGGCTTTAATTGCAGTGAGGGAATTAGGTCAATAGCAATTAATGTTTAATTGTGTTGGAATGATTAGATTAACAGAGGCCAGGGTGGGGGAAATTATGGTTAAAGCTAAATGGCTATAACACTGGCCCCTTCAGTATGTAAAAGTATATTTTTGTAGTGGCTGGATAAAAAAAACTCATGGAAACTCCTTAAAACTCACATACAATTAACCTTTACTAAATAATTGTGGGTGGGTTTGATCTTGTTACTCATATGGAACCTTTATCAGAAATCAGTTGTTGCTTGATCTTTTTTCATATTTGCACAATTATAACATTTTGCATAAGCACTAACCAAGTGTGCTCACTCTTAAAGGGACATTAAAGTGCAAAAAAAGATAATGCTCTGTGTTTTATACAGGCAACAATGGAATATGAATGCTCTTACTATGGCCTCGCTTCCATTGAGTCGTTAAAAATGGAGCCGTAAGCTACCGAAGCGGCCGACGGCTAAAAGTAATTTACGGCTCCATTTTAGTACCAGGTTTCCATTGAAATATTTTGCGGATAGCGTGCAGTCGCTCTTTTCGTGTAGCTCTAAGTTAACGTTGTGTTAACGCTTCCATCTGATGTCGGATTTCTTGAAAATCAATTAGTTGCTAAGGTAACCCGACCTTACGCTATAGAATTTACGTTTAACGTCCATGCTCCTTAACGGTGATCACCTCTCAAGAAAAATAAAGATACACTTATCCATATTTTTAATAATCAAATACTATTTGTTAATATAATTATATTTACCACTTCATAAATATAAGTAATATGTATTGCTGCCCTAGGCATAGGTCTAGTTTGCATTCTGTAGATATGTTCTTGCATATATTATTATATTTAAATATATACTGATATTTCTATTAGAATATAAGTTCAACTATTTCTATACATGAGACAACAATAAATATTACTTATAACAATTTATTTCTACATTAAAACACTTGCATTATTTGCAAGTTTTATAATTTCAATAGAAAATAGGTCTCAAAAAGCACAGTTTTCCTCTTTTACACCTAGTTGAGCTGGGTGTAATATTTCTCAATGTATCGACAGCCTCCGACAGTGTATTAACGGTTAGCGCTTTCATTGGAAACCTGGTATAATTTATCGATTAACGGCTTCTATTACTTTCTATGGGACGCAAAGATCTTTTCGGCAGCCGAAGTCCGGCTACCGATATTGAGGTATAACTCCCCATTGGAAACAGTCGATAAACGATATTGCTTTCGACAGCATATTTAACGGTTTGCGAGTGCACGCAAACTGAATAAAGACTCAATGGAAGCTAGCCCTATGTGTTTAACCCCTGGCATGTATATGTATGTAGCCACTAGTCACCAGCTAGCTCCCACATTGCTGCTCCTAAGTAAATTGAATAATATATACAGGTGGCCCTCGTTTTACAACGGTTCAATTTACACCGTTTCAGAATAACAACCTTTTTTTCCAGTCACGTGACTGCTATTGAAAAGCATTGAGAAGCAGTGCATTTATTCAAATAGCCAGTAGGTGGAGCTGTCCACTTGTGTTGCAACAAAGCCAAGCAAGCTGAAATTAATCAGTTTAATCAGACCTGAGCTATCGAGCAGATTTCAAAGGAACAAGATCTTCCTGTCTATAAATCAGTACAGATTGGAATGCATAGAAATAACTGTTTGCAGAAAAGTGCAAGTGAAGTCTGTGTTGTGTGATTATTTTATTAGGTTTATAATGCTGTTTAGCAAATGTTTTTGTTCATTTAACTTAGTTTAATTATATATTCTGTGTTGTGTGATTATTTTATTAGGTTTATAATGCTGTTTAGCATTTAAAGTCTTCATTTCAAAGCTTTAAAAATAATGTATTAGGTGTTACTTATGACAATTTTGAGAGGGGCCTGGAACCTATCTCCCTCACTTCCCATTGACTTACATTATAAACTGGGTTTCAATTTACAATGGTTTCGATTTACAACCATTTCTTCTGGAACCTAACCCCGGCGTAAACTGAGGGCTACCTGTTTTTAAATTGCTTGCTCCATCCACACAATGGAAGTTTATTGTATACTTCAATGTCCTTTTAAATCCTAAAGCTTTTTTAATAAGGTTTTCCAATCATTTGTCTTTGTCTTAAATATCAAATGTATACTTATTACTATAATAACAAAAAAAAACATTTTATTATAATTAAGCTTTTCTATTTTATGTAATTTAAAATAAGTTACAGTTTTAAGCTTTTATAATACTGCTATATAAGTCAAACATATTCTCTTTATAAATACAGTAGTATGTTTTTTTCCCACTAACCTCTCCCATAACACTTTATTTAATGGGTATATTGGCTGAGACATCTCTATGGCAACCTACAGTCTGCAGTGTGCACTGGTGATTATAAGAATGCAGCACTTATATGCTGTTTACAAAAATACAGAGCCATGCCTGCAAAAAGCAAGAGGGGAGCACATTAATTTATTTTATAGCTGACATGGACTTAAATAAAAAGTTATGCGGTGGCCAGTCAAAACAAAATTAACTGCTGTAATATAAGCTACAATATTTCTGTACTGACAAGTAGGGATGTGCAAATATATGGCAACATTTGAAAAATATAACACATTTTAGCACGTTCATTAGTTCCTTTTGAAATTGAAGTTCTTACAACATTCTAATATTCATGTAATATAATAGTATTTCTAATACCTTCTTTAAATGTAATATTCTATTCAAATTTTTCTAATAATTTGATTTGAATTATGCAATATTCAAATTCAAAAAATTCCAATGGATATCTTTGTAATAGTATTTCTATTGCTCTCTTTAAATTTAATATTTGAATTATGCAATATTTGAAATAGAAACATTTTAATTCATACATTTGTATATATTATTTACTAAATACCCTACCAAATGAACTATTGAACGTCTGAATAGTATTTGTTAAGTTGAATGTTACATTTGATATTTCAAAAGTGGATATTCATTCTAATTATCAACATTCAAAAATCAAAGTAACATTCGAAAACCGGAAATAACATTCAATTGCCGAATTTTTATGGATATTCCTTCTGATCAACATTTTAACATTTATTTATCCAAAAGGAATATCCACAGGACTATTCATTCCACCAAACAAATTGCACTTTCACCGCATTCGCCCATCCCTACTGACCAGACATGATTAAAATAAGTCTGAATTTTTTTTAACAAAGCATTACATTACATATATTTTGTGTGTTCATGTATGTATGTGTGTGTATGTGTGTATATATATATATATATATATATATATATATGTATGTATATATATATATATATATATATACAGTATACACGCACATCAGTACACTGCATTCCACTAAAAGAATATTACAGCTGGTGATATTTTGAAGTATATTTTCATGCCCATTGCTATATTTTCATTACAAATGTAATACCCTTGAGGCCTTTTCTCCTGTCTGAACTCTTTGCAATAATTGATTGTTAGCAGGTAGCTTTCAGAGGTTTGCAATGAAATTGGAACTCCATACTGAACTATTAGAAACAGTTGATGTATTGAACTAGTTGTTGCTTTTAAAAATTATTCTATGAAAATGCATTTTGCACTAGTTGTTTGTCAGAGGAAGGGACTGTTTTTTTTGTCCTGAAACGTCAAATATTAAAGAATATTTTTGTCATCGATGGCTGAAGTCCAGTGAGTGCTTATTTCAACTTTATATTACGACTTTTGATAGCACCCTGGCTGATGTGGATTGTTGGTGAGAGTGCACACACCTTGACTATACATATTGAAATTGATTGTGCAGTGCACCCACTATAAGGTTGATTTTCCTTGGATTATCCCCTTCCTTAATAACACATATCTGGATATGACTGCAATGGAAGCAACTACATCTATATTATCGAACACTCAAGCTGAAGATAAATATGAAGATGTATTTACTTTCACAGATGAAGATGCGGATAATATCCGTTTTGACTCAGTTGAGGAGCAACAAGTAGAAGAGTCGCACCAATCACTGTACAATACACTTGCCAAATTAAAACAACGCAAGATTGACCTTAATCTACATGGAACATACCTTTCAGACTACCACAAAAAGCGCATGATACCAAGGGGTTTCAGAGTGAAGAATGTACCCACCATAGGTCGCTCGAGTACTGAGTTTTGCATTAATTGGTGCAAAATATTAAATAAATGCTCCTTTGATCTCATGTTGCAGGTAATCAAAGAGATAAGAGCTGAAATATTAATCTTTGAACAAGAAAAATCTGATATATTGGGGTCTGACACTAACACAGACTGGATAAGCAAACTCTGAATACATATGAAAGCTTATAAACAAGAACTAATCGCATTTAAGAACCGTAAATAACAGACCGTGAGCCAAGACTACACCTATAAGAGCATCTATAGGTGGACGATGACACCTGAGGAAAGGAGGACATTTCGCCCAAGAAGGAAAAGGAGGTTTGCCAAAAAAAGCAATCAACACGATTGATACAAGCTCAGGAGATAGTTCTGACCCTGAGGCATTAACTGGAGGAGATGAAACAAACTTTAGAGGCGTTATGAAACACTCCAGAGGTGGTAGAGGGCAACAACAGTGGGACAACCTAAGTGGAGGTATGGCAGCCCTACCACCCTTGGCAGCACATCCAATGTCAAATCCTTTTTTAGGTCGAGGCCCAGGCCACATACACAGGCACTGCCCGCCGCCCTCCAACGCCCGCGGACAAGGTAGGAGCGGTGGTTGTGATGGACACCCTTGAATATAAGGCTGAGATAATAAGGCAACTTGGAGACACCAATACATATTTACCTCTACAGGGTGATCCCACTTATCAACTAAAACGGAAGATTGACGCTAAATTGTCAGAGTGGAGAAATGCTGGGTTAATCTCAGAGCAAAAATTGAAGTTTCTACAACGAGACTTCCCGGTTACACCAATTATGTACACTCTTCCTAAAATCCACAAGGATGCAGCGAGACCACCAGGGAGACCCATAGGCCTCTAGTTATCAAGCCGTCAACCGCAAATACGCTGGAATTCCGCAGCGTATTTGTGGCGAGGCTGATTCGCTGTAGTTATCAAGCCCTACAGCCCGGCAAAAGTAGAATTTAGTGACGTAACATATGATCTGCTGGACTCAGTCCGACACAGATCGATGGTTACGTCACTACAGATGTTCCGAACGCAAGTTCGGCACAATCTGACTACTTTTGGTATTTATCAAATACCTACCAGGTACGCTTGCTACTATTCCGGCCCAGCGTACCTGGTTTTCAATCCGCCTCCCTGGAGGCGGCGGATCCCATAGGAATCAATGGGAGTCTGACAACAGCGAGAGCTCATGTTCGCTGCTGCCCGATATCCCATTGATTCCTATGGGAAATGTCTACAACTAACACCCTAACATGTACCGCGAGTCTAAACACCCCTAATCTGTGCCCCCTACACTGCCGCCGCCTACTTTATACTTATTACCCCCGAAAACGTCGCTCCCGGCCCCCGCCGCCACTATAATAAACTTATTACCCCCTAAACCGCTGCTCCCGGGACCCCTCCGCCACCTACATTATACCTATTAACCCCTAATCTGCCACCCCCTATACCGCCGCCACCTATATTAAAGTTATTAACCCCTATCCTGCGGATTCCGGACCCCGCCACAACTAAATTCAATGTTTAACCCCTAAACCACCGCTCCCGGACCCCGCCGCAACTAAATTAAATGTTTAACCCCTAAACCGCCGCTCCCGGACCCCGCCGCCACCTATATTAAACTTATTAACCCCTAAACCTAAGTCTAACTTTAAAACTAAACACTTACTTGTAAAATAAACCCTAAAATAGCTACAATATAACTAATAATTATATTGTAGCTATTTTAGGATTTTTTTTTATTTTACAGGCAACTTTGTATTTATTTTAACTAGGTACAAAAGCTATTAAATAGTTAATAACTATTTAATAGCTACCTTACCTAGTTAAAATAACTACAAAATTACCTGTAAAATAAAACCTAACCTAAGTTACAAATACACCTAACACTACACTATCATTAAATAAATTAAATAAATTACCTACAATTACCTAAAATTAAATACAATTAAATAAACTAAACTATAGTACAAAACCCCCCCACTAAATTACGGCAAATAAAAAAAAATTACAAAAAGTTTAAACTAATTACACCTAATCTAAGCCCTCTAATAAAATAAAAAAGCCCCCCAAAATAATAAAAGTCCCTACCCTAAACTAAATTACAAAGTAATCAGCTCTTTTACCAGCCCTTAAAATGGATTTTTGCGGGGCATTGCCCCAAAGTAATCAGCTCTTTTACCTGTAAAAAAAAAATACACCCCCCCCAACATTACAGCCCACCACCCACACACCCCTACTCTAAAACCCACCCAAACCCCCCTTAAAAAAACCTAACACTAACCCCTGAAGATCCCCCTACCTTGAACCGTCTTCACCCAGCCGGACCGAATTCTTCATCCATGCGGGGCAGAAGAGGTCCTCCATCCGGCCGAAGTCTTCATCCAAGCGGCATCTTCTATCTTCAATCATCCGGAGCGGAGCCATCTTCCATCCAGCCGACGCGGAGCCATCTTCTTCCAACGACGTCCTAACACTGAATGCCTGGTCCTTTAAATGACGTCATCCAAGATGGCGTCCCTCGAATTCCGATTGGCTGATAGGATTCTATCAGCCAATCGGAATTAAAGTAGGATAAATCCGATTGGTTGATTTAATCGGCCAATCGGATTGAAGTTCAATCCGATTGGCTGATTGGATGAGCCAATAGAATGCGAGGTCAATTCTATTGGCTCATGCAATCAGCCAATCGGATTGAACTTCAATCCGATTGGCTGATTACATCAGCCAATCAGATTTTTCCTACCTTAATTCCAATTGGCTGATAGAATCCTATCAGCCAATCGGAATTCGAGGGACGCCATCTTGGATGACGTCATTTAAAGGACCAGGCATTTGGTGTTAGGACATTGTTGGAAGAAGATGGCTCCACGTCGGCTGGATGGAAGATGACTCCGCTCCGGATGATTGAAGATAGAAGACGCCGCTTGGATGAAGACTTCGGCCGGATGGAGGACCTCTTCTGCCCCGCTTGGATGAAGAATTCGGCCCGGCTGGGTGAAGACGGCTCTTCTGCCCCGCTTGGATGAAGAATTCGGCCCGGCTGGGTGAAGACGGCTCAAGGTAGGGGGATCTTCAGGGGGTTAGTGTTAGGTTTTTTTTAAGGGGGGTTTGGGTGGGTTTTAGTGTAGGGGTGTGTAGGTGGTGGGTTGTAATGTTGGGGGGGTTGTTGTTTTTTTTACATGTAAAAGAGCTGATTACTTTGGGGCAATGCCCCGCAAATAGCCCTTTTAAGGGCTGGTAAAAGAGCTGATTACTTTGTAATTTAGTTTAGGGTAGGGCATTTTATTATTTTGGGGGCTTTTTTATTTTATTAGGGGACTTAGATTAGGTGTAATTAGTTTAAACTTCTTGTATTTTTTTTTTTATTTTCTGTAATTTAGTGTTTGTTTTTTTTGTACTATAGTTTAGTTTATTTAATTGTATTTAATTTTAGGTAATTGTAGGTAATTTATTTAATTTATTTAATGATAGTGTAGTTTTAGGTGTATTTGTAACTTAGGTTAGGTTTTATTTTACAGGTAATTTTGTAGTTATTTTAACTAGGTAGCTATTAAATAGTTATTAACTATATAATAGCTATTGTACCTAGTTAAAATAAATACAAAGTTGCCTGTAAAATAAAAATAAATCCTAAAATAGCTACAATATAATTATTAGTTATATTGTAGCTATTTTAGGGTTTATTTTACAGGTAAGTATTTAGTTTTAAATAGGAATAATTTAGTTAATAATTGTAATATGTATTTAGATTTATTTAAATAATATTTAAGTTAGGGGGGTTTTAGTGTTAGACTTAAGTTTAGGGGTTAATAAGTTTAATATAGGTGGCGGCGAGGTTTTAATATAGGTGACGGCGGGGTCCGGGAGCGGCGGTTTAGGGATTAAACATTTAATTTAGTTGCGGCAGGGTCTGGGATCGGCAGGATAGGGGTTAATAACTTTAATATAGGTGGCGGCGGTATAGGGGGCGGCAGATTAGGGGTTCATAGGTATAATGTAGGAGGCGGCAGGGTCCGGGGGCGGCGGTTTAGGGGTTAATATATTTATTATAGTTGCGGCGGGGTCCAGGAGCGGCGGTTTAGGGAGTAATAACTTTATTTAGGTGCGGGGGGCTCTGGGAGCGGCGGTTTAGGGGGTAAAACAGTATAGTATAGTGTGGGTGCTTAGTGACAGGCTAGCAAGAAAGCTGCAAAGAAGCCGATGAGCAGCGAGATCGATGACTGTTAGTTAACAACAGTCCGCTGCTCATCGCTCAATACTTGTTGCGCGGCTTCTTGACAGCTTTCTTGATAACTTTGGCGAACGTATTCAGGTCCGCGGCGGCGATGTAAGGCGAGATTAGGCAAACGTATTGGGCCGGCGAATGCAGGTAAGTAGACAGGTTGATAACTAGAGGCCATAGTCTCTGTCAGGGGTTCGTTACTGCAACCCCAGGCACAATTTGTGGATTTCTATTTACAGCCATGGGTGAAACAACAGAGGTCATACATTTGTGATTCCACTGACTTCATTGCACAGATCACTCAACTTACAGACATCAGTCCCACAGATATATTGGTAACGCTAGATGTAGCAAGCCTATATACCGTGATACCACACATCTCTGGTATAGCAGCTGTGGCTAAGATCTTGAGAAAGGTGGCATACATGGGTCCTCCTGAAGAAGTCCTTATTACACTATTAAGGCTCTGTCTCCTGGAGAACTTCTTTCATTTTGATAAAGCATTTTATCTGCAGATATCTGGCACGGCGATGGGGTCCAACGTGGCCCCATCCCTGGCCAAGCTTTATGAGACCAAAAAAATGAGGATTTATGATTTACATAACATCAAATATTACTGTTGATATATTGACGATTTGTTTCTTATTTGGAGTGACGGAAAAGACAAGTTAAATACTTGGATTAAGGATCTGAATGAGATGCAGAGCACTATCAGATTTAGCCACACATCCAGCATTGAATCTGTAGACTATTTGGATGTAAGGATTTTTAAAAATTCAGATAAAGTGGGAACTACTCTCTTTCGGAAGATAACAGATCGTAACTCTATCTTGTATGCTAGAAGTTGCCACCAACCAACTTTGATAAGAAACATTCCGAAGGCACTATACCAAAAGGTTATTCGTAACAATACGGATGAATCAAAATGCGTAACCCAAGTGGATGAGATGACTCAGAGATTCATCGAGAGAAAATCCTCTCTGAGATGCGTGATCTAGCTCTTAATTCAACATCATTGGAACAAGTCAAAGAGGGATCTCCCCAACAAATGATCTTTGTGACTACTTATTCACCAGATAGTTACATAATAACGAAAGCAGTCAAAGAAGAGTGGAAGTTACTGGAGGCAGATCAATCATTACCCATTATGAAATGGCAAGCCCCTAGAATTGGATACAGAAGGGGCCAGAGTCTAAGAGATGCACTAATTAAAACCAACATGGAACCCACAACAACATTGGGGTCATGGCTAAACAAGAAGAAGGGCTGTTATAGATGCATTAGTTGTGTCACTTGTAGCGGTATGATTACCGGCACACATTTTCAACATCCAGACCGCAAGAAGAAATACGAGGTCAAGCATTTCTTGACGTGTACCACACAATATGTGGTTTATCTTCTTAATTGCCCCTGTGGGGTGTTCTATACAGGGAAGTCAGTGGATGACGCAAGAACTCGAATGGCGAACCATAGGTCGAGTATCCGGACTACCATTCAAAAAGGGAAGTCTGACTTGCCAGTGACTCGACACTTCATGGAGGTAGGTAATACCATGAAGGATCTGAGATCTGAAATTTCGTCTCATAGATCATGTCCCTAAATTAAGAAGAGGGGGAGATAGAGCAAAGATTGTCTTACAGAAGGAGGCGAGATGGATCTATGAGCTGGGTACTCTCAGCCCGAGGGGATTAAATGTACACTGCGGGTGGTAATGCTACCTATAGTTAGTTAACAAGTCGTGACATCACGACTGATGAGAGTCCGCAATTATGAGGGGAGTGTAACCCTGACAGGGGCGCCCCTGCCAGATGGAATTAACATATGTGTTTTTCCATAAGTTGAAAGTTCATGATCCTAGTTGGTTAGAGGGGGCGTCCCCTGAACCTCAAGATTTCTTTGTGCATAGAAGTATCAATGAGAGCATATGATGCCATTTTTTCAACATCAAAATCTGTTAGATAATATTGATCAATATATACAGATGTAACAGTTGGTTTCCATTGATTAGTTTAGTCATGTATGTTTTTTGCTTTTGTTTTTAAACAATTTTAAATATGTTTATATGTTTTTAACTTTTTATCACACCCATGGTTGAACAGTGGTGGGGCACGGTGAGGCTGATATGAGCCGAATCAATGGGGTTAACTATTTAGTCTCCCATTTAATTTTTTTGGGGGGGTCTTAGACCTTGGTAGGGTAGGCTTATGGTGTTGACTTGCAGGTGAGCTATAAATATGTGAGACCTTAACCAAAAGGTCTATGGCTAAGTGTTATTTATTTTTATTTATTCATTCATTTTTATTTATTGATTCATTTTTGCTATTTCATTTTTATGGGTAGTTTTTGTAATATGAAGCTCATTGGTTCGATTGGTTATACCTATAGGGAAGGAGATTGATGGTACGCCATCAGTTGTGGACTGTGTGAGCAGCGGTCTGTCAGGGACGATTGTTTGAGGTGATATTTTGGGCCCAATATGGCCTCTTAGATTGGGCGGTCATTGGCCACTCATGATAGGTGAGATTTTAGTGTTGTGGCATAGCTGATGGAATAAGGCAGTCACATCGAATGCTCCCCCTTGAAGAAGGGGGACTGATGTGCCCATAGAGCAATGGAGTCCTGAGTTAACATTGGGACGAGTGTAATAGGAACAGCATTGGGGTGAACACACCCACTATTTCTTAATCAACAATGATGTAGTTGGATGATGTTAATTATAGGAACACTATTATGTTGGTTTACATATTTAGGTTATTAAGCTATTAGGTTAAATCTGTCATGATGATAGGTGAGATCTGAAATAAGTTAAGACCAAGGATGATGAATATGTCTTAACAAATAATGACGTAGTTGTGAGATTCTTGTGTATATTATGAACACAATTATGTTGATTTAAATTTTTATTTTCATTTTTATGTCACTATGTCTGGTTATTACGAGAGGTATATGCTATGGTACTCTCTAGTGAATATTAGATTCTATACAGCTAACGCTGACACATTCAGACTTGATCGCTTTCTTTTGTTTTTTTGTTGTACGTTGGTTGTCATGACGATCCTTGTCTACGCCCACAGGGGGTAAGGCTGCTGTACATAACACCAATGAGATAGTAACTGCCATTAAGGGAAACACCCCCCGTTACGATGTGAGAAGTGTGAGATGGTTATATATAAGGAGGGCACTTTAGATCGTTGTGGTGGCGCGAAGTTGCTCATAAAATTTGTAACTAATTTGGTGTGTTACTAAAGAGCGATGAGTGTTATACGCTCACAATGTCATTGCATTGGTGATATAGGCGGGTGTGAACTATAAACACCCACGCACACAGGATTGGAGTATTGAAAGGGTGTGACAGGCCTCTCTGCCCCTTACTGACTGCTATTAGAGGCAATGGTTATTATTAATATTATTACGGTGGGCAATATCAGCTCAATACATTACGTGCAACATTACTGATCAATTGTGGGGTAGTACACAGTATTTTAAGCACTTGGATAAATATGAACGATATTAGATTTGTGACTAATGAACATAGTTTTGAGGTTCCAGAATTAACATTGCATGTTATCCTATGAGGTCAATATGTGTTTGCACACGGACAGCTTGGATAGGCTGTGATTAAGGGGGAGGGTTTTAAAGGTCTTTAAAAGTTTGGTTTTTGCACTAGTTGTTTGTCAGAGGAAGGGACTGTTTTTTTGTCCCGAAACGTCACATATTAAAGAATATTTTTGTCACAGACGGCTGAAGTCCACTGAGTGCTTATTTCAACTTTATATTATGACTTTTTATAGCACCCTGGCTGATGTGGATTTTTGGTGAGTGCACACACCTGGACTATACATATGTGTGTGTGTCTATATAGTACAGATGAAGCTTGCACTCTCTGGATTTTCAAAAAGGTGCTTTATTTAGCGAAATTTTTTTAAATAAGGCGTTAACCCCTCCCCCAGTTCAGAATAAGACAGCCCCATAAGGTCATATCTAATTAGACCCATCAAAAATATAAAGTGACATTTCTTAAAAATAATATCTTAGCATATTTATACATGTGTGCAAGCATATCAACAATAACAAAATATATATTGTATATTATAGGGGGCTGAACTAGTGCACATTCAGTAAAGTGAGAAACTGATAATGAATTCAATCCCAAATAACAGCAGAGCGGTCAAATAAACTACAATATACTTGCATTCAGAGACTTAAACATATAGGAGGGACAATAATAAAGGTAAACACAAATGATAAATCAAACATTCAAAGCACCATTACAGTCACCCAGAACTCCAAACCGCGACACAGTGGTCGTGGCCAAAAACGGCATCTAGGAGAAAAACGTCATGTGACTCCATCCCATCACAGGAAGTGCTGGCAAGCTGGGTCAATGCAAGGGCAAAACGGTTAAGTGCCAAATTGATCAAAAACACGCACATCAGTACACTGTATTCCACTAAAAGAATATTACAGCTGGTGATATTTTGAAGTATATTTTCATGCCCATTGCTGTATTTTCATTACAAATGTAATACCCTTGAGGCCTTTTCTTCTGTCTGAACTCTTTGCTATAATTGATTGTTAGCAGGTAGCTTTCAGAGGTTTGCAATGAAATTGGAACTCCATACTGAACTATTAGAAACAGTTGATGTATTGAACTAGTTGTTGCATTTTAAAATTATTCTATGAAAATGCATTTTTTCACAATAATTTTTTTTTTCAGTGTGCAATTAAAATTACTTTTACTTGTATGGTTGCAGAATACGGAATGCCCTGTAAACCTACGGAAAACAAAACAGCCAAATATCTATAATGTTGCTTTCTTTTTCCATTTTGTGGGTTTATCTTACCCTGTTGCAATGTGCCTGTGAAACATACAATAACTTTCCTATTTACTTCTATTATCTAATTTGCTTCGTTCTCTTGGTATCCTTGGTAGTCTCAGGAGCCGCAATGCAGAACTGGGAGATAGCTGCTAATTGGTGGCTGCACATATATGTCTCTTGTCATTGGCTATAAGTTAGCTTTATAGGGACACCGAACCCAAATGTTTTCTTTTGTGATTCAGATAGAGCATGCAATTTTAAGCAACTTTCTAATTGACTCCTATTATCAATTTTTCTTCGTTCTCTTGCTATCTATATTTGAAAAAGAAAATTCAGAACCTTGGACAGCACTTGTTTATCAGTGGATGAATTTATCCACCAATCAGCAAGAACAACCCAGGTTGTTCATCAAAATGGGCCGGCATTTAAACTTACATTCTTGCTTTTCAAATAAAGATACAAAGAGAATGAAGAACATTTGCTAATAGGAGTAAATTAGAAAGTTGCTTAAAATTGCATGCTCTATCTGAATCACAAAAGAAAAAACTTGGGTTCAGTGTCCCTTTAAGTAGTGCATTGTTGCTCCTTTAACAAAGAATACCAAGAGAATGAAGCACATTTGATAATAAAAGTAAATCTGAATGTTTCTTAAAATGGCATACTCTATCTGAATCATGAAAGAAAGAAAATGGGTTTAGTATCCCTTTAAACTACAAATATTATGTAAAAGTGTGTATCCTTCTATAATCATAGTGCCCTTATTATTCTCACACAGGACAATAATAATGACCTAGTATGTTTTCTAAGGAGATGAAGATCAGGCTGCTGTTGTCCTTGATAGGAAATCATGTATTTTATTCATCATATACTGCCTATAAGTATCCTAAAGATGATGATTTTGAACCTAGGGCTAAATCAATTGCTGCATCTTGAAAATAAGATGTCTGTTTGTGATAAGACTAATGATGATTGTAGAGAAATGGAGGGCTGCTTAGCGTAATAAAATTGGTTATGGCAGAAGCAAAGAAATAGTACTGTCAACACTGAAAAAGCCTTTGAATATAATACAATATAACAAAGTACAGATCAGGGACAAACATGCCAGGATTTTTATAAGAATAATGCTATCTTTAGAGTCACACAGTCTGAAGAATAAACAGAAGAATTCAGAAAAAACTGTGCGCCAAGCCACCAAGCGTAGTGCTTTCATCCAACATGTGATCCACACAGCGCACCCCGGGCTGTCAGACACTCTAACCTGCTTTCTTTAGCTTGGTCCGGGGCTGTAGTATCACTCAGGGCTCCCTTCAAAGCAAATCCTGTTAAAAACTGCAAGTAGCAAGAGTAGTGAGAGGTGAGGAAATGCCACTATTTGAATGAACCTTTTATTACATTATTCACCCTCCACAGAGTCATTGGAACTTCTCAGCTAAACTAAATGTATATCGGGACCTTATTTAATCTCTCTTTAAATATAATAAAAATCTTTACATTTCTTAGGCTTGTCTGAAAATCCGTTTTGTAAAAAAATGTATAAATAATATGATACAGTTTTTAAATGGACTTTAGATGTCTTTGGTGGATCTGTCAGCACAAAAAAAAATATGCTTACAATTATATTTGTGGCACCTCTTGGGTATTATCTCAATGTAATAAATCTAACAATCTAGACTGCCTGTCCAAAACAATTAAGTGTAAAAATAACTTTCAAACCAGTAGTCGGTCCTAAATCAAATTAGCTGAAGCTCTTTGGAATACTCGAAACCTGTTTAGAGCATACATAATGTGAAAATCTATTGTCTTCTCCATTACAGAGAGCCTGCTCAAAGTCAATTAGCATTAGGATGAAATGTGTTTTTTTATATTGGCCAATCAAAAGGTTGCTACATTTTTTTTAATTTATTTTTTTACACACATTCTCTTTATACTATGCTTAGGACTGAAAGTTCCTCCAAACTCCACAAATCAATGTCCAATCCATAAATGCATATCCTGAATGTAATTTACTACAATTAAGTATTCGTAACGGAAACTATAGAGGGTTCTTTATTTTTGTCGCTTAAAAATGGCTTCTTTTTTTTTTTTTTTTTCTTGTTGTAGGTTTGGTTTTATAATCAAGGCTGGCATGCTGTTGTTTCCTTTATTAATGTGGCTAATAATGCAATTCTACGAGGCAATTTACAAAGTGGAAAGGCTCTAGAGGAGTATGGTATAACTACATATAATCATCCACTAAATCTGACTAAAGAACAGTTGTCTGGCGGATCATTGTAAGTACCGGTCGCTGGAAACCTTGCTTAATTTCATTGTTTGAAAATTGTTAAGGTATTTGAGTCCCCTCTAAAGGGATCTATTAAATAATGATGTTTTTCTTTTTGATTAAATATTTAGTCTACAATCCAGTAAAGGCAATTGTTTGTTTCTGCTGCTCTGATAAGCGTACAAGACAAATTGTTGTTTATTTTAAATTTATATTGGTTCACATCACTATTATTACATCTGGGAAACATTTGCTGATATCAAAAACCTGGTATATCAAGTTTTATTAATGTTTTGTTTGCAATACATCAAAGTGTCCATCTGCCACTATAAATCCACTTGTGACCAAGTAAAGAAACATTCAATTCCATTTCATTGGCTTGCTGTTGTTTTCTGTTCATCATTTCTCACTTCTTAATAATGCAATTATTCTGAAAAATATGGGGAACTATTATTGATTTATATTTAATTATGGTTTCTGTCTCATCGTAACTATTTAACGCAAGAGATTCCAATTTACCATTTTATTTTATTTACCATTTTATAGCAAGTATAAATTATCAGCTGCATCATTTATTTCTTAACAGTTTTGACATATACATTTTTGGCTGAAAACGTGTTAATAGACAGGGATAAAAATATTTTGTGAGCTTTGCAATGCAGGCATTGTGGGAAAAAGGAATATCTGACATACTAGGTTATAGTAAGTCAGTAACTTTGCCAACTATGGTTCATATATTCCAACCCATAAGAATTTCTTAGGTGATTTTTGTCTTCATTTTTAAAGCCATTCCATTCTACTCAAAACTCAGCAGTTTGTATTAGCATAATACTACTATCTAGCTAAAACAAAAGTAAATCATTAAAATAAGAAGTGTAATTAAACTAAAAAAATAAACTAAAAAAAAATACTATCACTATTAAAAATAGCTAGCAGCAATGCGTGCTTGCGGAGAACGCATCAAAGAATTGTTTTGCTCAATAGCTTTTAAGGATAACTCTCAGAAAAAGAAAAAAAAACAGTTAAATCTGGGACAGACACTTCCATTTTGTTTTTAATTTTAAAAAATAATGCAATAATTTTAAAATACCATATTTTACATGAACCAAAGAGAAAAACTTAGTTTAATGTCCCTTTAAAAACACACCAAAAAATAAAATAAAAAAAGAAATAAACAACAAATGAAAGAAATAGGAAGAAGGGATATCCGAGAATTTCCAAAGGGATATTTGCAGGGAATTTCACAGGACTTCATGAATGTAAAATATACACAACCAAGGTACAACACAAAAAATAATTAATTTATTAATTTATTTATTTAAAGGGATACTGAACCCAATTTTTTTTCTTTCGTGATTCAGATAGAGCATGACATTTTAAGCAAATTTCCTATTTATGCCTGTTAGCAAATTTTCTTCATTCTCTTGGTATCTTTATTTGAAATGCAAGAATCTAAGTTTAGATGCCGGCCCATTTTTGGGGAACAACCTGAGTTGTCCTTGCTGATTGGTGGATAAATTCATCCACCAATTAAAAAAGTGCTGTCCAGTGTACTGAACAAAAAAAACCAAAAAAGACTTAAATGCCTTCTTTTTCAAATAAAGGTAGCAAGAGAACAAAGATAAATTGATAATAGGAGTAAATTAGAAAGTTGCTTAAAATTGCATGCTGTATCTGAATCACAAAAGAAAACAGTTGGGTTCAGTGTCCCTTTAAGGTACACTAAGGGTTCCACTTACGAAGCAGCGAAAGCTCCTAAATACCTTGCAATTATAAGACATGTCAGTTGTTGAGCTATAGAATGAAATATGACCCAAGTTTAAACATTTAAAAAAAATATCAAGTCAATCTCAACTCATCATTTGTCTTATTTGCAGTAGCCAATCTAGTCTTGTTACTGGAGTAGACACAACTAGCCAACAGTCATTATTTTAGTGAAAGCATGCATTCTTTTACAGTTTATTTGCTGAGACAATTGTGCGACAGATATGTAGCAAGGTTAAGCCTTCAGAAAAGTGCAGCAGGGATTTTCAGCTCTAAGAAATAGAAATCTCACTATTTTTGAGAATTGAATTACATGAAAAGGGGGCAAAATAAACAATGACCGTATGCTGCAAAGTTGTTTTACCACACACAGCTAAAACATTTTATACTACAATCTCAAGGTGATTGCACTTTTAAATATTGAACATTGATGTGTGTAATAATTTAATTCAATTCAGAGTAATTCTAAAAACACGCTAAAGCATCCAAGGACTTTATTGTAATCATAAATTAACAGTCTGATGATAGTATGCCATTTGAGTTTAAGTTTTATTGATTAAATATGTGATTTGATCAGTATTTTTACATTTTATTAAAACAAAATACTGTGTTTCGTAATATATATTTGCAAAAAATGTTACCACTGTAACAAACAAAAGATCGAGGGGTAAATTTACTAAATGTGGATCAGACATGATTCACTGTATCAATCATGTCCGCTCGACATTGCTAAATGCCGACAGCATACGCCTTTACATAGCAGTCTATGGGGACTGCGTGTTCCCTGTAAATATATATGTATATGCTTATATACATATATATCTGTGTTAATATGTGTATATATATACACACATACATATATATACTGTATATATTCATATATATTTCAATTTGCTGCCCATCAACGTACCCCCTTCGTTGCGCTTGGTTCTCATGCCGTGTCTCACCGCATGAGAACGAGGCTCCTATTGGAGCCTATGGAAGTGTTCTCTATTGAGCATAAATCTTCCATGCAATGCGAGTTTGCCGTCGCATTGCACTGGACTTATAATACCAGTGCACAATTTTGCTAGTATTATGAGTAATTTTGTGTAATTTTTTAATCTAACCATTGTGTTCTAAAATAAAATAGGACACTATGGCTGGGTTGCATTTTTTATTTTGCATAAATGTTCTTGATGATGTTGTCTTCTATTATAAGAAAGTTTGTGAAGCACAGCTTCAGGTAGTGCTTAATGAGTAATTCAACAAACACACAGCTATTTCATTTTTAAAGTGATTGTAAACTTGAGGCTTTTAATACACAGTATATAAAACTATTTATAAAAATAGTGGGACTTTAATTCATTAAAATATTTAAACATTTACTTTGTCAAATATAAAATTTAGATATGGTAAATATTGCGCTGTTCCTCCACCCATATCTCGTCCTTGATTTAGCTGAGCAATGACAAATCCGACGTCCACCTTGTGGGGCACGCAACAATTGTATTAAACTTCATTATCGCTTACCTAAATCAAGGATGTGATGCAGGCAGAGGGACGATGCAATATCTACCATCTCTAAATGGTAAATATTTTACAAAGGAAAAGTGTTTAAATATTTTAATGAAATAAAGTCCCACTGTTTTTATAAATCGTTTTATATACTGTGTATTAAAAGCCTCAAGTTTACAATCACTTTAAGGGTCAAATGCAGGGGAAGAAACTGACTTTTGCTATATGATCATTGATAAAGTTACTTTAATGAGCTATAAATAAAAGAACAAAATATGACAATGTGCACTGCTAATATAGTATAAATATGGATAAAGTTGATTAATATAAACTTTATTTGTATTCCCTTGATACTGATTCTATCTTTCTTTATATACATTTAACCCAAGAGCCTCAGATTGTTGATAACTGACTATAAATTAATGTACAAATCTAATACCATCATGGTAGTATGCACTTTGCAATATCTTGCTTTCATTTGCCAATTTAATGTGTTGTTAGAGTAGAAGAGAACAGATTAGAAGCAAGCAGTGCAGATATAGATGGCTGAACAATTTGATAACAGTACTCTGTGCAAAGTGAACTTGATATTGTCAGCAAACAGATTGTACATTTATGTGTTTGTGCACATATCTGGAAAACAATATCCTGAGTATGTTCCTATTGCAGACAAAAAATTATTTGAGGGACTATATAAATGAGAAAAAAAAGCAAGCTTCAACCTGCTTTTATATTTCTGCACTGCATGGAACTGAGTCTGCCAGGTATTCTATCCACAAGCAGCTGTTTTGTTCTTCATGGGGCCCATCAGTATAGGACTTAGTTGCTAGCTATTGCAATTTATCTGCTTGCATATTTTCTTTGCATGAATTTATTATGCTTATTGAAATGATAGATGTGTATCATACATTATGAAACTTCTGGCTGTGGGTTGGTTATCCGGCTCACTGCTTACACTTATTGTTGTACTTAATGGAATATTAATGTGATGTATGTATATATGCTGTTAAAGTGATGGTAAACTCTCCCCTTTGTAAACACAGATCTGGAATGTTAGTGATAGTTTAATTCAGCAGTTGTAACAAAGATGCTCTATAACTTACTTTATCATAGATATAAAATTCAAATACCCTGTGCTCCACCACCCACTTCAAAAGTAAATTTTTCTCTGAGCCATCAGTCTGAATTGTTTTCCAATCAGTGTCTAGCTACAACACAAGTGCCAAAAGGGGAGAGTGCTGATTGGAGAACAGTTTAAACCTTTAGCTCACTGAAAAATTTACTTTGATAATGGATGGTGGAGCATAAGGTATTTGAATTTCATATCTACATTAAAAAGTAAGTTATAGCGCATCTTAGTTACATCTAATGAATGAAACTCCATCTAAATTATCACTAACATTCCGGATCTCTTTTTATAAAGGGAGAGATTTTACCATCACTGTAAGCAGTGCATTACAAACAATCTGCATACAAGTAAAAAAAATGTTTTAAAAGCATACAAAACTATTATTTCTTTCATGTAATTGGCAAGAGTCCATGAGCTAGTGACGTATGGGATATACATTCCTACCAGGAGGGGGCAAAGTTTCCCAAACCCCCAAATGCCTATAAATACACGCCCCACCACACCCACAACTCAGTTTTACAAACTTTGCCTCCTATGGAGGTGGTGAAGCAAGTTTGTGCTTAGTTTTTATGATTTCTTCTATGATAAGCGCTTCTAAGCATTCTGAAGCCCAATTCCTCTCAGAGAACAGTGTTTGTCAGAGGGATAAGAAGAGAGTATCGCCTTTTGATTTTATGGTTTCTCTCACGGGAAATCATTTTAAGGGTTCTCTGTTATCGGTCGTAGGAATTCATCTCCTACCTCCCTTTTCAGATCGACGATATACTCTCAATTTACCATTACCTCTGCTGTTAGTTTTCAGTACTGGTTTGACTATCTGCTACATGTGGAAGGGTGTCTTTCGGTAAGTATGTATCATTGTTTATGACACTCTCATCTATGGTTTGGCGCTTTATGTATTAATATAAAGTTTTAAATATATGTGTTTTACTTATATTTGCCATGAGTCAGGTCTTTGTGTATTTCCCATTGCAGTCTAAACTGTTTTTCTTTCCTGGGGTTCAGTCTTTTTCTAATTTGACTTGTTTTTCAATTTTTTTCACGGGCAAATCTAGGCTCGCGAGGATGCAAAATGCTGTTATTTATTGCGTCATTCTTGGCGCTATTTTTTTTTGCGTGAAGTTGCGGCTTTGATGGAGCAAGTTTCGTCATTTCCTGCGTCTTTGTTGACGCTAGTTGTTGTTTGTTATGATGCGAGTTGCGTCATTTCCTGGTGTTGGTTTTGAGGATTTTTTTTTTTTTAACTTCCTTTTGCGTAATGCATCATTCTTGGCGCCACAAGTATTTTGTTATTTTACACTAAACTGCAGAGAAAGAAAGTTGCACCAAAAATGAGGTGCAGAGCAAAAGACCAGGATATCAAGCAAGCCACTTAAAGGATAAACTTATTAAATACAATTGATTATCATAAACATGTGCAATTTATTAGAACATGATTTCACATAGTACAAAAAAACCACTAAATAAATAATGACTCTGTAAAATATGGAATATATGAACAAAGTACAAAAAACACACTAGCACACACACAAGGGACAGACAAACAAATCACATGGGCCCCACATGCAGCTCTAAACTAAACCTAAGCTGGCAAAACAGTCCAGAGTGAGATAACAAATGTTCAAGGAGAAAACTCCATCCACATATAGATGAAATGAATATGAATAAACAGCAGACACATGCAGTGTATCAAATGGATGAAATGTGATAATGAAGACAGACTGTATGTAATCTCATGATATAGATGATATATGGATAAACAACTGATGATGGTGATAACAGATGATCAAGTCACTTAGGTAAAATTTCAGGCTTGCAAATAATCACAGCAACCGGTATATGTGACAAATCACGATGAAAAGTGTGAGGGATTTATATGAGAAAGTTCTTAAATGGGGCGAGTGTACTTCAATGCATAAAAATCCAATGAGGATATACGGCAGTTCATACCACACTCAGAGCCCCTAAGACCGATCACACATGCGACCCTCCAGATTGTACTCACTACCACGCCACACTTAGAACCATCAGCTCCCTGACCGGCAGATGTTGAGAAGTCTCACTGGTATATGCTGCTCCACAACGATGTAGTGGGGGGATCCCACGGACCAAAGCGCTGCTCACCGACGCGTCCTGTTGCGCGTTTCACTCCTAACTTGCAGCTCGGAGCTTCTTCCGGGTTATGACGTTACACGTCTCAACGTCTCTTTTTATTTGTAGAAGGCAATTTGTCTAGCACTTCCTTCAAACTGCCTTAAAGCGGCCCATCACAAAATGGGATACTTGTAAACCCTTAAAGGGGAAATGTATGGACTTTAAAAGAATGCTACAGCATAGTCAAATTAAGCCTAATACTACCAATCCTTACAAAACAAACAAACAAAGACACAAAGACAAAAAAATATCAAAAATTAATAAATAAAACAATTAGATTTTACATACTATTTACAAACCTACTTGCGTAAGTTTACATTATGTATATCAAACGTACAAATTACCATTAGATAAGCTCAACATAAAATAAATTTTGACATTGTGTGTGATTAGCTACGAATATAAATAAATTATTTGCAACCAACTAAATGAATATTTATTCAAGTTATATTGTCATAGTATTAATTGAAATTACCAATTCAAAATCATGTGTGGGGAGCTGGGTTGGCGCACTGGGAGGATCCCAGCAACTGAAAGCAGGGAAGAGGGCATAACTGATGGATAAACATACTAGTTTAGTTTTTAGGAAGAAAAGATACAAATTCAAGTTTTTCATTTAATCCAGTAGGGGACAAAGTATTAAGGTGGTATATCCACCGTGTCTCTTTTTGAAGGAGAGTAGTATCAATGTTTCCACCCCTTCTATGTGGGTTTACTTTTTCAATACCTATAAACTCCAAGCCATCCAGCTTGGAATTATGGTATTTAGCAAAATGTCTGGCAATTGGACTATCTACATCCACATTCTTGATATCGTCACAATGCTTATAAATTCTTGTCCTAAATTCCCTATAGGTTTTCCCTATATAGAAACAGGGACACACACAAGATAATAGGGACCTATAGGGAATTTAGGACAAGAATTTATGAGCATCGTGACGATATCAAGAATGTGGATGTAGATAGTCCAATTGCCAGACATTTTGCTAAATACCATAATTCCAAGCTATAGGTATTGAAAAAGTAAACCCACATAGAAGGGGCGGAAGCATTGATACTACTCTCCTTCATTTAGTTGGTTGCAAATAATTTATTTATATTCATAGCTAATCACACACAATGTCAAAATGTATTTTATGTTGAGCTTATCTAATAGTAATTTGTACGTTTGATATACATAATGTAAACTTACGCAAGTAGGTTTGTAAATAGTATGTAAAATCTAATTGTTTTATTTATTATATTTTTATATTTGTTTGTCTTCGTGTCTTTGTTTATTTGTTTTGTAAGGATTGGTAGTATTAGGCTTAATTTGACTATGCTGTAGTATTCTTTTAAAGTCCATACATTTCCCCTTTAATGGTTTACAAGTATCCCATTTTGTGATGGGCCGCTTTAAGGCAGTTTGAAGGAAGTGCTAGACAAATTGCCTTCTACCAATAAAAAGAGACGTTGAGACGTGTAACGTCATAACCCGGAAGAAGCTCCGAGCTGCAAGTTAGGAGTGAAACGCGCAATAGGACGCGTCGGTGAGCAGCGCTTTGGTCCGTGGGATCCCCCCACTACATCGTTGTGGAGCAGCATATACCAGTGAGACTTCTCAACATCTGCCGGCAGGGAGCCGATGGTTCTAAGTGTGGCGTGGTAGTGAGTACAATCTGGAGGGTCGCATGTGTGATCGGTCTTAGGGGCTCTGAGTGTGGTATGAACTGCCGTATATCCTCATTGGATTTTTATGCATTGAAGTACACTCGCCCCATTTAAGAACTTTCTCATATAAATACCCCACACTTTTCATCGTGATTTGTCACATATACCGGTTGCTGTGATTATTTGCAAGCCTGAAATTTTACCTAAGTGACTTGATCATCTGTTATCACCATCATCAGTTGTTTATCCATATATCATCTATATCATGAGATTACATACAGTCTGTCTTCATTATCACATTTCATCCATTTGATACACTGCATGTGTCTGCTGTTTATTCATATTCATTTCATCTATATGTGGATGGAGTTTTCTCCTTGAACATTTGTTATCTCACTCTGGACTGTTTTGCCGGCTTAGGTTTAGTTTAGAGCTGCATGTGGGGCCCATGTGATTTGTTTGTCTGTCCCTTGTGTGTGTGCTAGTGTGTTTTTTGTACTTTGTTCATATATTCCATATTTTACAGAGTCATTATTTATTTAGTGGTTTTTTTGTACTATGTGAAATCATGTTCTAATAAATTGCACATGTTTATGATAATCATTTGTATTTAATAAGTTTATCCTTTAAGTGGCTTGCTTGATATCCTGGTCTTTTGCGTTGCACCTCATTTTTGGTGCAACTTTCTTTCTCTGCAGTTTAGTGTAAAATTATACTTACCAGGTAGCAAACCTCTTGTCCATTTATCTAACATTATTGGTTGCATTTCTTCAGCTGTTTATTTTGTTTTGTATTTAGTTATTTTACCCCTCTCCCTCTATTGACGCTGTTTTCATGATTTTCTAAAGCAATTATGCCTGCTTTTGTATTTTATTTTTTTGTTTTAAAAAATACTATCTTTTGCTTTTTTTCTATTTACTAAAACTGTTACATTGTGGAAATTGAATGTTTTGCTTAATGATATTTTTCTTTTTTTGTTACATTTTTCGAGTTGTCTCATTCTGATTCTGACTCAGATAATGCTGTAGAAACTATGATGCCGTGAAACACAATTCTTCAAAGCTAAGTGTGTTTTTTTCATTATTAAGCTGCTGTTATTTTCTTCAGCTCAATTATGTGGCATTTATTTATCATATTTTATGCTAATAATGTTTCTATATGTACAATGACATTTACTGTTTTTACTTTCTCAGTTCATGTAAATGATTTAATCTGCAAATATCATGTTTTTGCTTTTATCATTAAAGGTTATGACTGCTATTATGCCTTTAAGTAAACTTACAAGGTCTTTTCAAAATTATTAAGATTTAATTAATTTTGTTCTGACCAACAGCATATTTAACTTTATTCTACTGA
This sequence comes from Bombina bombina, assembly GCF_027579735.1. NCBI lineage: Eukaryota > Metazoa > Chordata > Amphibia > Anura > Bombinatoridae > Bombina > Bombina bombina. The sequence continues at coordinate 850,695,772 of NC_069500.1, read as the reverse complement.
TGAAGGTTTCTTTGGCTCAAAGGATCCTGTATCAGACAGTTTTGTTAAAAATTATCCTTATTTTTCATTTGAACATTTTTTGTTCTTTGTTAAGGAAATGTTGTTATTGTTAGCTTTTAGGAACCTAGTCCTCCTATTAACATTCAGCTAGATTACTAGTTTTCAGCACTATAGGGAAATTAACAACCTCCACAAAAGTAGCATTATTTCACCTCCCTATAGCGCTGGTATTACAGGTTTTGAAAAAGCAGGCTTGTACGGGCGATATGGTGGCGTTTAGCTCCATACCGCACCCAAATACAAGCGCTGCTTTGACGTGCTCGTGCACGATATCCCTATAGACATCAATGGAGAGAGCCGGCAAAAAAGAAGCCTAAAACCTGCGATCGCGGAAACAAAAGCTCCGTAACACAGCCCCATTGATGTCTATGGGGAAAGAACAAGTTACGTTTAAACCTAACACCCTAACATAAAAACCACGTCTAAACACCCCTAATCTTCCGCCCCCGACATCGCCGCAACCTACATAATGTTATTAACCCCTAATCTGCCACCCTTAACCTCGCCACCACCTAAATAAAACTATTAACCCCTAATCTGCCACCCCGACATCGCCGCCACCTACATAATGTTATTAACCCCTAATTTGCTGCCCTTAACATCGCCGCCACCTACATTACAGCTATTAACCCCTAATCTGCCGCCCCCAATGTCGCCACCACTATACTAAACTTATTAACCCCTAAACCTCTTACCTCCAACATCACTAACACTAAATAAATATATTAACCCCTAAACCAACCCCTAACATAATCCTAAGCCTGTCTAACCCTAACTTAAATATAATTAAAATAAATCTAAATAAACCTTACAATTATTAACTAAATAATACCTATTTAAAACTAAATACAAACTTACCTGTAAAAAAACCCCCTAAGCTAGCTACAATATAACTAATAGTTATATTGTAGCTATCTTAGGTTTTATTTTTATTTCACAGCTAAATTTGTATTTATTTTAACTAGATAGACTAGTTAGTAAATAGATATTAACTATTTAATAACTACTTAGCTAAAATAAATACAAAGTTACCTATAAAATAAAACCTGCCTTACACTAAAAACTAACATTACAATAAAATAAAATTAATTAAATTATTAAAATACAATTTTCTAAATTACAATAAAAAATAAATTACAAAAAATAAAAAACGAAATTATCAAAAATAAAAAAGAAAATCTCCTAATCTAATAGCCCTATCAAAATAAGTATTCCCCAATATAAAAAACCCAGCCTACACTAAACTGCCAATGGCCCTTAAAAGGGCCTTTTGTGGGGCATCGCCCCAAAGAAATCAGCTCTTTTACCTGTAAAAAAAATACAAACATCCCCCAACAGTAAAACCCACCACCCAATCAACCAACCCCCCAAATAAAAACCTATTTAAATAAACCTAAGCTAACCATTGCCCTGAAAAGGGCATTTGGATGGGCATTGCCCTTAAAAGGGCATTTAACTCTTTTACATTGCCCAAACCCTAAGCTGAAAAAAAAAAACCACCCAAAAAATTCAGACGGCAAGAAGTATTCATCCAGACCGCATCTTCTATCTTCTTATGATCGTCACTGGAAAATGAAGTTTCCCTTTAAGTGACGTCATCCAAGATGGCGTCCCTTACATTCCTATTGGCTGAAAGATTTCTATCAGCCAATAGGAATTAAAGGGGAAAAATCCTAATGGCTGTTGCAATCAGCCAATAGGATTGAGCTTTCATCCTATTTGCTGATCCAATCAGCTCATAAGATTGAGCTCTCATTCTATTGGCTGTTCCAATCAGACAATAGAATGAGAGCTCCATTCTATTGGCTGATTGCAACAGCCAATATGATTTTTTTCCCCTTTAATTCCTATTGGCTGATAGAAATCTTTCAGTCAATAGGAATGTAATGGACTCCATCTTGGATGACGTCACTTAAAGGGAAATTTCATTTTACAGTGACGATCGTAAGAAGAGGATGCTCCACGCGGGATGTCTTGAAGATGGACCCGCTCCGCGCCGGATGGATGAAGATAGAAGATGCTATCTGGATGAAGACTTCTTGCAGTCTGAATAAGGACTAAGCCGGCTGGATGAAGATGAAAGAGGCCACCCGGATGAAGACTTTTGATAACTGTAAGTGGATCGTCAGGGGTTAGTGTTAGGTTTTTTTATGGGTATTATTGGGTGGGGGTTTTTTTAAGCTTAGGGTTTGGGCAATGTAAAAGAGCTAAATGCCCTTTTATTTTGGGGGTGCTTTTTTATTTTGATAGGGCTATTAGATTAGGAGTTATTTCGTTTTTATTTTTGATAATTTCGTTTTTTATTTTTTGGAATTTAGTGTTTATTTTTTATTGTAATTTAGAAAATGTTATTTTAATAATTTAATTAATTTTATTTTATTGTAATGTTAGTTTTTAGTGTAAGGCAGGTTATGTTTTATTTTACAGGTCACTTTGTATTTATTTTAGCTAGGTAGTTATTAAATAGTTAATAACTATTTACTAACTAGTCTACCTAGTTAAAATTAATACAAACTTACCTGTGAAATAAAAATAAAACCTAAGATAGATACAATATAAATATTAGTAATATTGTAGCTAGCTTAGGTTTTATTTTACAGGTAGTTTGTATTTAGTTTTAAATAGGAATTATTTACGTAATAATTGTAAGGTTTATTTAGATTTATTTTAATTATATTTAAGTTAGGGGGTGTTAGGGTTAGATTTAGGCTTAGGGTTACGATAGGGTTAGGTTTAGCGGTTAATATATTTATGTAGTGTTAGTGATGTGGGAGGTCAGAAGTTTATGGGTTAAAAATTTATTTAAGTATATTTCGTTGTGGGGGGCTTGCGGTTTAGTGGTTAATAGGTTTATTATAGCGGCGGTGTGGGCGGACGGCAGATTAGGGGTTAATAATCTTTAAATAGTGTTTGCGATGCGGGATGGCGGTGGTTTAGGGGTTAATAGGTAGTTTATGGGTGTTAGTGTACTTTTTAACACTTTAGTTATGAGATTTATGCTACAGATTTGTAACGTAAAACTCATAACTACTGACTTTAGATGTCGGTACGGATGTTGTCAGTATAGAGTGTACCGCTCACTTTTTGGCCTCCCAGGCAGACTCGTAATACCGGCGCTATGGAAGTCCCATTGAAAAAGGACTTTTTTAAAAGTGCGGTACTGACGTTGCGTGATGGCCAAAAAGGTGTGCGGTACACCTATACCACCTATAAGACTTTTAATAGCGGCGTTAGGGAAAAAGCAGCGTTATGAAGCATAACAATGCTTTTTCACTCATAACGCAAAACTCGTAATCTAGCTGTATGTTAATCTTTTTTAAATCTGGATTTAAAGATTTTAATTTGCTCCTGGGGTTTTTTCCTATTCAATATACTATCTGTATTATGTTCTAGAGAATGATTTATCCTGATTCTCTTTTGGGACTGTGCTACTATTTATATGGAAATCGGTATTTATTTTTAGGATTCTTTAGAGTTTGAATATAACCTTAGTAGCTTTATCTGTGGCTGACATTACTGTTCTCTCAACCTTTTGTTGAACAGTTAGCATAAGCAGTTTCAGATTCTCAAGTATATAACTCTGTTTATTTACTTCAGATGTATTCATTTTTATTATTTTTACTATATCTATTATTATGGTTTCAAATATATTTTATTATCTCTATCTTGTTAGGATAATAAAGACAAAAAAAGAAAGGGCGCCTCCTAGTGTAGCCAATTTTTGTAAGTAGATAATATATATTAGCAGATTTTGTACTCACATGTGGTGAAGGCAACGATAATGCCTAGGTAGATGGTCTGGAAACTTATCAGTGTCCCAGTTGACTGTGCACCATAAGCAGGGCTGCTCCTCTTGAATGGAAAAGATCTGGAAAACTGAAAAAATATACAGAGGGCGACTCCTAGTGCAAATCAGTTGATACAGTTGTTAACCCCAAATAATAAGTTTTATAAAAATAAATAAATGAACATAAAAACAATCTGATTGTTTTTATGTTCATTTATTTATTTTTATAAAACTTATTTTGATATACTTCTGAAGTCTCCTATCTTCTATTTGCTACATTGATCCATTGCTTGCCAGAGTGTTATGTGCGCTGGGCCACCATAATATACCCAGCTTGCCTCATTAGCACTATAGTGTGCTCCATAATATGTGAGTATCTCTCTAAAGGGATTATTTGGGGTTAACAACTGTATCAACTGATTTGCACTAGGAGTTGCCCTCTGTATATTTTTTCAGTTTGTTAGGATAATAATTTGTTTGATTTCTAGTATTTTTTCTGCCCTACTTTTAGTCCGGTGATGTAGATCAGTCGATGAATGCCCTGACTACAAATGCTTGTTCTAGATCCAAGGGTCATAGATTCATATCCCGGCAGGGTTAATACAGCCCTTCGGCCTTTTGAGGTCAATTTATTATGTACTCATTTATTTGGGTAATAATAACAACTATTTTTATCAGCTACTGATTTGGTTAACTCTGAGTGCAAGCACTATAATAGTGTTTTTTTGTATCCTTCTGGGAGAAAAACGCTATATAATTATTAGTTATTAAGACTGCATGAAAGTGCTGTTCTCAAACCAGTCCTTCTGGAGGGGGGCAGATTAAATTGTCTTTGAAAACTCAGTACAAAATCTATACTATTCTTAGGGTTTTAAATAGATTTTTAGAATGTGACCTTCTATGGGAAGATTCTTTCTTTCTCACTACACTCTGTGAATTGTTTTTAGGAGTGATTATACCAGTTCTTTAGCAGGAACAGGGATTGGGTTGCTATTCAATTCTATTCTTTGTCCCAAAGAAGGAAGGTTTATTCAGTCCAATCTTGGATCTGAAAACTTTATATTGTTTTGTAAGAGTCTCAACTTTCAAGTTGGTGACTATAAGGACTATTATGCCTTTTTGTTCAGTAAGGTCATTTCATGTCCACTCAATTTTACAGGACATTTATCCTCATATTTTGTTTCATTCAGACCACTTTTGGTTTCTTAGATTCTCTTTTTTAGGTAAGCTTTACCAATTTGTCGCTTTTCCTTTTGGCCTAGCGATAGCTTATGAATCTTTTCAAAGGTTCTTAGTGCCCTTCTTTCTGTAATCAGACAGTAGGGTATTGTGGTGTTTCCTTGTTTGGATGGTATCTTAGTATTAGCTTCATCTTTTCTTTTATTAGAATCTCTCATGAATCAATTAGTTTTGTTTCTTCAAGACATGGTTAGAGGACTTAATTTACCTAAGAGTTTCGTGATTCCTTTTTTGGGGTTTCTAGATGGATTCAGTGTTCATGACTTTTGTCTTTATCGGACAAGAGTTAACTGTAATTGGCGTTAGCCTGTCTAATCTTACAGTCTAGAACATTCCTTTCAATGGCTATGTGCATGGAAGTTTTAGGTCTCATAACTGCAGCATCGGACGTGATTCCCTTTGCTCGTTTTTCATCTGAGACCTCTTTAGCTTTGCATACTGAATCAATGGTGCAGGGATTGTTTTCAGATATCATAGTTGATATTCTTAAATCCCAACACTCAACTCTCTCTGATTTGGTGATTAGACTATCATCGTTTTTTCAGGGGGCCTTCTTTTGTTCGTCCTTCCTAAGCTGTATTCTTATTGGATACAAGTCTTACAAATTGGGGAACTGTCTGAGGGTCTCTGACAGCACAAGGGGTTCGGAAACCTCAAGAGGCGAGGTTACCAATCGATATTTTAGAACTCCATTCTATTTTCAGAGCTTGTTCAGGCTTAGCCTCTTTTACGAGAGCTTTTTATTTTTGCTTTCAGACAGACAATATCACAACTGTTGCATATGTCAATCATCAATAGGGACTCTCAGTTCCTTAGCAATTAAGAAGTATCTTGAATACGTTATTAGGTGGAATTCATCTCCTGTCTAATTTCTACGATTCATATCTCAGGTTTAGACATTTGGGAGGTGGATTATCTCAGCCGTCAGACTTTACGTCCGGGAGAGTGGTATCTTTATACAGATGTGTTTTCTCAGTTTCCCAGGTACTTTTTCAAGTCCAGGGATCTTTATGCGGAGATGGTGGATGCATTAGCAGTGTCTTGGTTTTGTAACCTGGCTACATGTTTCTGCCTCTGTTTTTTTCTTCCAAAGGTGATCTCCAAGATCATATTGGAACAGTCTTATGTGTTTCTGATAGCATCAGCATGGCCTCACAGGTTTGGTATGTGGATCTTGTCCGGATGTCCAGTTGCCAGCCTTTTTCCGCTTTTCTCTTTGGCCAGCCCTCTTGTTTCAAGGGCCATTTTTCCATCAGGATCCCAAATTACTAATTTGAAGGTATGGAAATTGATTAGTGTTTAGTCATAGAGGTTTCTCTGACTCAGTTTTTATCACTATGTTGCAGGCTTATAAGTCTGTTTCAAGGAACATGTATTATCAGGTTTGGAAAACTTATATTTTATGGTGTTCTTCTCATATATTCTCTTGGCATTCTTTTAGAATTCCTAAGATTTTTTTGTTTCTTCAGGATGGTTTGGTTAAAGTTTGTCTGCAATTTTTTGAAGGGACAAATCTCTGTTCTTTCTGTTTTATTTTTTAGAAATATTGCTTAACTTCCTGATATTCACTGTTTTGTTCAGGCTTTGGTTTGTATCAAGCCTGTTAATTTATTAATTCTCCTTTTTGGAGTCCTACACCTAGATTTAGAGTTTTGCGTTAGCCGTCCAAACCAGCGTTAAGGGGTCCTAACGCTGGTTTTGGCCGCCCGCTGGTATTTAGAGTCAGTCAGGAAAGTGTCTAACGCTCACTTTCCAGTCGCGACTTTTCCATACCGCAGATCCCCTTACGTCAATTGCGTATCCTATCTTTTCAATGGGATCTTCCTAACGCCGGTATTTAGAGTCTTGGCTGAAGTGAGCATTAGACCCTCTACCGACAAGACTCCAGCCGCAGAAAAAAGTCAGGAGTTAAGAGCTTTATGGGCTAACGCCGGTTCATAAAGCTCTTAACTACTGTGCTCTAAAGTACACTAACACCCATAAACTACCTATGCACCCCTAAACCGATGTCCCCCCACATCGCCGCCACTATAATTAAATTTTTTAACCCCTAATCTGCCGACCGCACACCGCCGCAACCTACATTATCCCTATGTACCCCTAATCTGCTGCCCCTAACATCGCCGACACCTACATAATATTTATTAACCCCTAATCTGCCCCCCCCCACGTCGCCGCTACCTACCTACACTTATTAACCCCTAATCTGCCGACCGGACCTCGCCGCCACTATAATAAATTTATTAACCCCTAAACCCGCCTCACTCCCGCCTCAAAAACCCTATAATAAATAGTATTAACCCCTAATCTGCCCTCCCTAACATCGCCGACACCTAACTTCAAGTATTAACCCCTAATCTGCCGACCGGACCTTGCCGCTACTCTAATAAATGTATTAACCCCTAAAGCTAAGTCTAACCCTAACCCTAACACCCCCCTAAATTAAATATAATTTAAATCTAACTAAATAAATTAACTCTTTTTAAATAAATTAATCCTATTTAAAGCTAAATACTTACCTGTAAAATAAACCCTAATATAGCTACAATATAACAAATAATTATATTGTAGCTATTTTAGGATTTATATTTATTTTACAGGCAACTTTGTATTTATTTTAACTAGGTACAATAGCTATTAAATAGTTATTTACTATTTAATAGCTACCTAGTTAAAAAAATTACAAAATTTCCTGTAAAATAAATCCTAACCTAAGTTACAATTAAACCTAACACTACACTATCAATAAATTAATTAACTAAACTACCTACAATCACCTACAATTAAATCAACTAAACTAAATTACAAAAAATAAAAAAAGCTAAGTTACAAAAAATAAAAAATTAAGTTACAAACATGTTCAAAATATTACAACAATTTTAAGCTACTTACACCTAATCTAAGCCCCCTAAAAAAATAACAATGCTCCCCAAAATAAAAAAATGCCCTACCCTATTCTAAAATAAAACGTTAACAGCTCTTTTACCTTACCAGCTCTTAAAAAGGCCTTTTGCGGGGCATGCCCCAAAGAAATCAGCTCTTTTGCATTTAAAAAAAAAACATACAACCCCCCCCCCAACATTACAACCCACCACCCACATACCCCTAATCTAACCCAAACCCCCCTTAAAAAACCTAACACTAAGCCCCTGAAGATCTCCCTACCTTATCTTCACCACGCCGGTTATCACCGATCCGTCCAGAAGAGGGTCCGAAGTCTTCATCCTATCCGGCAAGAAGAGGTCCTCCAGAGGGTTCGAAGTCTTCATCCTATCCGGCAAGAAGAGGACATCCGGACCGGTAGACATGTTCATCCAGGCGGCGTCTTCTATCTTCATCCATCCGGCGCGGAGCAGGACCATCTTGAAGCAGCCAACGCGAATCCATCCTCTTCTTCCGGCGACTCCCGACGAATGAAGCTTCCTTTAAGTGATGTCATCCAAGATGGCCCTCGAATTCCAATTGGCTGATAGGAAAAGGAGCGTTGGAAAAGTGGAAAAAACTTAACAGCCAACAATTCACCAAAACCCAACTACATTTAACCATATCCAATGTTTGTCACATAGAAGAATATGTTATATTTATTCATAAATATATATATTTTTTTAATGAATTTTTATGAATAAATAAATAAATATGTGATCTGATGTTTTTTTGGTAAATCTGATGTTTTTTTAGTAAATATATATCTATACACACACACACACACACACATATATATATATATATATATATATATATATATATATATATATATATATATGTATTATAGGTACAGATATATACAAATTTGAGTAGAGTTTAAATTGATGTGGGGTTATATTGGCAATTGAGAATAAGAAAGAGAGGGTATTTTTGATAAGTTACCCCACATGAGTGAGAAAAGAAGTGAAATCTGCCTTAGTAAGGTGCTCGTTGTCTTGTGGGATAGGTGAAGTAGTATCCATTTCAGATGGCAGTAAGTCGGAATCTTGAGGTAATGGAGGATCTGAAGCAGATGCTTCCAATATTCATTTTGACATTTGAAGCAGACAGTCCTTTATTTATCTGGTCTAGGAGTTCTCTTAGAGGCCATATGTGATCTTAGAGCAACACAATAGCTAGATAAAGGTGTATAATAGAGATCTTAGAATGTAGAAACAAATGTCTCTATTAGTTTTGTAATAGTAGCTTGCATTAAGTCACAAAATGAATGAACTTGACAATGTAAGCTTGATATAAATCTATTCAAGTGTAACACAATTTTAAGTAGTTGAGCAGATAAAATGTAAGGTATATAGGTTCTGAGGAAATGAGTCTTGTGGATAAAAAATAAAGAGAGCACATACTATTCCCTTCAAGGATAATGGTTTGGAATAAAGCTACTGTTGTTGTGGGAAGCAAGCAGAAAGCATTGAGGTCTTGGCACAAAAATACCAGAAGCTGCTTTTATAGTGCCAATTGTTGATTAGAGTATATGTATAGTAGCCCTTACCAGTTATTTGTAACCCTTACCAGTTACGGGGCCTAGGGACCTGGCACAGGAGGTGTGCTGAGTTATATATTTAACCCCTCCTCTCAGAAGCGGTGGGCAATATAATGTTGGTTGGTCACAGATCATGGAATCTCTTGTGGCAATATAAATGCACCTATTTTTTTGTGTGTGTGTGTGCCGTGCTGCGGCCTAGCACTTACACCGCATCCATCTCCACTGAAGTGTGTGATATCTTCAAGAGAGGTTGTCGGCACTACCTCACTATTCCCACATGGTTTCTAGGTCAGTAGAAGCCCTGGATTGCATGCAGCATCTTTCTCCAACATTGGTGTGTCCGGTCCACGGCGTCATCCTTACTTGTGGGATATCTCTTCCCCAACAGGAAATGGCAAAGAGTCCCAGCAAAGCTGGCCATATAGTCCCTCCTAGGCTCCGCCCACCCCAGTCATTCTCTTTGCCGTTGCACAGGCAACATCTCCACGGAGATGGTTAAGAGTTTTTTGGTGTTTAAATGTAGTTTTTATTCTTCTATCAAGTGTTTGTTATTTAAAATAGTGCTGGTATGTACTATTTACTCTGAAACAGAAAAGGATGAAGATTTCTGTTTGTGAGAGGAAGATGATTTTAGCAGACAGTAACTAAAATCGATTGCTGTTTCCATAGGACTGTTGAGATGAAGTAACTTCAGTTGGGGGAAACAGTTAGCAGACTTTTCTGCTTAAGGTATGACTAGCCATATTTCTAACAAGACCATGTAATGCTGGAAGGCTGTCATTTCCCCTCATGGGGACCGGTAAGCCATTTTCTTAGTCAAACAAACAGAATAAAGGGCTTAATATGGGCTAAAAAAACTGGTAGACATTTTTATGGGCTAAATCGATTGCTTTATTTGGGCATTTTATTCATATTTATGCTGACAATTCGCATTTATAAACTTGGGGAACGTTTATTAAACGGCAGGCACTATGTTAGACACCTTTTCCAGTCAGGGGGCCTTCCTAGTTGTAGACTGAGCCTCATTTTCGCGCCATTACTGCGCAGTTGTTTTTTGAGAGCAGGGCATGCAGATGCATGTGTGAGGATCTGAAATTTGCTGGGAAAGCTTCTAGAAGGCGTCAATTGGTATCGTATTCCCCTCTGGGCTTGGTTGGGTCTCAGCAAAGGCTATAGCTGGGACTGTATAGGGGTTAAATTTGTAAATGGCTCCGGTTCCGTTATTTTAAGGGTTAAAGCTCTGAAATTTGGTGTGCAATACTCTTAATGCTTTAAGACACTGTGGTGAAATTTTGGTAATTTTTGAATAATTCCTTCATACTTTTTCACATATTCAGTAATAAAGTGTTTTCTGTTTAAAATTTAAAGAGACAGTAACGGTTTTGTTTTAAAACGTTTTTTTGTGCTTTGTTGACAAGTTTAAGCCTGTTTAACATGTCTGTGCCTTCAGATAAGCTATGTTCTATATGTATGAAAGCCAATGTGTCTCCCCATTTAAATTTATGTGATAATTGTGCCATAGCGTCCAAACAAAGTAAGGACAGTACTGCCACAGATAATGAAATTGCCCAAGATGATTCCTCAGATGAGGGGAGTAAACATGATACTACATCATCTCCTACTGTGTCTACACCAGTTTTGCCCACACAGGAGGCCCCTAGTACATCTAGTGCGCCAATGCTTATTACTATGCAACAATTAACGGCTGTAATGGATAACTCCATAGCAAATATTTTATCCAAAATGCCTACTTATCAGAGAAAGCGTGATTGCTCTGTTTTAAACACTGAAGAGCAGGAGGGCGCTGATGATAATTGTTCTGTCATACCCTCACACCAATCTGAAGGGGCCATGAGGGAGGTTTTGTCAGATGGAGAAATTTCAGATTCAGGAAAAATTTCTCAACAAGCTGAACCTGATGTTGTGATATTTAAATTTAAATTAGAACATCTCTGCGCACTGCTTAAGGAGGTGTTATCTACTCTGGATGATTGTGACAACTTGGTCATTCCAGAGAAATTATGCAAGATGGACAAGTTCCTAGAGGTTCCGGTGCAGCCCGACGCTTTTCCTATACCCAAGCGGGTGGCCGACATAGTAAATAAGGAGTGGGAAAAGCCCGGCATACCTTTTGTTCCCCCCCCTATATTTAAGAAATTATTTCCTATGGTCGACCCCAGAAAGGACTTATGGCAGACAGTCCCTAAGGTCGAGGGGGCAGTTTCTACTCTAAACAAACGCACTACTATTTATCGAAGATAGTTGTGCTTTCAAAGATCCTATGGATAAAAAATTGGAGGGTTTGCTTAAAAAGATTTTTGTACAGCAAGGTTACCTTCTACAACCCCTTTCGTGCATTGTTCCTGTCACTACAGCAGCGTGGTTCTGGTTCGAGGAACTAGAAAACTCGCTTAGTAGAGAGACTCCATATGAGGAGGTTATAGACAGAGTTCACGCACTTAAGTTGGCTAACTCTTTTATTTTAGATGCCGCTTTGCAATTAGCTAGATTAGCGGCGAAAAATTCAGGGTTTGCTATCGTGGCGCGCAGAGCGCTTTGGCTAAAGTCTTGGTCAGCGGATGTGTCTTCCAAGACAAAATTGCTTAACATCCCTTTCAAAGGTAAAACTCTATTTGGACCAGAATTGAAAGAGATTATTTCAGACATCACTGGGGGAAAGGGCCACGCCCTTCCACAAGATAGGCCTTTCAAGGCCAAAAATAAGTCTAATTTTCGTTCCTTTCACAATTTCAGGAACGGACCGGCCTCTAATTCTGCATCCTCTAAGCAAGAGGGTAATGCCTCACAACCCAAACCAGCCTGGAAACCGATGCAAGGCTGGAACAAGGGTAAGCAGGTCAAGAAGCCTGCCGCTGCTAATAAAACAGCATGAAGGAGTAGCCCCCGATCCGGGACCGGATCTAGTGGGGGGCAGACTCTCTCTCTTTGCTCAGGCTTGGGCAAGAGATGTTCAGGATCCCTGGGCGCTAGAAATAGTTTCTCAGGGTTATCTCCTGGAATTCAGGGAACTACCCCCAAGGGGAAGGTTCCACATGTCTCTCTTATCCTCAAACCAAATAAAGAGACAGGCGTTCTTACATTGTGTAGAAGACCTGTTAAAGATGGGAGTGATACACCCAGTTCCAATAAAGGAACAAGGAATGGGATTTTATTCCAATCTGTTCGTAGTTCCCAAAAAAGAGGGAACTTTCAGACCGATTTTGGATTTGAAGATCCTAAACAAATTTCTCAGGGTACCATCGTTCAAGATGGAAACCATTCGAACGATTCTACCCACTATCCAGGAAAGTCAATTTATGACTACCGTGGATCTAAAGGATGCGTACCTACATATTCCTATCCACAAAGAACATCATCAGTTCCTAAGGTTCGCTTTTCTGGACAAGCATTACCAGTTTGTGGCCCTCCCATTCGGGTTAGCCACTGCTCCAAGGATTTTCACAAAGGTACTAGGGTCCCTTCTAGCGGTTCTAAGACCGAGGGGCATTGCAGTAGTACCTTACTTGGACGACATTCTAATACAAGCGTCGTCCCTGTCAAAAGCAAAGGCTCATACAGACATTGTTCTGGCCTTTCTCAGATCACACGGATGGAAGGTGAACATAGAAAAAAGTTCTCTGTCTCCGTCGACAAGAGTTCCCTTCTTGGGAACAATAATAGATTCCTTAGAAATGAGGATTTTTCTGACAGAGGTCAGAAAGTCAAAACTTCTAAGCTCTTGTCAAGTTCTTCATTCTGTTCCTCGTCCTTCCATAGCGCAGTGCATGGAAGTAGTAGGGTTGATGGTTGCAGCAGTGGACATAGTTCCTTTTGCACGAATTCATCTAAGACCATTACAACTGTGCATGCTCAAACAGTGGAATGGGGACTATACAGACTTGTCTCCAATGATTCAAGTAGATCAGAAGACCAGAGATTCACTCCGTTGGTGGCTGACCCTGGACCATCTGTCCCAGGGAATGAGCTTCCGCAGACCAGAGTGGGTCATTGTCATGACCGACGCCAGTCTAGTGGTCTGGGGCGCGGTCTAGGAATCCCTGAAAGCTCAGGGTCTATGGTCTCGGGAAGAGTCTCTTCTCCCGATAAACATTCTGGAACTGAGAGCGATATTCAATGCTCTCAGCGCTTGGCCTCAACTAGCAAAGGCCAGATTCATAAGGTTCCAATCAGACAACATGACGACCGCTGCGTATATCAATCATCAGGGGGGAACAAGGAGTTCCCTGGCGATGAAAGAAGTGACCAAAATAATTCAATGGGCGGAGGATCACTCCTGCCACCTGTCTGCGATCCACATCCCAGGTGTGGAAAACTGGGAGGCGGATTTTCTGAGTCGTCAGACATTCCATCCGGGGGAGTGGGAACTCCATCCGGAGATCTTTGCCCAAATAACTCAATTATGGGGCATTCCAGACATGGATCTGATGGCGTCTCGTCAGAACTTCAAGGTTCCTTGCTACGGGTCCAGATCCAGGGATCCCAAGGCGACTCTAGTAGATGCACTAGTAGCACCTTGGACCTTCAACCTAGCTTATGTATTTCCACTGTTTCCTCTCATTCCCAGGCTGGTAGCCAGGATCAATCAGGAGAGGGCCTCGGTGATCTTGATAGCTCCTGCGTGGCCACGCAGGACTTGGTATGCAGACCTGGTGAATATGTCATCGGTTCCACCATGGAAGCTACCTTTGAGACAGGACCTTCTTGTTCAGGGTCCATTCGAACATCTAAATCTGGTCTCCCTCCAGCTGACGGCTTGGAGATTGAACGCTTGATTCTATCGAAGCGTGGGTTTTCAGATTCTGTGATAGATACTCTGGTTCAGGCCAGAAAACCGGTAACTAGAAAGATTTACCATAAAATATGGAAAAGATATATCTGTTGGTGTGAATCCAAAGGATTCCCATGGAATAAGATAAAAATTCCTAAGATTCTCTCCTTTCTACAAGAAGGTTTGGAGAAAGGATTATCTGCAAGTTCTCTAAAGGGACAGATCTCTGCTTTATCTGTCTTACTACACAAAAGACTGGCAGCTGTGCCAGATGTTCAAGCATTTGTTCAGGCTCTGGTTAGGATCAAGCCTGTTTACAGACCTTTGACTCCTCCCTGGAGTCTAAATCTAGTTCTTTCAGTTCTTCAAGGGGTTCCGTTTGAACCTTTACATTCCATAGATATTAAGTTACTATCTTGGAAAGTTTTGTTTTTGGTTGCAATTTCTTCTGCTAGAAGAGTTTCAGAGTTATCTGCTCTGCAGTGTTCTCCGCCCTATCTGGTGTTCCATGCAGATAAGGTGGTTTTGCGTACTAAGCCTGGTTTTCTTCCTAAAGTTGTTTCTAACAAAAATATTAACCAGGAGATAGTTGTACCTTCTTTATGTCCGAATCCAGTTTCAAAGAAGGAACGTTTGTTACACAATTTGGACGTAGTCCGTGCTCTAAAATTCTATTTAGAGGCTACAAAAGATTTCAGACAAACATCTTCCTTGTTTGTTGTTTATTCTGGTAAAAGGAGAGGTCAAAAAGCGACTTCTACCTCTCTTTCCTTTTGGCTTAAAAGCATCATCCGATTGGCTTATGAGACTGCCGGACGGCAGCCTCCTGAAAGAATCACAGCTCACTCCACTAGGGCTGTGGCTTCCACATGGGCCTTCAAGAACGAGGCTTCTGTTGACCAGATATGTAAGGCAGCGACTTGGTCTTCACTGCACACTTTTGCCAAATTTTACAAATTTGATACTTTTCCTTCTTCGGAGGCTATTTTTGGGAGAAAGGTTTTGCAAGCTGTGGTGCCTTCCGTTTAGGTAACCTGATTTGCTCCCTCCCTTCATCCGTGTCCTAAAGCTTTGGTATTGGTTCCCACAAGTAAGGATGACGCCGTGGACCGGACACACCAATGTTGGAGAAAACAGAATTTATGCTTACCAGATAAATTACTTTCTCCAACGGTGTGTCCGGTCCACGGCCCGCCCTGGTTTTTTTAATCAGGTCTGATTAATTATTTTCTCTAACTACAGTCACCACGGTACCATATTGTTTCTCCTATATATATTTCCTCCTGTCCGTCGGTCGAATGACTGGGGTGTTCGGAGCCTAGGAGGGACTATATGGCCAGCTTTGCTGGGACTCTTTGCCATTTCCTGTTGGGGAAGAGATATCCCACAAGTAAGGATGACGCCGTGGACCGGACACACCGTTGGAGAAAGTAATTTATCAGGTAAGCATAAATTCTGTTTTTAGTTAGCAGGTAAGTGCCTTATACGCATGTAGAACTTTGCCGTTCCAACTGAGCTCCAAATGGTGCGGCCATGATGGTTGGCTAGCCAGCTCTGACCCCCCATTATATTTTTTTTGTGTTTAATATCCATTTAACCCATTCACAATGTAATTAATTAAACATTGGAGATTCCAATGACCCTATAAATAATTTTGTTCCCTTGAAATAATTTACTGTTTCCAATTCTGGCTCCCATTTTCACATAAATAAATAACATGTAATTCCTTTATACTTAATCAACTAATAAATATTTTTTTTACCAAGGACAACTAGTGTTTGATGAAATGTATGTCGGTATCAAATTATTGCTTAAAATTTGTTGCGGAGTTAGCATTTTTATATACCACACTGAAACCACGACACAGCTGGAGATGATTCTGGTTCAAAGCTTCACACAACACTGATCTCATACCCATGATTGATCTTTTGCTATTTCAAGGGTTTCATTGAACAGATAAAATTGCTAGGATGAGTTTATGATACTATTATTATTAACATTTATTTAAAGTGTCAAATATTCTACTGCAAATTATAGCAGTATTGCAAGGGAAAAATACAATATACAAAAATCAATAAAAGAGATGGATTGTGAAAGGTTATAATTTTTGAGCTTCAGTGAAATAGAGTATGTTTAATGTAAAAGGTAAAGATTGCTATTAATTGTGATTAACGCTCATTTCATTTCCGCCACTGTCCATGAAATAAGAATATGTGGGCAGTCATTAGTCTAAATACACTAAAGCCGAGTTCTTATTGGTGGTGTTAACTGTGAGCTATTAAGCCTTTAAATTATTGGAGGGGGTAAAGTGATATTAGCTTCCATTTTACACCTTAGTCACATATTTTCCTTTGCTGTTTTACAACTGCATGAAAATTTAATTTTATTAAAGGGACAGTCTAGTCAAAAATAAACTTTCAAGATTCAGACAGGACAAGCAATTTTAAACAACTTTCCAATTTACTTTTATCATGAATTTTGCTTTGTTCTCTTGGTATTCTTAGTTGAAAGCTAAACCTAGGTAGGCTCATATGCTAATTTCTAAGCTTAACCCTAGGTTCTATCTGAATCATAAAAGTTTAATTTTGACTGGTGTCCCTTTAACTTTTATCTTCTCATCTGACTCAGCAGCAATAGGCACTCACAATTTTAAATATGTACTAAAACTAATTCATTTATATCTATGTTAGACTCCTAGGTTAAATTTATATATATTTCTTCATGGTTTTTAAACAATATATTGATATTATTATGAATTACTATGTTAATATATAATACTTCTTTCTGTAATATGTTAAATATTAATATTTATAAGTAATCTGTATATGTAAAATATGAATAGTTCTTTATATTTATTTGAATTTTATGGAATAGGTGTGTTTTTAACCTATTAACAAATGTGCTTCACATTTTGAAACACTAGTGTTAACGCATGTTAACACTTTACAGCTAGAAGAATGAGATTTAAAGTTGAACCAATCAACGCCCACATACGACAAGTCAAAAGCCATTTATGAGCTCAGGGTAAACTGTCAGCAAATTATGATTTTTCATCTCGAAACTTGAATAAAAGCCAAAAGCCTGTAGTTTGGCAAATGTACACAGAAAACCCAACAGCTTTGTCAACTGCCGTATTGTTTTTATTTTCTGTCAGCTGGATTAACGTCTATCGAGCAGTCAAAACAAAACAAAAAAATTACAACACTGTGAACTAGGCCTAAGTACTCAATACTTTCTACATTGAGGAGAAAAGTAGCAAGTCATTTGTTGCCCTATAGAAATGATTTGTTAAAACATGACAGAGCTATTTTAATATGGGTAAATCAGCACCATATGATAACATAGGAACGTGAGAGATTGTTGTGAAGCAGTGAAAATTGGCCTTATATTATTATAAATCTTTTTGGTGATATCAGTAAAGTAAATACAACATTTTTACCTTATCAATTCCACTCTAATGCAAATTCCTGCGCGTCGGGTTGCACTCGTATTATGAGTTGAAAGTAAACTGTTTTCGCCCTCACGCTAACCCGAAACACGTAAAAAGCTGAACTTAGGATGTGGCGCACACAATAATACATTCCCCATAGAATTCAATGGAGCAAAAAAAGTGGCGAAACAAAACCTTACTCGCGCGCAACCACGATCCCATATTCTCAAGGGCACTAACCCAACAAATATGAATTTTTCACAATATAATATCAATATTCTTATTATAGCAGAATATGTTCTATTTATTCATAAATACACACACACATATATATATAGTAGTTCATTAACAAATCTAGACAGGCCTCAAGGCTTGTTTTTCTATATTTTGTGCGTAGTGGAGGATTTTAAACACACTTTTTGCCTCCCCCTAATTCTAAATGTTGTTGTATTTTATACAGTATATATATATATATATATATATATATATATATATATATATAATGGTATTTTTGTATATATACATATATTATATATATATATATATATATATATATATATATATATTTCTTTCATGTAATTAGCAAGAGTCCATGAGCTAGTGACGTATGGGATATACATTCCTACCAGGAGGGGCAAAGTTTCCCAAACCTCAAAATGCCTATAAATACACCCCTCACCACACCCACAATTCAGTTTTACAAACTTTGCCTCCGATGGAGGTGGTGAAGTAAGTTTGTGCTAGATTCTACGTTGATATGCGCTCCGCAGCAAGTTGGAGCCCGGTTTTCCTCTCAGCGTGCAGTGAATGTCAGAGGGATGTGAGGAGAGTATTGCCTATTTGAATGCAGTGATCTCCTTCTACGGGGTCTATTTCATAGGTTCTCTGTTATCGGTCGTAGAGATTCATCTCTTACCTCCCTTTTCAGATCGACGATATACTCTCATATATACCATTACCTCTACTGATTCTCGTTTCAGTACTGGTTTGGCTTTCTACAAACATGTAGATGAGTGTCCTGGGGTAAGTAAATCTTATTTTCTGTGACACTCTAAGCTATGGTTGGGCACTTTGTTTATAAAGTTCTAAATATATGTATTCAAACATTTATTTGCCTTGACTCAGAATGTTCAACTTTCCTTATTTTTCAGACAGTCAGTTTCATATTTGGGATTATGCATTTGAATTATTCATTTTTTCTTACCTTCAAAAATTTGACTCTTTTTTCCCTGTGGGCTGTTAGGCTCGCGGGGGCTGAAAATGGTTCATTTTATTGCGTCATTCTTGGCGCGGACTTTTTTGGCGCAAAAATTCTTTTCCGTTTCCGGCGTCATACGTGTCGCCGGAAGTTGCGTCATTTTTTGACGTTATTTTGCGCCAAAAATGTCGGCATTCCGGATGTGGCGTCATTTTGGCGCGAAAAACATTTCTGCGCCAAATAATGTGGATTTGGCGCTAAAAAATATGGGCGTCGCTTTTGTCTCCACATTATTTAAGTCTCATTTTTCATTGCTTCTGGTTGCTAGAAGCTTGTTCTTTGGCATTTTTTCCCATTCCTGAAACTGTCATATAAGGAATTTGATCTATTTTGCTTTATATGTTGTTTTTTCTCTTACATATTGCAAGATGTCTAACTTTGCATCTGAGTCAGAAGATACTACAGGAAAATCGCTGTCTAGTGCTGGATCTACCAAAGCTAAGTGTATCTGCTGTAAACTTTTGGTAGCTATTCCTCCGGCTGTTGTTTGTATTAATTGTCATGACAAACTTGTTAATGCAGATAATATTTCCTTTAGTAATGTACCATTGTCTGTTGCAGTTCCTTCAACATCTAAGGTGCAGAATGTTCCTGATAACATAAGAGATTTTGTTTCTGAATCCATCAAGAAGGCTATGTCTGTTATTTCTCCTTCTAGTAAACGTAAAAAATCTTTTAAAACTTCTCTCCCTACAGATGAATTTTTAAATGAACATCATCATTCTGATTCTGATGACTCTTCTGGTTCAGAGGATTCTGTTTCAGAGATTGATGCTGATAAATCCTCATATTTATTTAAAATGGAATTATTCGTTCTTTACTTAAAGAAGTATTCTAAACGTTTAGATAAGGTATTTAAATCTCCTGTGGTTATTCCAGAAGTTTTTCCTGTTCCTAATGCTATTTCTGCAGTAATTTCCAAAGAATGGGATAAATTGGGTAATTCATTTACTCCTTCTAAACGTTTTAAGCAATTATATCCTGTACCGTCTGACAGGTTAGAATTTTGGGACAAAATCCCTAAAGTTGATGGGGCTATTTCTACCCTTGATAAACGTACTACCATTCCTACGTCAGATGGTACTTCGTTTAAAGATCCTTTAGATAGGAAAATTGAATCCTTTCTAAGAAAAGCTTATCTGTGTTCAGGTAATCTTCTTAGGTCTGCTATATCATTAGCTGATGTTGCTGCAGCTTCAACTTTTTGGTTGGAAACTTTAGCGCAACAAGTAGCAAATCATGATTCTCATGATATTATTATTCTTCTTCAGCATGCTAATAATTTTATTTGTGATGCCATTTTTTATATTATTAGAGTTGATGTCAGGTTTATGTCTCTAGCTATTTTAGCTAGAAGAGCTTTATGGCTTAAGACTTGGAATGCTGATATGGCTTCTAAATCAACTCTACTTTCCATTTCTTTCCAGGGTAACAAATTATTTGGTTCTCAGTTGGATTCTATTATCTCAACTGTTACTGGTGGGAAAGGAACTTTTTTACCACAGGATAAAAAATCTAAAGGTAAAAACAGGGCTAATAATCGTTTTCGTTCCTTTCGTTTCAACAAAGAACAAAAGCCTGATCCTTCGTCCTCAGGAGCAGTTTCAGTTTGGAAACCATCTCCAGTCTGGAATAAATCCAAGCCTGCTAGAAAGGCAAAGCCTGCTTCTAAGTCCACATGAAGGTGCGGCCCTCATTCCAGCTCAGCTGGTAGGGGGCAGGTTACGTTTTTTCAAAGAAATTTGGATCAATTCTGTTCACAATCTTTGAATTCAGAACATTGTTTCAGAAGGGTACAGAATTGGTTTCAAGATGAGACCTCCTGCAAAGAGATTTTTTCTTTCCCGTGTCCCAGTAAATCCAGTGAAAGCTCAAGCATTTCTGAATTGTGTTTCAGATCTAGAGTTGGCTGGAGTAATTATGACAGTTCCAGTTCCGGAACAGGGGATGGGGTTTTATTCAAATCTCTTCATTGTACCAAAGAAGGAGAATTCCTTCAGACCAGTTCTGGATCTAAAAATATTGAATCATTATGTAAGGATACCAACGTTCAAGATGGTAACTGTAAGGACTATCTTGCCTTTTGTTCAGCAAGGGAATTATATGTCCACAATAGATTTAAAGGATGCATATCTGCATATTCCGATTCATCCAGATCACTATCAGTTCCTGAGATTCTCTTTTCTGGACAAGCATTACCAGTTTGTGGCTCTACCGTTTGGCCTAGCTACAGCTCCAAGAATTTTTTTTTTTTCAAAGGTTCTCGGTGCCCTTCTGTCTGTAATCAGAGAACAGGGTATTGTGGTATTTCCTTATTTGGACGATATCTTGGTACTTGCTCAGTCTTTACATTTAGCAGAATCTCATACGAATCGACTTGTGTTGTTTCTTCAAGATCATGGTTGGAGGATCAATTTACCAAAAAGTTCTTTGATTCCTCAGACAAGGGTAACCTTTCTGGGTTTCCAGATAGATTCAGTGTCCATGACTCTGTCTTTAACAGACAAGAGACGTCTAAAATTGATTGCAGCTTGTCGAAACCTTCAGTCACAATCATTCCCTTCGGTAGCCTTATGCATGGAAATTCTAGGTCTTATGACGGCTGCATCGGACGCGATCCCCTTTGCTCGTTTTCACATGCGACCTCTTCAGCTCTGTATGCTGAATCAATGGTGCAAGGATTACAAAGATATTTCAATTAATATCTTTAAAACCGATTGTTCGACACTCTCTAACGTGGTGGACAGATCACCATCGTTTAATTCAGGGGGCTTCTTTTGTGCTTCCGACCTGGACTGTAATTTCAACAGATGCAAGTCTCACAGGTTGGGGAGCTGTGTGGGGATCTCTGACGGCACAAGGAGTTTGGGAATCTCAGGAGGTGAGATTACCGATCAATATTTTGGAACTCCGTGCAATTTTCAGAGCTCTTCAGTTTTGGCCTCTTCTGAAGAGAGAATCGTTCATTTGTTTTCAGACAGACAATGTCACAACTGTGGCATACATCAATCATCAAGGAGGGACTCACAGTCCTCTGGCTATGAAAGAAGTATCTCGAATTTTGGTTTGGGCGGAATCCAGCTCCTGTCTAATCTCTGCGGTTCATATCCCAGGTATAGACAATTGGGAAGCGGATTATCTCAGTCGCCAAACGTTGCATCCGGGCGAATGGTCTCTTCACCCAGAGGTATTTCTTCAAATTGTTCAAATGTGGGAACTTCCAGAAATAGATCTGATGGCGTCTCATCTAAACAAGAGACTTCCCAGGTATCTGTCCAGATCCCGGGATCCTCAGGCGGAGGCAGTGGATGCATTATCACTTCCTTGGAAGTATCATCCTGCCTATATCTTTCCGCCTCTAGTTCTTCTTCCAAGAGTAATCTCCAAGATTCTGAAGGAATGCTAGTTTGTTCTGCTGGTAGCTCCGGCATGGCCTCACAGGTTTTGGTATGCGGATCTTGTCCGGATGGCCTCTTGCCAACCGTGGACTCTTCCGTTAAGACCAGACCTTCTGTCTCAAGGTCCTTTTTTCCATCAGGATCTCAAATCCTTAAATTTAAAGGTATGGAGATTGAACGCTTGATTCTTGGTCAAAGAGGTTTCTCTGACTCTGTGATTAATACTATGTTACAGGCTCGTAAATCTGTATCTAGAGAGATATATTATAGAGTCTGGAAGACTTATATTTCTTGGTGTCTTTCTCATCATTTTTCTTGGCATTCTTTTAGAATACCGAGAATATTACAGTTTCTTCAGGATGGTTTAGATAACCTTCCTTGAAAGGACAAATCTCTGCTCTTTCTGTTCTTTTTCACAGAAAGATTGCTATTCTTCCTGATATTCATTGTTTTGTACAAGCTTTGGTTCGTATAAAACCTGTCATTAAGTCAATTTCTCCTCCTTGGAGTTTGAATTTGGTTCTGGGGGCTCTTCAAGCTCCTCCATTTGAACCTATGCATTCATTGGACATTAAATTACTTTCTTGGAAAGTTTTGTTCCTTTTGGCCATCTCTTCTGCCAGAAGAGTTTCTGAATTATCTGCTCTTTCTTGTGAGTCTCCTTTTCTGATTTTTCATCAGGATAAGGCGGTGTTGCGAACTTCTTTTGAATTTTTACCTAAAGTTGTGAATTCCAACAACATTAGTAGAGAAATTGTGGTTCCTTCATTATGTCCTAATCCTAAGAATTCTAAGGAGAAATCGTTGCATTCTTTGGATGTTGTTAGAGCTTTGAAATATTATGTTGAAGCTACTAAATCTTTCCGAAAGACTTCTAGTCTATTTGTCATCTTTTCCGGTTCTAGAAAAGGCCAGAAAGCTTCTGCCATTTCTTTGGCATCTTGGTTGAAATCTTTAATTCATCTTGCCTATGTTGAGTCGGGTAAAACTCCGCCTCAAAGGATTACAGCTCATTCTACTAGGTCAGTTTCTACTTCCTGGGCGTTTAGGAATGAAGCTTCGGTTGATCAGATTTGCAAAGCAGCAACTTGGTCCTCTTTGCATACTTTTACTAAATTCTACCATTTTGATGTATTTTCTTCTTCTGAAGCAGTTTTTGGTAGAAAAGTACTTCAGGCAGCGATTTCAGTTTGAATCTTCTGCTTATGTTTTTCATTAAACTTTATTTTGGGTGTGGATTATTTTCAGCAGGAATTGGCTGTCTTTATTTTATCCCTCCCTCTCTAGTGACTCTTGTGTGGAAAGATCCACATCTTGGGTAATCATTATCCCATACGTCACTAGCTCATGGACTCTTGCTAATTACATGAAAGAAAACATAATTTATGTAAGAACTTACCTGATAAATTCATTTCTTTCATATTAGCAAGAGTCCATGAGGCCCGCCCTTTTTTGTGGTGGTTATGATTTTTTTGTATAAAGCACAATTATTCCAATTCCTTATTTTATATGCTTTCACACTTTTTTATCACCCCACTTCTTGGCTATTCGTTAAACTGAATTGTGGGTGTGGTGAGGGGTGTATTTATAGGCATTTTGAGGTTTGGGAAACTTTGCCCCTCCTGGTAGGAATGTATATCCCATACGTCACTAGCTCATGGACTCTTGCTAATATGAAAGAAATGAATTTATCAGGTAAGTTCTTACATAAATTATGTTATATATACATGATTATATATAGGTATAGATATATACAGAAATATATAGGAATATCTATTTTTAAAAACATAGAACATATTTCCATATGTGCAGAACATTGGAATGTGAAATATTTACAGTACAATACACAGAAAAACACTTTATTAAATATGAATATTGCATACATATGTGTTTAAATGGTTTTATCTACTTAACTGCAAAGGGCTCCAATGCACTTAAAGGGACAGTTTACTCAAAATTTTGATCCCCTTTAATTTGTTCCCAATGATCCACTTTACCTGCTGGAGTGTATTAAATTGTTTACAGGTAGCTCCTTTACCCTTATATTGGCATTTGAAATAGTTGATTTAGCATGTGGTACCCCCACCTATTCTGAAAGTTTGTGGCCGCAGGTCCCAGCTATAGATAAGCTTTGTAAACACAGCCAGCAGAAGAAATACTCCCAGTAGGATATAGCAGAGACAAGGTAATAAAATGTTTATTTTCCATTGTCCTCTCCAAGTACTGGTGATTGATTTATGGACAGATATAATATAAAGAAGAATGTATATGTACACAACGTGATAAAGTAATGAGATTTGATTATACCTACAAGCTCAACCCATTTTATTAGGTTGTGGCTTCAAAACACAAAATCAGAGCTTTAATATACACAAATAAACCTTAAAAATTTAATTTTCATACATTTTTACTCTGCAGTTGGTAAAAAAAGCAATTTTAAACACATTAAGGGAAAAACTATTTTACAGTATACTGTCCCTTTAAATATATGTCTATATATGTATAAATATGTGTTTAGGTGTTTATATACAAATAAACACATAAATACAAATGTACACACAAAGAAACATATACTGTTTGTGTATATATATATATATATATATATATATACACATACACACACATATCCATCTTTAGACATGTATATGTAATGTAATCTTAATGTTAAAGCCCTTTGTCCGCTTTTTTTTCTAACACCTGAGACCTCATATCTTTGAGCATTTATAAGTTTTGTGTGCAGCAATTGTGATTTTTCATCTCTAAACTTGAATAGAACTTTTAAGAATTTTTATTAGATGATGTTATTATGAGTGTAAGTGTACTTTGTATTGTATTCTTGATGTGTTTTGTGCAACTTTTTTGTTTTGCCAAATAGTTTACTAGAGCTCTGAGGACGCGGTAATCATTCGAGCGTTAATCGCAATTGCGCTCAAGTAGTCATGTTTACTTTCAACTTGTCATACAAGCGGGAAAACCTGACGTGCACAAACAGCCGCAATAACACCTTATCGGTCTCGCGTATAACTATTAACATTCCTCTCGTAATCTGGCGCAATGTAAGTTAGTAGTGACTGGACAGAAGATTGCATTATTTGACCAAAAAATAGCCACTGATTGTTATCACAAAGGGGGCATTGGCACTTTCCGATGACATATTTAAAGAAAGTTTTAAATACAAGTGGGTTATTTTTTTGTTGGTATATTTTATGAAGAAATACATTGGTAAAGAAGTCTAGTAACACTAATTACACTGATTATTCATTAACAGGATCTAAATTGCACGTGTCTGTATGTATTGGGTACTTGTAAAGCGCAGCTAATCACCCGTAAGGGTCTCAAGGCGCTGCTCATTTTATCGACCTTGGAAGGACCAAAGGCTGAGTGGACCTCGCCGGGGATCGAACCTGCAACCCTTGGGTTACTACAGAGCTCAGTCACAGTGCCTTAGCATGCTGACCTATCTGTCCGGCTAATGGCAGCAGTTTCGCATCAGTGTTATTCATTAGCCAGAGCACTAGATGGCAGCACTATTTCCTGTCATGTAGTGCTTCAGGCATATGCACGCTATCTATCTAGGTATCTCTTTAGTGAAAAGAATAACATAAGAACTAAGCCTATTTGATTATATAAGTAATTTGGAAACTTTTTTTAAAATTGTATTCTCTATCTGAATCATGAAAGAAAATTTTGGGGTTTCACGTCCCTTTAAATGTAGATGTACCTGCTATTATTGTCATTATAGTAAATCCGCTTTTGTGTTTTTCATTGGTTCACAAAGAGCAATGCTTTTTTGTCTTGATATACACCTGCATCTTTAACCCTTTCATGACATAGGCAATTGTTCAAGTTCTGAACGTAAACAAAACCTTGAATTTCAGCTATATGTCTTTTCAACCATAATTTACCCCTTTCACATTAAGTGCACCCACACTAATTATATATTGTTTTTTAGAGGACAGATAGGGCTTTCTTTTGGCATAAAAGATTTATTTCTCAACTATAATTTTATATAAAAAAAATCAAAGTAAGTGTGAGAAATTAAGAAATTTGAAGCTTTCCAAATGATTTTATTGTGAATATCATCATCCTGATATATGTTACTGCAATAAAACACCCATACTTGTGTTAAGCGATGTCCCATGAGTATAACGATACCCCCCATGTACAGGTTTTCTGAGTTTTCTGGAATTTACAAGGCCCAACATACGGCCTACCCATTTACATAGAAATCTGGCACATTCATTTTCTGGGCTTAAGTTGCCTTTCATACATTATAGCAGCCCAGGAATGAAAATGACCCCATCATGGCATACCATTTACAAAAGTAGACACCCTAGGGTATTCCAAAAGGGCCATGTCACGTCTTTTTGTGAAGCCCCTTAGTCACAACACCTGGCCAAATGTAGTGGTCATTTTTGTTGTATGCGTTTTTTACACAAACACTGCACTTTGGCTGTTTCTGTCATCAAGCTTTTATGTTTTACTGCTATAAAACACACATATTTGTGTTTGTCAATGTCCTACGAGTACAACAGTACCCCCCATGTACAGGTTTCACGGGGTTTACAGGAGTTACTGGGCCAAATATGGGGTCTGCCCATTTCAGTCTTTATGCATGGAAATTTGGCACCTTAATTTTCTGTGCCTATGTCCTCTTTGAGACATTATAGCAGCCCAGGAATGAAAATTACCCCATCATGGCATACCATTTTCAAAAGAAGACACCCTAGGGTATTCCAAAAGGGCCATTTCACATCTTTTTGTGAAGCCCCTTAGGCATAACATCTGGCCAAATGTAGTGCTCATTTATTTTTAATGCGTTTTTTTCACAAACACTGCACTTTGGCTGTTTCTGTCATCAAGCTTTTATGTTTTACTGCTATAAAACACACATATTAGTGTTTGTCAAGGTCCTACAAGTAAAACAGTACCCCCCATGTACAGGTTTTATGGGGTTTACAGAAGTTACAGGGCCAAATATGGGGTCTGCCCATTTCAGTTTTTATGCATGGAAATTTGGCACCTTAATTTTCTGTGCCTATGTCCACTTTGAGACATTATAGCAGCCCAGGAATGAAAATTACCCCATCATGGCATACCATTTTCAAAAGAAGACACCCTAGGGTATTCCAAAAGGCCCATGTCACATCTTTTTGTGAAGCCCCTTAGTCACAACACCTGGCCAAATGTAATGGTGATTTTTTTTGCATGCGTTTTTTGCACAAACACTGCACTTTGGCTGTCTCTGTCATCAACCTTTTATGTTTTGCTGCTATAAAACACACATATTAGTGTTTGCCAAGGTCCTACGAGTAAAACAGTACCCCCCATGTACAGGTTTTATGGGGTTTACAGAAGTTACAGGGCCAAATATGGGGTCTGCCCATTTCAGTTTTTATGCATGGAAATTTGGCACCTTAATTTTCTGTGCCTATGTCCTCTTTGAGACATTATAGCAGCCCAGGAATGAAAATTACCCCATCATGGCATACCATTTTCAAAAGAAGACACCCTAGGGTATTCCAAAAGGCCCATGTCACATCTTTTTGTGAAGCCCCTTAGTCACAACACCTGGCCAAATGTAATGGTGATTTTTTTTTGCATGCGTTTTTTGCACAAACACTGCACTTTGGCTGTCTCTGTCATCAACCTTTTATGTTTTGCTGCTATAAAACACACATATTAGTGTTTGTCAATGTCCTACGAGTAAAACAGTACCCCCCATGTACAGGTTTTATGGGGTTTACAGAAGTTACAGGGCCAAATATGGGGTCTGCCCATTTCAGTTTTTATGCATGGAAATTTGGCACCTTAATTTTCTGTGCCTATGTCCTCTTTGAGACATTATAGCAGCCCAGGAATGAAAATTACCCCATCATGGCATACCATTTTCAAAAGAAGACACCCTAGGGTATTTCAAAAGGCCCATGTCACATATTTTTGTGAAGCCCCTTAGTCACAACACCTGGCCAAATGTAATGGTGATTTTGTTTGCATGCGTTTTTTGCACAAACACTGCACTTTGGCTGTCTCTGTCATCAACCTTTTATGTTTTGCTGCTATAAAACACACATATTAGTGTTTGTCAAGGTCCTACGAGTAAAACAGTACCCCCCATGTACAGGTTTTATGGGGTTTACAGAAGTTACAGGGCCAAATATGGGGTCTGCCCATTTCAGTTTTTATGCATGGAAATTTGGCACCTTAATTTTCTGTGCCTATGTCCTCTTTGAGACATTATAGCAGCCCAGGAGTGAAAATTACCCCATCATGGCATACCATTTTCAAAAGAAGACACCCTATGGTATTCCAAAAGGCCCATGTCACATATTTTTGTGAAGCCCCTTAGTCACAACACCTGGCCAAATGTAATGGTGATTTTTTTTGCATGCGTTTTTTGCACAAACACTGCCCTTTGGCTGTTTCTGTCATCAACCTTTTATGTTTTGCTGCTATAAAACACACATATTTGTGTTTTTCAATGTCCTAAGAGTAAAACAGTACCCCCCATGTACAGGTTTTATGGGGTTTACAGATGTTACAGGGCCAAATATGGGATCTGCCCATTTACATAGAAAATTGGCACATTCATTTTATGGGCCTTTGTCCTCTTTGAGACATTATAGCAGCCCAGGAATGAAAATTACCCCATCGTGGCATACCATTTATAAAAGTAGACAACCCAGGGTATTGAAAAAGGACTATGTTTAGTCTTTGTTTGTAGCCACTTAGTCACAACATCTGGCCAAAGGTAATGTTCATATTTCAGTTTTAGTTTATCACAAAAACACTGCCTTTTTGCTGTTTATATCATCCTTTTATGTTTTACTGCTATAATACACCCATCTTTGTGTTCAGCGATGTCCCATGAGTACAACAATACCCCCTATGTACAGGTTTTATGTGGTTTTAGGAAGTTACAGCGCCCAATATAGGGTCTGCCAATTTGCATGGAAATTGGGCACATTGATTTTATGGACCTATGTTGCCTTTGAGACAGTATGGCAGCGCAGGAATGAAAATTACCCCACCATGGCATACCATTTGCAAAAGTAGACAACCCAGGGTATTAAAAAAGGACTATGTTTAGTCTTTTTTTGTAGCCACTTAGTCACAAAACCTGGTCAAATTTAGTGGTCATATTTTTTTATTTGTTTTTTTCACACAGACTTTGCATGTTTTCTATTTAGATCAACATCATTATATTTTTTACTGCTATAATACACCCATATCTGTGTTCAGTGATCTCCCATGAGTGCAACAATACCCCCTATGCACAGGTTTTATGTGGTTTTAGGAAGTTACAGGGCCCAATATAGGGTCTGCATAGAAATTTGGCACATTGATTTTCTGGCCCTATGTTGCCTTTGAGACAGTATGGCAGCCCAGGAATGAAAATTACCCCCCTCATGACATACCATTTGCAAAAGTAGATAACTCAGGATATTCTAAAAGGAGTATTTTAGTTGTTTTGTATAACTTATAATGGCCTTAGAGTGGATGGGCTTAACATATAAAGGGACAGGACAAGGTCAGGGGATTTATGAAGTTAGGAATACAGAATAATAAAATAAAATAAATTAGGAACACATACAGATTGCTTTCAAATTAAAAGTTTAACTCTGTGTGATATATTCGAAAGCAATCAGTGATACAGAGGCCAGGTTGAGAGGGGCAGTCAGGGCAATGGTAACTAGAATCCCTCCTCCCTCCTTTTTTATAGCAGACTCTGCATCTTTTCTGGGGTGTTAATTTGCAGGCAGTGGGGGGGATCCTAGTGGGAAAATGCCTGCCACAGAGTCGCTCAACATTTTCAGATTGAACAGTGGGAGGATTAGGGGTCTGGTTAAACAAAATATCAGATGTTACATTTAACACAAATTCCAAAAAAGTATAAGTTTTCCCTGTGCCTGTTTTTTTGTACAGCACATATGCATTATATACTGCGATCTGCATAATATAAAAGGCTACTTTTTTGTACCAAGTTCTAGTTTTTCTTTGAATTAGATATGGCTGCAGGCACCGGTCAGCTAAATCTACCCCCCCCCATGTTTTTGTTGTACTCCACAATGCACTTTGGCTTTCGGATCTGTGCAGATCTTCCCTTCACAGACACTGGCACTGTAGCTTCATCGTGCATTGTGGAGAGCATGTACACATCTTTTTTATCAGTGTACCGAAGGGCCAGTAGCTCATTGTGGCGTAAAGCTGACGTTGTGCCCCTACTTTTTTTTCCATATGTCAGCTTCTGGGGGAAACCTTTGCGATTTTTTCTTGTTGTGCCACAGGCCACGGTTTCAAAATAAAACAAAAATTTTAATAGCTCTGTGCTGGTGTAAAAATTATCGAGCCACAAATGGTACCCTTTATTTAGCAGGGGTAGTAGGAGATCCCACACAATTTTCCCACTTGTGCCAACTGAATCTGGGCAGCCAGGTGGATCCAAGTGGCTATCCTTTCCCTGGTAGATGCGAAATGCCCAGGTATACCCAGTACTGCATTCACAGAGCTTATAAAATTTTACCCCATAGCGGGACCTCTTGGATGGTATATATTGCTTGAAAAGCAATCTCCCCTTAAATTTCATGAGGGACTCATCAATGCAAATGTCCTGCTCAGGTATGTAAACTTCTTTAAATTTTTGGGACAGGTGGCTTATCAGGGGCCTTAGTTTATATAACCTGTCATGCAGGGGGTCATTTTTGGGGGGGCACTTGGTATTATCATTAAAATGGAGAAACCGCAGCAATTGTTCATATCTGTCCCTCTTCATAACCCCTGGAAAAAGAGGGGTAGCCAGGATGGGGTTCTGGCTCCAGTATGAACGAATGCTGGGTTTCTTCACAATCCCCATTATTAATGTCAGGGCCCAAAACTTTTTAATCTCTGGTATGTCAGTGGGATGCCAGGTATTTTTTCTGACATACAGAGATTGAGGATTTTTGGACAGATACTGGCTGGCATATAAATTTGTTTGAGCAACTATATGCTCAAAAATAGCATCTGTCAGAATCAGTGACATATAGTTTATTGGCTCACATACTGGAACATCACTTGTTATGCCAGGAGTCTCAGTAAATTCTGGCATTTCTGGGGCAGTGAAATTTGGGGGTATCCAATTTTGGTCATTTGTGCGACGCCTCCTTTTAGGTGGCGGGCAGGGAGCACCAGCATCAGATGTATCACTCAGGGGCTCTATATCTGATGCCGTAAGGGTTGCGCTGTCAGACAGAGCAGAGAGGGTTTCACTCCCTGAATCTGCGGCAAGAATGGCATAAGCCTCTTCTGCTGAATAGCGTGCCATAAGGGATTTTTTTCAGTACAAATTACCACTTCACCACCACCAATTACCACTTCACCTTCCCCAAAATCCCACTAAACCACCCCAATTACCACCTCCCAATTACCACCCACCTATTCCCACCCACCCTATTTCCTATTTTTTTTTTTTTTTCAATTATGATTTTTTCTTTATATATATATTTTTTTTTTTTTTTTATAAACTAAAAAAAAAAAGGAACTGGGAAGGGTAGTGATTGGGAACAGCAGGGAAGGGGTTAATAATAACTAAAGATCCCCACAAATAAACTTTTGGGCACTGATCAAAGCCCTGACAGGCTGATCACTGTGATATTAGGCTGATCACAGTAGCAGCTCAGTGATCAGCAGCAAAAACAATATATATATATATTTGTAACCCCCACAAATAAACCCCCAACGCTTTTGATCAACACTGATCAAAGCCCTAACAGGCTAAGCAAGTTATATTAGGCTGATCACAGTAGCAGCTCTGTGATCAGCAGCAAAAAAAATATATATATTGTTTGTAACTATATTTTTTCTCCCTCTCCGCTTTCTGCAGCACACACCAACACTAAACTGTCTTCCTCTCTCTCTCAGATCGCACTGAGAGCAGAGAGGAAGCGGATACACTTGTAACAGCCAATGATTCCACTCATTGGCTGCTACAGTGTTACAGGGGACAATCGATACACCCCCTCCATGCTGATTGGATCCTGGGGGAGTGCCAGAGGTGCTAGGCACATCCCCCAACCGGATCCACAACAAAGAAAATAACGGAGGGGGCACAGGAGCTGAAAACCGTTATGCCGTTCTATTCCGTCATAACGGCTCTAAAGCCCAGTGTAATTATGACGGAATGGAACGGCATAACGGCGTTAAAAGGTTAATGAGGACATTTTTTCCTATGTATCTAAACAATGGAGAGGGAATATGTTTATTACTTTTGCCTTTTAGGTGGCGGACTGAAATCACCCCGATACGATCCGGATGATCGACGACACCTGCTAGCTGACGATTGGCCGCCAGTGAGCAGGGGGCGGCATTGCACAAGTATTTCACCAGAAATGCTTGTGCAATGTTAAATGCTGACAGCGTAGGCCTCAGCCAAACATGTCCGCTCGCCTCTTAATAAATCTACCCCTAAAACTTTCAGGTACCCTATCAATAAAATGGTAACTTATCTTACTTAAAAATTAAATGAACCCAAATAATATCTGTTAATTTCAGTTTTCTCAGACTGGTCTTCTTGATGTATATAGCAGTAAATCAGTTTTCCCAAAAACAGTTCTCTAATGACAGTGTTGTATAACCAGCTAAGGGTTAGAACCCATTCTATTTGTAAGTTTAACTGCTAGTCATTTTGGATGTAATGCCAGATCCTTCTTGACCTGTGACATAATCTTGAGAGTAGATACATTTAAGAATTATGTTACGGGACAAGAATTCAAAATCAGACATTATGCTAATTGTAATACTGAATTTGTAGTGCAAACTGAGTTCCCAACAATATGTAGGACAAAATTCTAGATATTTAAAGGGACATGAAACCAAATTTTTTTTCTTTCTTTCATGATTCAGAAAGAGCATGTAATTTTAAACAGCTTTCCAATTTACTTCTATTATCTAAATTGCTTCATTCTTTTGATGAAAAGCATATCTAAATAGGCTCAGTAGTTGATGATTGTGGCTGAACATAAATGCCCTGTGTGATTGGTTCATCCATGTGCATTGCTATTTTTTTCAACAAATGATACCTAAAGAATAAAGCAAATTAGATAATAGAAGTAAAAGGGAATGTTGTTTAAAACTGTATTCTCTATCTAAATCATGAAGGAAGATTTTTGGGTTTCATGTCCCTTTAAGATCTTAGATGGCAAACATTGTAGAGATGTAAAAAACTACAATAAAGATTCTGCTGTAGCAGCTCACTTAAATGAGGTTCATATGGTTAATGTAACAAAATATACAATGAAGGTATTTGACATTGCTGTTTTGCCCCCTAGAGGTGAAAATAAATATAACATACTAATCAGAAAGGAGTTATATTGGATCCACAAATAAAAACAAGAGTACCAGGGGTTTAAATTGTGAATGGGCATTAGTTATTTTGTGGAGTAGATGTAGGAGGTATATATGTCACCCACCTTTTTTAGTATTTGGTTTTGTGACCTAATA
Organism: Bombina bombina; assembly: GCF_027579735.1. NCBI lineage: Eukaryota > Metazoa > Chordata > Amphibia > Anura > Bombinatoridae > Bombina > Bombina bombina. The sequence goes on along the minus strand of NC_069500.1, from coordinate 850,661,865 downwards.
ACAACATTTTGGCAATAGCTTTTGGTTTTGTTTTGTTCATCAACTATGTGCACACTTTTGTTTTTAATATACAGTAGCATTAATCATTTTTTTAAATATGTAAATATTATTTTCCTATTTTTGCAGCCACCATTGTGTTTATTGGGTTAAACCATTTCTGTGCCTCTAATAGTATTAATTTCAGCATTCACTTTAAATGTGATTGGTGGAGCATTTTGGGTAGCCTATGATTAAGTTCCTACTATAGGCACGAAATGCGTAAGGTGTTCTCCTTATGTCACTTGCTTTAAACTTTTTTAAAATAAAGTTCTTTTCTTCTGTTAAGTGTGATCAGTCCACGGGTCATCATTACTTCTGGGATATTACTCCTCCCCAACAGGAAGTGCAAGAGGATTCACCCAGCAGAGTTGCATATAGCCCCTCCCCTCTACGTCACCCCCAGTCATTCTCTTGCACCCAACGACTAGATAGGATGTGTGAGAGGACTATGGTGATTTTATTTAGTTTATTTCTTCAATCAAAAGTTTGTTATTTTTTTAATAGCACCGGAGTGTGTTATTCCTTCTCTGGTAGAGTTTGAAGAAGAATCTACCAGAGTTTTTACTATGATTTTAGCCGGAGTTGTTAAGATCATATTGCTGTTTCTCGGCCATCTGAGGAGAGGTAAACTTCAGATCAGGGGACAGCGGGCAGTTTATTCTGCAAAAAGGTATGTAGCAGTTTTTATTTTCTAACAATGGAATTGCTGAGAAAATCCTGCCATACCGACATTATATCATGTATGTATAATTTACATTTTAGTATTCTGGGGAATGGTACTTCACTGGAATTACACTGTGTATATAAGATTTTAGCCTAATAGAAATACAACAGGCTTTTTAATAATTCTTAATTATGTTAAACGTTTTTGCTGGAATGTAAAATCGTTTTCATTTTCTGAGGTACTGGGTGAATAAAATGTTTGGGCACTATTTTTCCACTTGGCAGTTGCTGGATCTAATTATGACAGTTTTTAATCTCTCTCACTGTGTGTGTGAGGGGGTGGGACCTTTTTTGGCGCTTTTGCTACGCATCAAAAATTTCAGTCAAAAGCTCATTGTTTTTTCCTGCATGTTCCGGTTTATCTCTACAGAACCCAGGGATCTGCAAAGCTAATTTGAGGGAAGTAATCTAACAGAGCTGTAAGATTGTAGTTGACTGTGATAAAAAAACGTTTATTCTTTAACTTTTTTATGCCTCAGGGTTAGTTATTTCTTGCTACTGGGTACAAGCCTTTACTAAGTTGCATTTTGTTTTATAAAGCTGATTGATTTCATCTGTTATATATATTCAGTGCTTTTCAAGCACAGTTCGTTTTTTTCATTGTATTTTACTTGTATAGTATTTCCAAATTGCAAGTTTATTTGCGAGTTTGTTAAACATGTCTGATTCAGAAGATGAGACCTGTACTATTTGTACTAAAGCCAAGGTGGAGCCCAATAGAAATTTATGTACTAACTGTATTGATGCTACATTAAATAAAAGTCAATCTGTACAAATTGAACAAATTTCACCAAACAACGAGGGGAGAGTTATGCCGACTAACTCGCCTCACGTGACAGTACCTGCATCTCCCGCTCGGGACGTGCGCGATATGGCGACGCCAAGTACATCTGGGCGGCCATTACAAATAACATTACAAGATATGGCTACTGTTATGACTGAGGTTTTGGCTAAATTACCAGAACTAAGGGGCAAGCGTGATCACTCTGGAGTGAGAACAGAGTGCGCTGATAATGTTAGGGCCATGTCAGATACTGCGTCACAACTTGCAGAACATGAGGACGGAGAGCTTCATTCTGCGGCTGACGGTTCTGATCCAAACAGATTGGATTCAGATATTTCAAATTTTAAATTTAAGCTGGAAAACCTCCGTGTTTTACTAGGGGAGGTGCTAGCGGCCCTGAATGATTGTAACACAGTTGCAATACCCGAGAAAATGTGTAGGTTGGATAAATATTTTGCTGTACCAACAAGTACTGACGTTTTTCCTATACCTAAAAGACTAACTGAAATTATTACTAAGGAGTGGGATAGACCCGGTGTGCCGTTCTCACCCCCTCCAATATTTAGAAAGATGTTTCCAATAGACACCACCACACGGGATTTATGGCAAACGGTTCCTAAGGTGGAGGGAGCAGTTTCTACTTTAGCTAAACGTACCACTATCCCGGTAGAGGATAGCTGTGCCTTTTCAGATCCAATGGATAAAAAATTAGAGGGTTACCTTAAGAAAATGTTTGTTCAACAAGGTTTTATATTGCAACCCCTTGCATGCATTGCGCCGATCACGGCTGCAGCGGCATTCTGGATTGAGTCTCTAGAAGAGAATCTTGGTTCAGCTACGCTGGACGACATTTCAGACAGGCTTAGAGTACTTAAGCTATCTAATTCATTCATTTCGGAAGCCGTAGTACATTTAATTAAACTTACGGCTAAGAATTCCGGATTCGCCATTCAAGCGCGCAGAGCACTGTGGCTAAAATCCTGGTCAGCTGATGTAACTTCTAAGTCCAAATTACTTAATATACCTTTCAAGGGACAGACCTTATTTGGGCCTGGTTTGAAAGAAATTATCGCTGACATTACAGGAGGTAAGGGCCACGCCCTACCTCAAGACAAAGCCAAACCTAAGGCTAGACAGTCTAATTTTCGTTCCTTTCGGAATTTCAAAGCAGGAGCAGCATCATCTTCCACTACTCCAAAACAAGAAGGATCTGGTGCTCGCTACAGACAAGGCTGGAGACCTAACCAGTCCTGGAACAAGGGCAAGCAGGCCAGGAAGCCTGCAGCTGCCACTAAAACAGCATGAATTGAGGGCCCCCGATCCGGGATCGGATCTAGTGGGGGGCAGACTTTCTCTCTTCGCCCAGGCTTGGGCAAGAGATGTCCAGGATCCCTGGGCGCTAGAGATAATATCTCAGGGATACCTTCTGGACTTCAAACACTCTCCTCGAAGAGAGAGATTTCATCTGTCAAGGTTGTCGACAAACCAAACAAAGAAAGAAGCGTTTCTACGCTGCATACAAGACCTATTGTTAATGGGAGTAATCCATCCAGTTCCACGGTCGGAACAGGGACAAGGGTTTTACTCAAATCTGTTTGTGGTTCCCAAAAAAGAGGGAACTTTCAGACCAATACTGGATTTAAAGATCCTAAACAAATTCCTAAGAGTTCCATCATTCAAAATAGAGACTATCCGGACAATTTTACCCATTATCCAAGAAGGTCAGTACATGACCACAGTGGACTTAAAGGACGCTTACCTTCAAATACCGATTCACAAAGATCATTACCGGTATCTAAGGTTTGCCTTTCTAGACAGGCATTACCAGTTTGTGGCTCTTCCATTCGGATTGGCTACAGCTCCAAGAATCTTCACAAAGGTTCTAGGTGCTCTTCTGGCGGTACTAAGACCGCGGGGAATTTCGGTAGCTCCTTACCTAGACGACATTCTGATACAAGCTTCAAGCTTTCAAACTGCCAAGTCTCATACAGAGTTAGTACTGGCATTTCTAAGGTCACATGGATGGAAGGTGAACGACAAGAAAAGTTCACTCGTTCCATTTACAAGAGTTCCCTTCCTGGGGACTCTTATAGATTCTGTAGAAATGAAGATTTACCTGACAGAAGACAGGTTAACAAGACTTCAAAGTGCTTGCCGCACCCTTCATTCCATTCAACACCCATCGGTGGCTCAATGCATGGAGGTAATCGGCCTAATGGTAGCAGCAATGGACATAGTGCCATTTGCTCGCTTACACCTCAGACCACTGCAATTGTGCATGCTAAGTCAGTGGAATGGGGATTACTCAGACTTGTCCCCTTCTCTGAATCTGGATCAAGAGACCAGAAATTCTCTTCTATGGTGGCTTTCTCGGCCACATCTGTCCAGGGGGATGCCATTCAGCAGACCAGACTGGACAATTGTAACAACAGACGCCAGCCTTCTAGGTTGGGGTGCCGTCTGGAATTCTCTGAAGGCTCAGGGACAATGGAGTCAGGAGGAGAGTCTCCTGCCAATAAACATTCTGGAATTGAGAGCAGTTCTCAATGCCCTCCTGGCTTGGCCCCAGTTGACAACTCGGGGGTTCATCAGGTTTCAGTCGGACAACATCACGACTGTAGCTTACATCAACCATCAGGGAGGGACAAGGAGCTCCCTAGCAATGATGGAAGTATCAAAGATAATTCGCTGGGCAGAGTCTCACTCTTGCCACCTGTCAGCAATCCACATCCCGGGAGTGGAGAATTGGGAGGCGGATTTCTTAAGTCGTCAGACTTTTCATCCGGGGGAATGGGAACTTCATCCGGAGGTCTTTGCCCAAATACTTCGACGTTGGGGCAAGCCAGAGATAGATCTCATGGCGTCTCGACAGAACGCCAAGCTTCCTCGGTACGGGTCCAGATCCAGGGATCCAGGAGCAGTCCTAATAGATGCCCTGACGGCACCTTGGGACTTCAGGATGGCTTATGTGTTTCCACCCTTCCCGATGCTTCCTCGATTGATTGCCAGAATCAAACAGGAGAGAGCATCAGTGATTCTGATAGCACCTGCATGGCCACGCAGGACTTGGTATGCAGACCTGGTGGACATGTCATCCTGTCCACCTTGGTCTCTACCTCTGAAACAGGACCTCCTGATACAGGGTCCTTTCAAACATCAAAATCTAACTTCTCTGAAGCTGACTGCTTGGAAATTGAACGTTTGATTTTATCAAGACGTGGGTTTTCTGAGTCAGTTATTGACACCTTAATACAGGCCAGGAAGCCTGTTACCAGAAAGATTTACCATAAAATATGGCGTAAATACCTATATTGGTGTGAATCCAAAGGTTACTCTTGGAGTAAGGTTAGGATTCCTAGGATATTGTCTTTTCTACAAGAAGGTTTAGAAAAGGGTTTATCTGCTAGTTCATTAAAGGGACAGATCTCAGCTCTGTCTATTCTGTTACACAAACGTCTGTCAGAAGTGCCAGACGTTCAGGCTTTTTGTCAGGCTTTAGCGAGGATTAAGCCTGTGTTTAAGACTGTTGCTCCACCATGGAGTTTAAATCTTGTTCTTAACGTTTTACAGGGCGTTCCGTTTGAACCCCTCCATTCCATTGATATAAAGTTGTTATCTTGGAAAGTTCTATTTTTAATGGCTATTTCATCGGCTCGAAGAGTCTCTGAATTATCAGCCTTACATTGTGATTCTCCTTATTTGATTTTTCATTCGGATAAGGTAGTTCTGCGTACTAAACCTGGGTTCTTACCCAAGGTAGTCACTAACAGGAATATCAATCAGGAGATTGTTGTTCCATCTTTGTGTCCAAATCCTTCTTCAAAGAAGGAACGTCTTCTGCACAATCTGGATGTAGTTCGTGCCCTAAAATTTTACTTACAGGCAACTAAAGATTTTCGACAGACGTCTTCCCTGTTTGTCGTTTACTCTGGTCAGAGGAGAGGTCAAAAAGCTTCTGCTACCTCTCTCTCTTTTTGGCTTCGTAGCATAATACGTTTAGCCTATGAGACTGCTGGACAGCAACCTCCTGAAAGAATTACAGCTCATTCCACTAGAGCTGTGGCTTCCACTTGGGCCTTTAAGAATGAGGCCTCTGTTGAACAGATTTGCAAGGCTGCAACTTGGTCTTCGCTTCATACTTTTTCCAAATTTTACAAATTTGACACATTTGCTTCCTCGGAGGCTATTTTTGGGAGAAAGGTTCTTCAGGCAGTGGTTCCTTCTGTATAAAAGAGCCTGCCTATCCCTCCCGTCATCCGTGTACTTTTGCTTTGGTATTGGTATCCCAGAAGTAATGATGACCCGTGGACTGATCACACTTAACAGAAGAAAACATAATTTATGCTTACCTGATAAATTCCTTTCTTCTGTAGTGTGATCAGTCCACGGCCCGCCCTGTTTTTTAAGGCAGGTAATTATTTTTAAATTATACTCCAGTCACCACTACACCCTTGGTTCCTCCTTTCTCGTTGGTCCTTGGTCGAATGACTGGGGGGTGACGTAGAGGGGAGGGGCTATATGCAACTCTGCTGGGTGAATCCTCTTGCACTTCCTGTTGGGGAGGAGTAATATCCCAGAAGTAATGATGACCCGTGGACTGATCACACTACAGAAGAAAGGAATTTATCAGGTAAGCATAAATTATGTTTTTTTTAGGCTCCTGGAGTTGCCACCGTTTTGTCTTTTTTAAAACTATCAATAAAATAATAACTTACCCTAATTAAAAATTGAATGAACCCAAATAATATCTGTTAATTTAAGTTTTATCAGACTGATATTCTTGATGTACATAACAGTAAATCAAAATACATAACAGTAAATCAGTTTTTGCAAAACCAGTTCTCTAATCACAGAGTTCTATTTGTAAGTTTAACAACAGCTAGTAACAGAAAAAGTTTTCATAGTCATTAAAGTGATGGTAAACTTGCCCGCAACACAAAACAAAACTGAAATCCTCTCAATATTTTAATATAAGTGTATTGTTCTCAGTGAAAGTTAACAATTTGCATTACCCCTTCTAACTTGGCAGCTTTGGCCACCCTTCATTAAAGTACTTTTTTTTCCTTTAGTGACATTTGCCAATCTTATTGTGTGCCTTATGGCATTAAGAGGGGGAAAAAACTCTTTGCAGAGCTCGCATTGCTGTCTACGTAGAGAGTGTGTGGGACTGCTCTCTATGTCACTAAATAACAGAATCATGAGATGTAAGGGGACGGAAGAAGCAGACAAATACGATATGGGTTAAAGGTCTTATTTATCAAAAATAGGATTAGGAAAAAAAAAAAGTTAGCGGTTCTAGTAATGAGGGGATATAGTGTTTTAAATTGATTAAACTTATCATCACTTTAATGGAATTTCATTTTGCTGCTAGTTTATAACTAAAAGACATTCAAACAGCCTATATACAATCTGTACGGAATTTCTTAACCAGAGAAATTAGGCTGAAAAGGAATGAAAACAATAAAAAAAAAAAAAAAAAACGCTGCATTTTCAACAACTTAGCATTGTGTTAAAGATCATCTAAATTCCGTAGGGAGAGGCGTCATGTGGCATTGAGAGTTAGACAGCTCAAGTGCGTTGCAGCTCCTGAATACAACAACAAAATCTAAGCGAGGATGTTCACTATTACCTTCAAACTAAACAAGTCTTGATATTGTCAAGAGAGAATAACAAAGTTTTTGGGGAAAAAAGCCTTGACAATAGATTATCTGTTTCACAGGGTATTTGGCAATAATACCTCCAAATATTTCCCCAACCACTATTAAGTTTACATTTCCTACTTCCCCACTCCCTTTCTTATGCCGTTATTTTCTAGGATTGCACCTGCTTTATATAATTCACTGTTATACTTTCCCTTGGTTTCTATAATGCTTAACACTTTATGAAAAGACATCATTAAAAAGCAGGTTCTCACTTGCTGCATTCCCATCAATAAAACACAACACTATACAGCATCCAGTTGTACATTCTGTTTATATTTATATGACACAAAGGCATCTTCTGCAGTAGATGAATTCTAATAGTAGAGCTACAGTACTTTACCGTTGCCTTTGTTTCTCAGAGTTAACAAGCATCTTGTATAACACTGCAATAGAATAATGATTATAAAATAATATTAATTTTTGCAGAATTATTACATTAATCATAATATTTGTTACTCATATTCCTTTATTTTTTATACAGTTTCATAATGGAAAATATGTCATTATGTGTAATATGTATTTATGTCTAGCAAAGAAACATTTATCATTTTGCTTAATATCTATCGCTATCTCTCTCTCTCTCTATCATTTATCTACCATCCTACCTATATATCTATCTATATCTCTATCTATCTATGGGGTCCTGTGTTTCTGGTGAGCCTTCAGTCTCGCTAGAAACACAAATTATGAAGCAGCGATCTAAAGACCGCTGCTCCATAACCTGTCCGCCTGCTCTGAGGCGGCGGACAGACCTTGCCGGAAATCAACCCGATCCAATACGATCGGGTTGATTGACACCCCCTGCTAGCGGCCGATTGGCCGCGAATCTGCAGGGGACGGCAATGCACCAGCGGTTCACAAGAACTGCTGGTGCAATGATAAATGCTGACAGCGTATGCTGTCGGCATTTATCGATGTGCAGCGGACACGATCCGCAATATTGGATCATGTCGATAGGCCCCTATATCTCTATCTCTCTCTCTTTGTCTGTTTGTCTATCTCTCTATCTATAGCTCTATCTATCTTTCTCTATCTATCTATATCTCTATCTATCTATCTATCTATCTATATCTCTCTCTGTCTGTTTGTCTGTCTGTCTGTCTGTCTGTATCTCTGTCTATCTATCTATTTTGGTGCTGTTATTCTATGCTTGTAAAAGCCCAGTTCAGAAAACTGAGAAATGACCCTCACGAGACGTACTCAGTAAACCACTATAGCTGCCAATGGTCCTATTGCACAATGTGGCTTGCTAAACGAGTCCCCGCTGTATATTCTGTTTTCATGTTCATCTTGTTTCAGTAGTGCACATTAAACCGGTAAGCGCAAATCATTCCCATAAATATAAACACAGTGCAGTTTATGAAGAAATCAACTTACACAGAGATAAAATATTCTTTATATAGTAGTCCATGAGTCTTGATAGTGAATCAGCTTTTTGGAACACCGGCTTTTAGATTTAACTGTTAGGTATTTTGATTCTTAAAGGGAATGTATATTAGGCTCTGATAATGGTGTTTTAATGCTAAGAGGATTCCTGCTAACAAGTGATAATGTCTGCAGTGCTTTATTCCCATAAAGATAAATGTATCATGCATCTTCTATTGTCATTTGAATCATATTTACATTTTGTATCTATCTGAAGGGATTACTTTGTTTGTAAGGCATGCTCAATTGACTTTTCTGTATTATGAGCTGCCAAATATTTGTCAAGAAGAAAGGCTGATGAATTACAGGATAAAACATTACCAAAGTGTGTATATAACAAATGTAATGCAGATGCATATGTTTCATCTAATACATTTATTTGCAATAACATTGTTTATATATATATATATATATATATAAAAAAATGAGTCTGCACTATGGGGAGCTAGTAGGTATTTGGTGGCTGCACACATAAGTCTCTTGTCATTGGGTAAATAGATTTACTCAGCTAGATAATAAGTAGTGCATTGCCGTGCCGTTCCTGAGCCTGCTCTTCAAAAAAGGACACCAAAAGAACAAAGCACAATTAATAAGAGAAGTTTACTGTCCCTTAAAGCAAATAATACAGAAACCAGAAATGTACTTGATTTTATTTTGTATCACCATTAACTTAAACCTACCATTAACATATCCCTTTATTACCCATGCCCCAGCTTTGCAGCAGTGTTATATTACTATACTTTTTCCTCGTTGATTACCTTGTATCTAAGCCTCAGCAGACTGCCCCCTTGTCTCAGCTATTGTGACAGACATGTATTTTAGCCAATCAGTGCTGACTCATAACTCATAAAGGTACAGTCAAGTCAAAATTAAACTTTCATTATTCAGATAGTGCATTCAATTTTAAACAACTTTCCAATTTACTTTTATCATCAACTTTGCTTTGCTCTCTTCCTATTCTTTGTTGAAAGCTAAATCTAGGTAGGCTCATATGCTTATTTCTAAGCCCATGAAGGCCGCCTCTTATCTCAGTGTATTTTGGCAGCTAGACAGTGCTAGGTCATGTGTTCCATATAGATAACACTGTGCTCTCTCCCATGGAGTTATTTATGAGTCAGCTCTGATCAGTCTGTCAAAAGAACTGAAATAAGGGGCAGTCTGTAGAGGCTTAGATACAAGGTGGTCACAGAGGTAAAAATATATTAATATAACCATGTTGGTTATGCAGAACTGGGGAATGGGTAATAAAGGGATTATCTATCTTTTTAAACAATAAACATTTTGGAGTAGGCTGTCCCTTTAATAATAATAATTAGTAGTAGTAGTAGTAGTAGTATTACTACTAAGAAGAATAACTTGCAGACTTGTGAGCATACTTGGTGTTGTACTATATTTTATTTAATGCTTAAATTGTTTGTATACATTCATTAAAACGGTCTGAAAGCTTTCATTTAACTATTTTCTTTTATCTCTAGAGAAATATTTCAATGAGAATTTCATACTGTTCTTTTGCTATATAATCTAGTTATTAGTGTACAACACTGGTTTTCAAACCTCTCCTCAGTCCTCCCTAACAGGCCAGTTTATGAGGATATCTGAACTGGAGCACAGGTGAAATAATCAGCTTATTAGTAACCACGGTTATTTTATCTGCTCTCATCCAAGGTAATCCTGAAAATCTGGCCTATTAGGGAGGTCTGTGGACAGGTTTTAAAATCAGTGGTGTAGACTCTATGGTAGAATCTCTAGAGTGTACACAATATAACATGTATGTACAATGCATTTTAAACAATTAAAGGAACACTGAACCCAAATTTTTTTCTTTCGCGATTCAGATAGAGCATGGAATTTTAAGCAACTTTCTAATTTACTCCTATTATCAAATTTTCTTTATTCTCTTGGTATCTTTATTTGAAATGCAAAAATGTAAGCTTAGATGCCGACCCATTTTTGGTGAACAACCTGGGTTGTCCTTGCTGATTGGTGGATAAATTCATCCACCAATAAAAAAGTGCTGTCCAGAGTTCTGAACCAAGAAAAAAAAGCTTAGATGCCTTCTTTTTCAAATAAAGATTGCAAGATAACGAAGAACAATTGATAATAGGAGTAAATTAGAAAGTTGCTTAAAATTGCATGCTCTATCTGAATCACAAAAGAAAACAATTGGATTCAGTGTCCCTTTAACCATTTAAGGGCTAGAGTATGAGTGGATCTCTATTTATCGCTCCATATTCCTTGCTACCTACTCTTGACTGTTTTTTTGCAAAAAGCCAAAGTTACAATATTGCAATCACGTTAATTTATTCTCCCTTAAAGGGACATGAAACCCAAAATTGTTCTTTCATGATTCATATAGCGAATTCAATTTTAAACAACTTTCTTATTTACTTCTATTATCTAATTTGTTTTATTCTCTTGGTATCATTTGTTGAAGGAGCAGCAATTGCACTACTATTTTCTAACAGAACACATGGGTGAGCCAATGACAATCTGTATATATATGCAGCCACCAATTAGCAGCTAGAACCTAGGTTATTTTCTGCTCCTGATCTTTCCTAGATAAACCATTCAGCAAAGGATAACAAGAGAAGGAAGCAAATTAAACAATAGAAGTAAATTGGAAAGTTGTTTAAAATTGTATGCTCTGTCTGAATCATGTAAGAAAAATTTTGGGTTTCATGACCCTTTAAGTTTCAGAGGAGTGTGAAAGTGGGGGAAAAAGCTAACACCAAACACCTAATTGCATTTTCACATTCAAATGTTCTTCACATCGCAGAATATGTACTATTTATTCATATATATATATATAAGATAGCAAGAGAATGAAGAAAAATTGATAATAGGAGTCAATTAGAAAGTTGCTTAAAATTGCTACTCTATCTGAATCATGAAAGAAAAAAAACTGGGTTCAGTTTCCCATTAAAATACACAATAAGGGGGGCGTGTCCGGGCAGCGGCCATGATCGGTCGCAAATTCAGTGACTGCTAAGAAAATAAGGTGAATCCGCCGATTACCTAACACTAAAGGTCCCACCTAACATTGAGACTGGTATATCTAGCTGGAGAAGTCTGTGCTGAACCTGAGGACATAACTTTTATCCATGTGACACCGGCAGTTTTCTGAACTGGATCGTTGAAGTTGGAGGCGGCGGCCTACCTGTCAACTCCCCCCCCAGTACCCCGGGGTAAAGTAGTATTGGCTGTCATACTGCTATTCATTTCTCAAGATTAACCATGGAGGAGGCTATGCAGGTCATACAAGAGTTAATGGCTGACTTCGAGCTCTCGTTGTGTAATAAATTTGACCGCCTTCTGGGTCACATAGAGAGCACCCACGCTAGCATGGATGTACCTAATCTCTGCAAAGCTGTGAATGCAGATCCTACTCGTCTAAGCAGCGCTACACAATTGGGTCTAATCCCACTCTCAACCGTTTATGAGCGGACGAGCTTCTGTCAAGATTCCCTACCTTCTACTTTGGCCCCTATCCAGGGGGGTACGGCCGGCCCTCCGGAATGGGAGAATGTGCATCCCGTAGCGCTATCAGGGATCATTCTGCCTAGTGAGACGCGCGGTCAGCCAGGAGAGTTCCCCAGGTATGGAGTTGGGTCTTACAATTATCCGGAAGTATTTGAGACTACTGACCAATCTAGGTCGCTAGCGGTGAGAACCCCATACCTAAGTACAGCAGAAGCCGGAATACTCACCTGCGCACTTGGAGAGGTTTGCCGCATACAATGTTGGAAATATGTTGTACAGATCTGGCCCTGCAGGGGAACTCTGAGTCTGAGTAGGCAAGCGGAGCAGTCGGATCTTCTTGGAGACATTAAAGGCAGTCCGTGGGCCGGCCTCCCTGTGGAAATAGTTGCCCGATGTGGCGTTGGTTGACTTTGGTATTTCCTCTGCTATCAGGCCTGGGACTGTATCGTCATTGCCAATCCGGATCTCCCCATATAAGAACGATGGCCTTGCGGTCTCATGGTACTCCACTCCTGATTTATGTACATATTAATGATGGCCTCCGGGCCGGATAGACTATTTCAAATGACCTATAAAATTATTTGGATTCTGAGCTGCAGGCTCCCTATAAGTATATAGTTGCTAGGTTACCTTAATTAGATTTTTGGGAGATATATCTACTACAAGATGGTAGCTTGTTATTGTGGGGGGACTGCAGCTTGGGAACTTTCTTAATATACCAGGTACAATACATTTGTTGTTGTTCTAAATGTCCAGTTAAGTGTACATAGCCATGTACATTGAATATACTATAAATATGTTTATTATTCCCTAGATAACTTAAAAGCTTGTTGGTGCATTATGTAATAGAGAATTATTGCATTTAACATTCCCTAGGTAGCATGAAACTCATTACTTCACACCTGATTATTGCCTGGGAATGTTAACTTTTTTTTAATAGTTAATGGACTGTTGGCTCATACTTTCCTGATTACGCTGTAATTTGCCATTACATCTACATGTTTATAGTCCTATGCTTGCTTAATCCCACAGTCTAAACTAGAATGCACCTTTTTATTTTTCATTTTTATTTGTGGAATGGGAGGTTACTGGTAGCCGCTAGATAGCTGCAGGTCTGATTAACAATTTGTTCTGTAGAAGATGCTACTTGCGTCCATATGTCTTAACCTGTACTTAGTAGGTTATGTATTTTACTTCCTTGGAATGGTGTACAGGGACTTACTTCCCCATATTACCTAGCTCCATATTTTTGTCATAATGTCAATATTCTATAGGTGGTTTTCCCCTGCCTGTCCGTGGGTTCTCAAGACCACAAGGAAACTGCTTAAAAGCTCTCGCCCCTGCCTCTCCCCTTCACACGTAAGGTTACCTGAGCATTTAAAAGTGCTGCAGATGTGTTCATTGAGATAGGGATATGCTTTACATAATGGATTTCGAGCTGCATATAATTACATATCTTCATATAATGCCACAAAACCTCCTATCGCTGTCTTGTTAAAGAATAAAAGAAAATGCTGAAAGTGGCTTTAGTTTGTTCAGAGAGGTGATAGGTTGGTGCAGCTTAATGTGCAGCTACTGTATCCCTAACCACATGTTATATGTCACTGTAGTGTTTTTCTTATCCTAGAGGTCCAGCAGGGGCTAATTTAACTTAAAAGCATTTCCTACTAAGACAGCATCTGCAGCGACTACATATAGGTATCCCCCCCCCTTTTTTAGAGATGACTACTCCAAGGACAAGCACAAGCCTGCACAAGGTTTTATTTTGGTTAGTAAATTTGGGCTTGCACCCAACTAGATATTTAGAGCTGTTTTATTTGTCCTCTGTCCATGCACTTATGTAAAAATGAGGTAATGCCCATGGCTTGAAGTTACACATTCGGACTGTGTTAAGTCCGGGTTATACAGTTGTAAGGTCATGCCTGTTCAATCCACCTTGTAAAATTTACTGAATGTCAAATGGGCATGTTGCCATGATATTTCTATATGTAGTTTCTATTTGTGATTGTCATTTTACCTCAATAAAAATTATTTAAAAAAAAAAAAAATACACAATAAAGTTAACTTCTGGTAGAGCAGATCGTTTTAATACACTAAAGTATAAATTACTTGTTTGGTTTTTTTTTTGTTTTTTTTAATTATTTGAATTGGAAAATATATATATTGTTTTTACCTTTACTTTAACTAAAATGGAGTTTTGCCATAGAAGAGTGTATAGCAGCTAGAAATAGGATTGGCCATAGTTTTTAACATGCGTTTTCTTTTTTCTTTCAGTGCATCCTCCATAACTGATATGGTTATATCCATTTGTGTGATATTTGCAATGTCATTTATCCCAGCAAGCTTTGTCCTGTTTTTAATCCAAGAAAGGGTTACCAAAGCCAAACATCTACAACTGGCTAGTGGAGTTAATCCTGTTATCTACTGGATTGCAAATTATGCCTGGGACATGGTAAGAAACATATTTCTCACAGATGTGTATCCCAATTCTAAATGTTGTTTAGAAACAAGTTGAAATGTGTTCTGAGATTAAAGGGTTGCTGTTTCAATATACTACGGAAAAAAACTGGAATTCACAAATTCTGATAAGGGGCATTAGTGATTGACCCAATGCCCCCTGTTATTTTTGAATGGTGCTTATCACTGGAACAAGCTTATGAAATAACATTGTAGTTTAGAATATACCTGTTTTTCAAATTTGTGATTCTATTCAAGATCAATAAAAAAATGTTCTTTATAGTTGAAATAAAAATATACAGCGTTTTGGATATATAAAACATTTTCAAGCACATTGCATTTATAGCCATGCGGTTTAGTTTGAGATAAGTAGACAAAAATATCAAAAGCAGCATTGTTTTGACTGAAGTGCTCTTAAAAAGTCAGTGATATATGTAAAATTGTAATATGCCCATATGAGTATGATGTAGCCCTCTTGGAAAGAGACATGGTGGCTTTTAGTAACATGAATACAAATTAGTATCATACGGTTCTCTGCGCAATGATTATAGATACACACAGAAAAAAGTCTCAAGGTCCTTGTGCATCTTTCTAAAATGTGCTTCTCTGGTGAATAGGGGGTGCATGATTCCTTCATACAAGCGCTAATTCAGTCTGCATGCGTCTTCCTTCTGCACAGCAAAATCATTTTTGGTCCAGGCAGGGGCACATATTGACATGCATGACGTTACTCTTGGCATTATGGCTAACATTGTACATTACATTGTTCTAATTCACCCAGTGAAGATATTCATGTTCCCAGAGGAGGGAAAATGCATTTTATCAAGGGGTTCATGGATGAATCATATTTCCTTCTTTTAGAAATTAAGGATTATCAAAGGTCCAAGAGTTAAGAGGGTGTTTTTGTTTCTAGCAATATGGTAGATTCCCTACTCTTTGTGGGTTACTGGCCCTAATAGGGTTAAAAGCATGTTTGTTGTTCCTTACGTTTAAGTGGACTAATCACTGCCCTGTGTTTGTTACTGGCATTATAGAGGTACTCATTAGTTATCTTCAGATTGGCTGTAAGTATGTTGGCTTCCAATACAGAGCTGACACCACTGTAATCAGTACTTTTGTATTTGTCCTGAAGATAAATGCAAAAGTTATGTCTAAGTTAAATGCATTTTCTGTAATGATTTAAATAGAGCATATGATTTTTAAAAAAGTTTACCATTTAATTGTATCATAAAATTGACTTTGTACTCAAGTAGGTAATGTGCACCTGTATGGAGAAATATATGGCAATAGTTTAGCAAGAGTGCTTTTGAGCACTAGATGACAGCAGTGTTTTGCATGAATGCTTTGAACAGTGTTATACATAGTGCAAACTGCTGCCATATATGGGACATGCTCCTGAGCCCACCTACTAGCTTTTTACAGAAAAGGATACCAAGTAAATAGAAAAAGTAAATTTGATAATAGAACTAAATAGAGAGAGAGATTTTAAGAATAAATAGAACATATAACTTTGGAATATGAATGTGTGTGTGAGAGAGAGAAAATTCTTAAACCAGACTTCAAGTGAAAATTAAGATCACTTAATTTTTCTTTTATTATTATTTATTAAGGATTTTAATTCTGTAATTTGCCTGGCTTGTGAAAGGTGGTTGGGTGTTGGTAGCGTTATTTGTGATAGTGAGAGATCTCATATGAAAAGTTTGTAATGATGGGTTTGCTTTGATTGCAGGGAATAAACATGGATAGGATTTGAAGAGGGTGTTTAAATGTGAAGGGAATTCATGTAGAGGGGTTGTGTGTGATAGAGGGAGTTATTAGGGTGTTGCAGTTGGTTTTGGTAGAGTTTGGACAGTGTTGTGTTTATGGTAAAATCTGGAGGGACAGGGTCACAATTAGGGTAGACTGTATTTAGAAAGCTGGGACAACCCTGCGATTAACTGTAATCTTTGGAGCAAGATAGAGGCAATTAATTGCAAACTAGGAACATTTACCATAAAATTTTAATTCCTGTTTGATCCCCCAAGTTGTCTGCCTAAAAGCTATTATAAGTCTAAGGTGGCTTCAAATAAATAGGTCTTTAAGAACATTGAAGACTGCTGCACATAATAGCTGCAATAGTGTGGTATATTTGCTTTTATATTATCACCCACTGCTATTAATTAGGGGTGGGCGAATATTTCCCAACATTCTAAATGTAAAACAAATTTCTTTCTAATGACACAGTGAGTCCACGGATTATCATAATTACTATTGGGAATATCACTCCTGATCAGCAGGACGAGTCAAAGAGCACCACAGCAAAGCTGTTAATACCACTCCCCTTACCCACAACCCCCAGTCATTCCCTTTGCCTGTTGCAAGGAGGTGGTAAAGTTTAGGTGTCTGAAAGACGTTTCTTCTATCAAGAGTTTGTTTTTTTGAAGCAGGGCAAGTTTGCTCTGTCTTTTTTGGGGTTTAGCCGTAGTCCATGTCAGTCTCTTCAGTAGGGCAGTGGCGGCTTTTAAGCATCTGGGAACTTGTGGGGTATAATCCTCACTGCGCCTCCCAATTTGTTGTTGCTGCCCTTTCTTTGGAAGCCTGTTTAGGTTTAATCAGTCTTCCCATTTTTCCACAGGTCCATGAGAGGGTGGAGGTCTCTCAAACGGGGTGTGCTGCCCTGCTGCCGGGCAGATGGTATTTCAGGTAAGTGCCTTATGTTAATTTCTGGGGAATTCAGGAATTAGGCGCTTGTTCCTTTAAGGAGATTTTTGGATTCCTATTTTTTATTAGTTATGGGATATTTGGCAGCTTATGGTTGCAGGCACTGGGGACTTTGGAGACTGTGGCTCAGTTGTTTATTTTTTCTATTATTGGCTTAGACCCTCTTCTATTTTGAACTGTTGCTGGAAATAAGTTATATTATTATAAGGGGTTGCCTGAGGTTACTATAAAACTTTTGCAGTTTTGTTTTGACTGCTGCTGTTTTAAGGTGTTTATTATTTAAAGGAGCAGTAATGTTTTATTGTGTAGTATTACTGCTGTTATTTTTAGAGTTTTTTGTTTTAGATTTGCAAAGGCAGTATCTTTTTTTGAATTCAGTTGCTGCTGTTGGAAATAAAATATATATATTTTTTTCTTTCAAAATTTAAAGTGACAGTAATGTTTTTTGAGTGTGCAAATGAAAGCATTTTTTTTCTTTAATTGGTGATTTGTTGGTTGGATATAGACCAAGAGGCCCTGCAAACGTTACTTGTAGCTTGTGTTTTTGATTTGGATGTGGAACCACCAGTCCCTTTTTGTCCCTCTTGTATTAATATAACTTTAAAGTTCAGGGATAGATGTTTTGATTCTGAGCCACCATTAGCTAAGGCGGATGTTGTTCAGGGGTCCCCTGTTCAAGAGATGCCACTGCTTTCTCCTCATGTGTCGCAAACTTTGTTGTCCACTCAGGCAGTTCCCTGAGCTTCCTCTCATACTCCGGTTGGGGTTACTTTGCAAAAGACATTGCTACCCAGATATCTTCTGCGGTTACTGATGCGCTTTCCGCTGTTCCTGTGTTAAAGGGAAAACGCAAAAGGAAATTTAAAGAAACAGTAACTAAGGTTTCTGATCCTGAAGTGGCTAATCAAAGTATTTCCTCTCAGAAGTCTGAGGATGAAGATTCTTCGGGTGCATCTGAGGATAAAATTTCAAATTGCTCAACTAAGAATTTGTTTAAACATTTATTTTTTTCTGTACCTCTGATTTCGCAAATGCTATTAAATGTACAGATTGGTTTGAACTTTATGTCTCCAAGGATGTTGCTGTTAAGGCACTGCCAAAGCTTTCTCCTTTTATGTCTCAAGCCTATATGGTGTCACATGCATTTGTTTACAGAAGTTGCAAGCTCAGGTATCTTCTGCTGTATCTGTGGCTTCTTTTGTTTTCGCCGGTAGTTTCTGAGGCTGAAATCTCAGATCTGGACAGTATAATTCCTTCATCTGTTACTGAAGTGATATCCTTCAGTTGTTTTCTTCAAAGCCTCTTATATTGTCAGGAGGTCTTGACTGTCCTGGATGACACCGATCCCTATCGTTGTCTTTCCTTCTGAGTTCTATATTTTTCTTTCCTCTCTGGAAGGGTTCTAGACGTGCTGTGAGATGTTCACAGGATTGTTATAGAGAATCTGGGGATATTTCTCCCTGTCTCACATCCTTTTTAGGATTTCCTGTCGCTATCTCTCTTGAAATGCACAGTGTCTTTAGTAGAAGGGAACTTTCTACTTTTAATCAGAGAGTTTAGATCTCTGTGGAGATAATCTAGTTTTCTTTCTGTCATAGGTAAGAAGCTAGAGGTTTAATTGTTCATTTAGAGCAATGTCTTGTCTTATTAGACTTGCTGTACTAGCCGCTGGGCATTGTGGCTGAAATCTATGGTCAGCTTAGATGCCTACCTGTGGTTTAGGGGTACAGCCTAGGCTTTATAGTTCTGCAGTTGCAGATTCAATTATTTCTGTTTTCTCCAAATACACACTTCTAGTGTCTCCTTTTAAGGATGAGACTTTGTTTGGGTCATTCCTTTTCGAGATTTCTCTAGAGTATTTGCAATCCAAGTAGGATGAGAGGCATTCCTTGAGCTGGATTCAGGGTCTTCATCTCTGGGAGTGACAGTTCCAGTCCCAGTTTGGGAATGGGATATAGGTATTTAACTCATATATTTCAGATATTGTCCTTTAAAGTAGTATCCTTTCTCCTTTGGTTCTAGTGGGCCTGTTCATAACAAACTTAGACCTGAGAGATTTATCGTTTCCTTAATCGGAATCTTTTCTAGTCTTCTTAGTTTGCACCATCCCAGTTAGAACTTTAGGTCTTGGGATAATGCAAGTGTCTTTTTCTGGACAATATATAGTTCAGGTATCATCCTGACTTCAAGCTAACTCTCTTTTAAGAGATCTTGTACAATCTTCTTTTCCGGGGATGGGAAATTAATCTGGAGAAGAGTTTCCTTGTTCTATCCTCAAGGGTAATTTATTTGGGACTACCGCCACAATACCCTGAATGCACCCAATTTTGTTTGATCTCGGAAGTTATGCAGGGTCAGGTCTGGTCAGTACCTGGATGGGAGACTGCCTGGTAACACCAGGTGCGGTATGCTTGGACCTTATTTGATTCTTTATCTAGGTGATGTCTTTCAGAGGTCAGAAAATCAAGGATTTATTTCTTTTACCCACTCTGCAGTCTTCTGTCCGGCCAACAGTAAGCTCTAGTAGCCGGTGGATAGCTTAGCTATCTTGCAACCAGGAGTTTGGGAGTCTTGATTTAGGTTGATATTTCTTCACTTTTCTGTGACCCTGTGTATGGAAGGAATTGGTTTGATGGTATTCCATGGACATCAGTCCTTTTGCTATTTTCCATAACATGGAGAACTTTCAGATCTGTCTTAAAGGATAGATTTTATATCAGATGACAAGAGACTTTCTTCCGTAGTATTTTTCAGGAGTATCTATATCCGGGCACTTGCTTCTGGAGATATTGCTGGTTGATGTGACCTCGAATGACAACCTGCTGGGCTGGTAAGCTGTCTGGGTCGTGTTTAAGGATTATGGACTCAGAAGTGTCTGCTCTCCTCTTTAAACATCTTGGAGTTGAGAGCAATTTGCAATGCTCTGATAACTTGACCTCAGTCGCTCCCTAGCTTGGTTCTTGTCAGACAATATCACCTCAAGGGTTTATATCAACCATTAGGGAGAAACTAGGGGTTCCTTAGCCATGTAGGAGATGACTTGGATTGTTCAGTGGGAGGAAGCTCACATTTGCTGTCGGTCATCGACTTTCCAGAGGTGGACAATTGGGAGTCGGACTTCTAAACAGACTGATAATTCATCCTGGGGAGTGAGCATTTCCATCTGGAAGTGTTCTCTAGGTAGACCATCACATGGGGGGTTTCAGGAGTTGGCTTCTGTGGGCGTTTCGACTGAACGCCAAGTTTCAAAGGTACGGTTTGTGGTCATGTGATTTGCAGACCGTCCTGATAGATTTTCTGACGTTTTTCTTGGTTTTCTGTCTTGCATACCTTTTTCCTCTGTTTGTTCTCTTTCCACGAGTCATTACTCGTATTTTCAGGTGAGAGTGGCGGTGATTTTATTAGCCCCTGCTTGGCCTCACAGGATCTGGTATGCGGACCTAGTGGAAATGTCGTCTCTCCATATTGGAGACTATCTCTGAGGAAGGACTTCTGATTCTTGGTCTTTTCCTTCATCTAAATCTCTGAAGCTGACTGCTTGGAGATTGGATGCTTAGTTTTGTCTAAGCGGGGGGTTTTCTGAATTTTTTTATCCTTTCTCCAGGGTGGTCTGGAGAAGGGTTTGTCAGTCAGTACCCTGAAGGGTCAGTTTTCTGCATTGTCTTTTTTGCTATATAAGCATCTGGTGGATGTGCAATATTTTTGTCAGCCACTGGTCTACATCAGGCTTGTGTTTAAGTCGGTTGCTCCCCCTTAGGGTTTTACCCTTGTTCTTAAAGTTTTGCAGTAGGCTTTGTTTGAGCCTTTACTTTCCATAGATATTAAGTTGTTATCTTGGAAGGTTTTGTTTTTTTTGCCTTTTTTGCTTGAAGAGTCTCGGAGCTCTCAGTTTTGCAGTGTGATTCGCCTTATCTTATCTTTCATGCATCTTTCATGCAGTTAAGGCGGTTATTCATACTAGTTAGGTTTTCTTCCTAAGTGGTTTCGGATAGATATATTAATCAGAAAATTGTTGTTCCTTCTCTGTGTCCTTATTTTTCTTCTCATAAGGAATGTTTGTTGCACAACTTTGATGTTGTGCGTGCTTTTATTTTCTATCTACAGGCGACTAAGGGTTGTCGCCAGTTTGCTGTTTGTTTCTCTGGGAAACATAAAGGTCAGAAAGCTTCAGCTACTTCTCATTCTCTTTGGTGGAGTAGTATAATGCGTTTGGTTTATGAGACTGCTGGACAGCAGCCTCCTGAGAGAATTTCAGCTCATTTCAATAGGGCTGTCCCTTCTTCTTGGACTTTCAAGAAGGAGGTTTCTGTAGATCAGATTTGCAAGGCTGCAACTTGGTCCTCTCTGCATACTTTTTCCAAATTTGATATTTTTGTCTTAGCTGAGGCTTCTTTTCGGAGAAAGGTTCTTCATGCAGTGGTGCCTTCTGTTTCGGCTAACTGTCTTGTCCCTCCCTTATAATCCGTGTCCTCTAGCTTGGGTATTGATTCCCAATAGTAATTATAATGATCCGTGGACTCACTGTGTCATTAGAAAGAAAATTAAATTTATGCTTACCTGATAAATTTGTTTCTTTCTTGACACGGTGAGTCCACGGCCCGCCCTATATTTTCAGACCGTTTATTTTTACATAAACCTCAGGCACCTCTGTACCTTATATTACTTCCTTTCTCCTTTCCCTTTGGTCGAATGACTGGGGATTGTGGGTAAGGGGAGTGGTATTTAGCAACTTTGCTGTGTGCTCTTTGCCTCCTCCTGCTGATCAAGAGTGATATTCCCAATAGTAAATATGATGATCCGTGGACTCACCGTGTCAAGAAAGAAACAAATTTATCAAGTAAGTATAAATTTCATTTTTTAAACAGTCATCCGTTGAATTTAATTTTGATTGATTATCAAACATTCTATATTTTAATTTCAAATATTGGTATTCAGTAATCTTCATTTAAATATTACAATTTTAAGTATGCTTTCTGCTAGCTATAACATTTCGATTTCCAATTCATTTATGCAATTTGAAATTTCGACATTTGATTTTGATTTTAAATGTTCATAATATATTGAATATATACATTCAAAATTTCGATTGTGTTTATTTGAACTATTATGAACATTCGAAATCAAAAGCAACATTTGAATTTGAAATTAACATTCAGTTCTAAAGCAAAATTTCAAATTGAAAGCAACATTCGAAAATCGAAAATAACATTAGATTTTCTAATTTTAAAGAATTTGTGTTCTTATCAATATCGATTGTGTAAAACATATATCCAAAGAAATATTTGTTTTACCATTCAAATTTTGATTTAGACACATTCGCCCATCCCTACTATTAATATAAACACTTCTGATGTTGCACTGTAGGTCTGTCTTGGCTTGCATAGGATCACTTCAGATAAAGTGGCAAAAGATATATATTTTTAATTGTTTTTGGTCACCCAAATGCAAAATATTTTACAGAAAGAACACATAGACTTAGTTAATATCAAATTAATCTTGCACACAGGTGCATATAAGGTTTAGATGTATGGAATGTCATGAAAGCATAATTTGCATATTTGTCAACCTTTTTTTTTATGAACTTGGCTGCTTGCATATCTATATGATTTATTCTGTGATTATCAGCAGCCATGTGTGTGCTGCAAATTAGAATGATCTCTGAGCTTGTCATACACAAAGTCATTAAGTTTCAATGTGTAGTGATGAATGCCTGATTATCTGTCTGTGAGCATTTTCCTTTTCTGTATTCTCTTTTGTCTCATTCTAATCTCTGTTGCAGACTCAAGTGGGACAAAAGAAATATTCTGTCTACTGTGTGGTTTGTGTTTATAGTGTAAAGTTATATAAAAAAACAGGTTTATGTCATTTGGGAAAAGTATATAAATCTAGTATGGTATCTAAGCACAAACAATAAAAAGATATAAAAATAAATAAAACACCCATAGGGGCCGAATTATCATTGTCTGGCGGACATGATACGCTGTAGCGTATCATGTACGCCAGGCATCGTTGAATGACATCAGCATACGCTGTCAGCATTTAACATTGCACAAGCAGTTCTAGTAAACTGCTTGTGCAATGCCACCCTCTGCAGATTTGCGGCCATTTGGCCGCTAGCAGGGGGTGTCAATCAGCCCGATCGTATAGGATTGGGTGGATTGATGTCCGCAGCCTCAGAGCTGGCGGACGAGTTAAGGAACAGGGGTCTTAAGACCGCTGCTTCATAACTGCCATTTCCGGCAAGCCTGAAGGCTCGCGCGGAAACAGGGGCATCAGGGGCTATTTGGCCCTTGATAAATCGGCCCCATAATTTTCATCTTCTAGAGCGGGAGCTAGAACACGAAAGAGAAAACAAAACTAATAGTTCAATTATGCGCAACTCTGTCTCAATAATTTCCAAATAATGGTTTGATCACAATCTTGCACTTGATTTCTGTAGGTAGCGTAGGTAGTTTGTTTTTTCAGTGATCTCAATTATAAAATACTTCTTCTATTAATATCTTTTAATCTTAAAATGGCTACCTCATAAAAACAAGACAAAATAGTTATCTGAATAGTTATTTTCATGATTTCAAAATAAAAAAAATCCAGGATTAAGGCCAAAAAGAAATGATTGCAAAATGAATCCATCCTGATCACTGCTAAACAATGTGAAAACCATTTGTATATAGGCATGATGGACATACTGAACATGTTTGCTCAATGGCCTTTAATATTTTCAAACAATATTGCACGATTGAGTTTTTAAAGGGTCATGATACCCAATTTTTTTCTTTCATGATTTAGAAAGAGCATGTCATTTTAAACAACTTTCTAATTTACTTCTATTATCTAATTTGCTTCATTCTCTTGATATCACTTGCTGAAAAGCATATCTAGATATGCTCAGTAGCTGCTGATTGGTTGCTGCACATAAAGGCCTTGTGTGATTGGCTCACACATGTACATTGCTATTTCTTCAACAAAGGATATCTAAAGAATTGAGCAAATTAGATAATAGAAGTAAATTGGAAAGTTGTTTAAAATTGCATGCCCTATCTGAATCATGAAAGTTTAATTTTGACTAGACTGTCCCTTTAAAAGGAAATGCACCTTAGTGACCCCAATGTCCAATCACGTTCATGACAGTGCATTTTCCAGTTCTTGCACATTCATTATTGAACTCCCGGTTAAGGTCTGATCCCATTTGAAATCTTGGTCACAAAGACACATTTCCCTATAATGAAGGCGAGATCCTGTTTGAACATCATTTTTGCGGTTACAATTTTAGTAATTTTAAAATCCAGTTTAAGAAGATGAAAAAAGTTATTTTCATAGAAACCCATAGTCGTCTTATTGATTTCAGATCTATATCACGCCAAACTGGAAAATGGTGTTTTTAAAATCAATAAATGTAAATATTTTTTAAACAAAATATATATACAATATTAAAAGTGTCATTGAGCAAACATGTGCCTTATGCCTATACATTTACAATATAGCCATTGAGCAGAAATGAACATTATGTCCTTCATGCCTATATATAAATGACATTCAGATTGTTTAGCAGTGATCAGGATTGATTCAGATTAGAATAGTTTAATCTCACATGTAAATAAGTATTTCACATACACACTGAACAAAGGGTTTAATTTAAAATAACTTTACTGTAACCTTACACAAACGAATACACAAAGTTTCATAACTTTTCTGTTGAAAACATGTTCGTTGCTGTGGGCTTTTAGTGGCCGGATCCATTTTGAATTGTGATCACTCAAAAAAAGACACTGGCCAATTTTTTTGGGGCAAAAAATATTAACCTCAACCCAGTTATTCACAAATGGCTAGATTACGAGTTTTGCGTTATGAGTGAAAAAGCCTCATAATGCTGCTTTTTCACTACCGCTGGTATTATGAGTCTTGTAGGTATAGCTGTACCGCACACTTTTTTGGCCGTCACGCAACGTAACTACCGCACTTTATAAAAAGTCCTTTTTCAATGGGATTTCCATAGCACCGGTATTACGAGTTTGCCTGTCTGGCCAAAAAGTGAGCGGTACAGCCTATAACTACAAGATCTGTACCGTAAACTGAAAGTCAGTAGTTATGGGTTTTATGCTACAAAGCTGTAGCATAAAAATCATAACTAAAGTGTCACAAACTACACTAACACCCATAAACTACCTATTAACCCCTAAACCGAGGCCCTCCTGCATTGCAAACACTAAAATAAAATTATTAACCCCTAATCTGCTGTTCCAGATATTGCCGCCACTATAATAAACATATTAACCCCTAAACCGCCGCACTCCCGCATCGTAAACATTAGTTAAATATTATTAAACCCTAATCTGCTGCCCCCAATGTTGTCGCCACCTACATACACTTATTAATCCCTAATCTGCTGTCCCTAACATCGCCGCAACCTACATTACTGTTATAAACCCCTAATCTGCTGCCCCCAAAATCGCTGCCATCTAACTACACTTATTAACCCCTAATCTGCTGCCCCAATGTCGCCGCCACTATACTAAAGTTATTAACCCATAAACCTAACCCTAACGTAACCCTAACACCCAATAACTTTAGCATAATTAAAATAATCCCAAATAAAAATTACAATTAATACCTAAATTATTCCAATTTAAAAGTAAATAAATACTTACCTGTAAATTAAAACCTAAGATAGCTACAATATAACTAATAGTTATATTGTATCTAGCTTAGGTTTTATTTTTATTTCACAGGTAAGTTTGTATTTATTTTAACTAGGTAGACTAGTTAGTAAATAGTTATTAACTATTTACTAGCTACCTAGTCAAAATAAATACAAATTTACCTGTAAAATAAAACCTAACCTGTCTTACACTAAAATATAACATTACACTAAAATTAAATAAATTAAATTAACAAAATACATTTATCTAAATTACAAAAATAATTAAAACTAAATTACACAAAATAAAAAAATAAATTATCAAATATTTAAACTAATTACACCTAATCTATAGCCCTATCAAAATAAAAAAGCCCCCCAAAATAAAAAAAAACCCTAGCCTACACTAAACTGCCAATGGCCCTTAAAAGGGCGTTTTGCGGGGCATTGTCCCAAAGAAATCAGCTCTTTCACCTGTAAAAAAAAAAAAATACAAGCAATCCCCCAACAGTAAAACCCACCACCCATACAACCAACCCCCCCAAAAAAAACCTACCTAAAAAACCAAAGCTCCCCATTGCCCTGAAAAGGGCATTTGGATGGGCATTGCCCTTAAAAGAGCATTTAGCTCTTTTACGTTGTCCAAAATCCCTAATCTAAAATTAAAACCCACCCAATAAACTCTTAAAAAAACCTAACACTAACCCCCGAAGATCCACTTACAGTTTTTGAAGACCGGACATCCATCCTCATCCAGCCAGGAGAAGTCTTCATCCAAGCGGCAAGAAATCAATAATGAACCCGGGAGAAGTCTTCATCCAAGCGGCAATAAGTCGTCCTCCAGGCAGGCAGAAGTCTTAATCCAGACGGCATCTTCTATCTTCATCCTTCCGACGCGGAGCGGCTCCATCTTCAAGACATCCGGCACAGAGCATCCTCTTCTTTCGATGGCTCTTCAAGAATGAAGTTTCCTTTAAATGACTTCATCCAAGATGGCGTCCCTTGAATTCCGATTGGCTGATAGAATTCTATCAGCCAATCGGAATTAAAGGGCTCATTGCCGAAACATGTCAACCGTTTAGTGTTCACACCCTTTTTGCACACTGAACCTGTAAGGTTTTTTAACTTTAATGCCAATAAAGGAAATTTTTATTTTAAGCAAGACCGCTTCATTTAATTATTCTTCTGTAGAATAGAACCTAATAGACCTCACACTAAGGAACAGATAGGGCCAGTAGCCTGAGAACTGAATGACAGCACTTGATTGCGATCATATTTAGATACTGAATGGGTCAGCAGCTTCAGATCTGCAGGACAGAACTTGGCAGCAGTAGTACAGGACTTGGCTATAATCATAAAAAAAGGGGGCTGATTGCTTTTTGTCACCTTTAGAGGCTGCGGATGAGTTAAGGAGCAGCTGTCTCAAGACAGAAACTGTCACGCTGTTCCTCCGCTCTGCTGTGGCCATTGCCATGGATGCAGGCAGTCCTCCTGTTGCTAGGGATGCGGCAGTGTAACTGCAGCATGGTGATGACATCATCACCGCACGCCCTGTCTTCCCTATGTAAGTGCCTCTGTCTCTCTCGTGCCCAAGTATAGGTGTTACTTCGTGTTCTCCTGGGTGCTGTATTTCTGTTTACTGGATTGCTATACTGATGCTGAACCCTGCTTGTTTGACTACTCTGCTTGCCTTAACCCCTGAACTACTGGATTGCTATACTGATACTGAACCCTGCTTGTTTGACTACTCTGCTTGCCTTAGCCCCTGAACTACTGGATTGCTATGCTGATACTGAGCTCTGCTTGTTTGACTACTCTGCTTGCTTAACCCCTGAACTACTGGATTGCTACTTTGTTGCTGAACTCTGCCAGTCTGACAATTCTATTGGTTTACCACTGAACTGCTTTACTGCTGGATATCCTTTTGTTGCTTACTCCTGCCTGTTCCAGACCTTCTATTGGTTTACCCCTTAACTGTTATACTGCTGGATATCCTTTTGTTGCTGACTCCTGCCTGTTCCCAGTCCTTCTATTGATTTACCCCGGAACTGCCATACTTCTGGATTACTTTCCGGTTGCTGCTGAGTACTGCCCTGCCTGCTGTGAGTACTGCTTTCCTCATTTTACAAACTCTCTCTCTGCTCTGGGATATTTCCTATCATTCCACTTGACACCGGGATAAGAAGACTACTGGCCAAATTTGGTCTGATAGTGGAATAGCCCACGAGCATTACAGAAACAGCTGTATTCAGGGCCATTTGGCTCTTGATAATTCGGCCTCTAAGGGCTAGATTACAAGTGGAGTGCTAAATTATCGCTGGTTTTAAGGGCACGCAATAATTAACCAGCCATTACAATTTAATCGTGTAATGGCGGGCACGCGATAATTAACCAGCCATTACAATTTAATTGAGTAATGGCGGGCACGCAATAATTAACCATCCATTACAATTCAATCGTGTAATGCCGGGCACGCAATAATTAACCAGCCATTACAATTTAATCGTGTAATGGCGGGCACGCGATAATTAACCAGCCATTACAATTTAATTGCGGTAGCAATTAGCGCTCTGAAAATCAACCAGATATCTGATCTCTGTTTCATTTTCTAAAAGTGCCCCAAATGCCCTCAAAATAAAGGGCATTATAGTTTTTAATTAAAATAAAATGTAGCATTTTTTTTTTTTTAATTTAAAACAACTGCACTAAATATATATACATTATAGCCCTTTCCATACAAACACCTGGTCATATACCGTATAACTTTTAACCATTATATAATTTTTTTATTAATATTTATATAAATACTTTTGTCAGATAGTGTTAGGGGATGTTGATATCTGTTCTGTTTCCGGCGAGCTTGATAATTCAGCCCCTAGGTCTTCACTTGCACTAACTCAACGTGCGATAAATTTGTTTGCGCTTGAGCAAACACATTTACTTTCAACTTGTATAATGCATGCAAGTTAGAGAGGGTGCGATATTGCTTATTGTGACCCACACTAACAATAGCGTGCCACTTGTATTTCCCTCGGACTCTTCAGCAGCTCAATTATGTCAACAGTCTTAACTGCACTCAAGTAGGAAAATCATTAAAATCTGCTCTGTTCTGGTTCCTTGAGAACTGGAATTGAGAAACCTTCATCTCTAAATTAATCATGTCTGTTGCATACATAGAATATGCATAGGACTAGATTCACTGTGAATTACATTTACTTTGAAATGTGACAAATTGAATAATCTAATACAGGACTTGAATAAAATTATACTGTGACTTCAATGTTGTATAATAACATGCACCACTTAACTGAGGAATCATTATTTCAGTTTTCTTTTATATTCAGAAGTGCTAAAAGAAAGAAATCAATGCGTGTACAATTAAGTAATTGCAAAATCCTGGTGGAAGTCAAAATTAGAATTTTAATATAAAATAGTATAGAAAAATCTATATGCCCCAATACACTGACCCAGTTTTTACAATAATTCCAACTAAGTGGAATGGTGATACATGCAACCTCAATAAATATACTTCTACATGAGTGTTCCTTTAATAGCGTTTCTATTTATTTAAAAATATTTTTTAATCTTTATATAAGATATAAAATGTATTTATGGAAATTATTTGTGGTGTTATTATAGAACTATTAACACCACAAATCATTTCCATAAATACATTTTAGAACTAAAATATATTATATTATACGATTCTAAGATTTCTATTACTTTTCACTTGTATTTGTAATGGTATATATAGTAGTATAGGCCATGATAGTTGGATACTGAATATGTTATATGAATTAATAATAATCTACTATGAAGCATGTTTCTACATTCCTTTTGTAAATCACCCCCTGGAAGGCAGCCATGCTTTAGAAAACCTACCCATCTGTGATTAGGATGAAGAGTTAACATGATGGATGGTGTTAGATGTATTAGCTGTTCCTGAAGGCTTGTCACTAAAAAGTCTAATTAGTCAAATAAAAAGGTATGACACACATGCAACAGTAATATAATGAAGGCATCATTACATATTTTATTAAATGTTACTGTTTTTTATAGAGTAGTGTACATTTTTATTAGTTTATTAATATATAATGATATGAAAAAAAATATATACAGTGGAACAATAAAACTGAGAAGTACAGAAAAGTAGAAAGATGGGGAAGCAGTTAACTAATGCGCAAGAGTGAGATGATTCACACATATCTAGGCAGTAATTTTTTATGTAACTGAAATTCACATACTGTTAAGGCAGCCTAATACTATGGGGCATATTTATCAAGCTCTGAATGGAGATTGATGTCCCGTGTTTCTGGCGAGCCTGCAGGCTCGCCAGAAACAGCAGTTATGAAGCAGCGGTCACAAAGACTGCTGCTCCATAACCTGTCCACCTGCTCTGAGCAGGCGGACAGACATCGCCGGAAATCAACCCGATCGAGTATGATCGGGTTGATTGACACCCCCTGCTGGCGGCCTATTGGCCGCGAGTCTGCAGGGGGCGGCGTTGCACCAGCAGCTCTTGAATAAGGCGACCAGGTCCGACAGACCTTGATAACTATGGGCCTATATGTTATCCAGGACTATGTTATGCAATTTAAACTTTATTGTGACCTTTATCATAGTAACTTTTAAATAGATACTGTATTCAAAAATGTTCCTTCATCCTTCTGAAAGAACAGCATTTACGCTTGTAGGAAAAAATAAAAATAAAAGTTATCTAAATGGAATATAGCAAAGCATTATTAGTTTTGCACTTTCTTCTACTGCTCATTGGCTTATTGTGTCGGCTTTTAAATATCTAGTTTTTAAAACTAAGACTTTTCTAACTGGGATGATCTATTACTTCCTACGTGCACATCTTCTGAGTTTTAGAACAATCTTATACACTTTGATACAAATGAGAAAAATAAGTGGTTTGAACAGGAGCTGAATCCAGAAGAATAGCAGTAATAAATCTGCCACCACGCCCACTAGCTATCCTGACTTTTCAGAAACCCAATTTCATAATGATATCACAAAAATACAACCAGCTGATGTTTAAAATTTGTTAATCCAATCAAGAGTTAATAGTCTGAAAAATGTGTTCAAAACAGATTAGCCAATTAAACTAAAACTAGGTTACACTACAATGTAGCTATAGTGTAATATTGTTTCTTAACTACAATCCCCCCAAAAAAACAGTGACTTCAAACTCTGTTGATTAAAAATAAATAAGAGTAAAAAGTGGAAACCAAACATGGACTCCTTGCTCACATGCCTAGAGAAATGCAATTGTACTAAAAACATGTTCAGTCTAGAGTGAAATCAAATTAAACTGACATTTTTCACTTCAGCTTAATTTGTATTTGCCTCTAGTTTAATATACATGACCTGTCAGGTATAAGTGTATTATTCATTTTGTGCTAACCTCACCAGTATACAGCTAGTGAGAAAATACATTGAGACACCTGCAGCTGTAAAGTTCTTAGTGAATACTATGAGAATTGTGTGAAAACTTCAGATTCCAGTTCAGGGTAACTACCCTAACCAGCCTTCTTAAATAACAACATTTGAAAACTTAAAGGGCCACTAAACCCAAAATCTTTCTTTCATGATTCAGATAGAACATACAAATTTAAACAACATTACAATTTACTTCTATTATTTATTTTGCTTCATTTTTTAGATATCCTTATTTGAAGAAAAAGCAATGCACATGGGTGAGCCAATCACATGAGGCTTCTATGTGCAGCAACCAATCAGCAGCTACTGAGCATATCTAGATATGCTTTTCAGCAAAGAATATCAAGAGAATAAAACAAATTAGATAATAGAAGTAAATTAGAAAGATGTTTAAAAATGCATTCCCTTTCTAAATCATGAAAGAAAAAATGTGGGTTTCATGTCCCTTTAAGTAAATTAAAATACAAAGCACAAAGTGTACATGCAACACAACTCTCATGTCATGTAAATTGTATTGCGGTTGTCACTCTTTCCAATGCAAAAAAACAGGGAGAGCCATTTGGAGAGATACAGCAAAATGTGCCTATCCGGAATCAGTGGTGGAAGATCATTTAAGATAATTTCATCTAAGCAGAGAGCTTTAGAGAATTGGGTCCCTATTGAGAGAAGGGTGTAACTCTTTTTATTTTTCCCTTTAATCAAATCTGGTTGAATTTGTCGTTGCTTTTAGAATATATGTGATCTAATAATTTTAGACTTGCTATATTTTAAAAACTGTCAATTAACATTAACTTTAGCTGCAACACATCCAGTCATTTGATCATGTTTTATAAATATTGTTTGAAATAGGTCAGCTTTATCCAGAAATATTTTTTTTTAATTGTATAAAATATGGTGTAATGGTATAAAATATTACTTTTCCTTTCAGTGCAACTATATTGTGCCATGTGTTATCGTTGTGATTCTTTTCTTATGTTTCCAAGAAGAAGCATATGTTTCTGCACAAAACCTTCCTGTGCTCATTCTTCTCCTCATACTGTATGGGTAAGTAAATCATATTTTATCACATTTTTGAGTGCTAATATTTTAGGTGGAAAAACCCTAAAAGTGTGTGTATGTATTTGCAGAAATATACACAGTATGTAAGGGACTTTAAACACCTGGTTACAAGAATTTGCAATAAATTAAAGGGACATGAAACCAAAATATTTTATTTTATGATTCAGATAGAACACACATTTTTAAACAGCAACACAATTTACTTTTGTTATTAAATTTGCTTCATTCTCTTGGTATCCTTTAATACACACATCAGTAAGCCAATCATAAGAGGTATTTATGTGCAGCCACCAATCAGCAGCTAGCTCCCAACTTCTGAGGCTACCTAGGTGTACTTTCAACAAAGGATACCAAAAGAATTAAGCAAACTAGATAATAGAAGTAAATTGGAAAGTTTGTATTCTCTATCCGAATTATGAAAAAGAAATGTTGGGTTTCACGTCCCTTTAATATAGTGGGTGATTTTCGAAATGTTCTGAATCTAATAACACCTTGATTGCTGTAAGTATTTTCAGTAGCCAAACTCAGCCCACTTTGGAGGAGTCAGTGCAGACTTTTTACTGCAGCAAACGCTAGCCATGGTCTTTATTTTAGTAAAATCACCATGATTGGAAGTTCCTTATCTGATTATCTTTGCATGAGCCAGTTAAAGGCCCATTACACTGTTGGGTACAGCTACAGTAGCATAGTAATTACTCATCATGTTGTTGTTTATCTTTCTGTGCTTGCAGCTCTCTTCAAAGCTATTCTCCTATTTCAAAGTGCTGTTTATCTTCATAATGGAAGCTGCCATCTTGGAATCTAAAGGGACATAAAACACACATTTGTACTTTTATGATTCAGATACAGCATACAGGTTTAAACAACCTGTACTTTTATTATCCAATGTTCTTTGTTATCTTGTTATCCTTTGTTGAAAAGCAGAAAGGTAAGTTCAGGAGTTTGCACGTGTCCGCAGCATTATATGGCAGCAGTTTTGCAACAATGTTATACATAAGAGCACTAGATGGCTGCACTATTTGCTGTCATGTAGTGTTTCAGACATGTGTACGCTAGCTATCTCTTCAACAAAGAATAACATGAGAACAACACAAATTTGATAATAGAAGTAAATTGCAAACTGTTTTTAAATTCTCTATCTGAATCATGAAAGAAAAAATGTGGGTTTATTGTTCCTTTAAAGGGACACTAAACCCAGTTTTTTTCTTTTCTGATACAGATAGAGCATGCAATTTTAAGCAAATTTCTTATTTACTCCTGTTATCAAATTTTCTTCATTCTCATGCTATCGTTATTTGAAATGCCGGCCCATTTTTGGTGAACAACCTGGGTTGTGCTTGCTGATTGGTGGATAAATTCATCCACCAATAAAAAATTGCTGTCCAGAGTTCTGAACAAAAAAAAGCTTAGATGTCTTTTTTTCAAATAAAGATAGCAAGAGAATGAAGGAAAATTGATAATAGGAGTAAATTAGAAAGTTGCTTAAAATTGCATGCTCCATCTGAATCACAAAAGAAAAAAATTGGGTTCAGTGTCCCTTTAAGTATTCTTGTACCCTGTGACAGAAGTGATGCATAATCATAGATCAATGATATTGTCATCTTATTGAAAAGCCATATCATGTATTTTAGTTTAGTGTACACTGTACAGAACAGGAGCTGAACATTTTTGCAGTGGATGCATTGCCCTAAAACTGAACTGCTACTTATTTCCCCCCCTCTTCGAGACATCCAACACCTGAGATTTCTCTGACAGTTGGAGATTCTATTCTCAACACCTCACCTAGGGTTGCCACCTCGACCATGTTTTCCTGGACACTTACCTGTTACACATGCTGCAGGGTAAGCTGGGAGGAACATGTATTGTGTCTCTGGACATCACATGATTAGTGCTGATGAACAGCAAAATACATGTTCCACCCTACAAACCCTACAGCATGTGTAACTCGAGTGTCCAGGAAAACATGGCCGAGGTGGCAACCCTAACCTCACCCCAGGTCTACTGTCTTTAGGGTCATTCCTTACTCTGAACTCACATTCACTTCACATCTACAAGACCTCACCAAATCCTGCCGTGCACACCTGCACAACATTTACAGAGTTTGACCTTTCCTTCCTCAAGAAAAATAGTAATTAATTCCCTTGTTTTGTCAAACTTCCCAAACACCGCCTCTCCCCCTCCAATCTATAACGAATACTTCAGCTAGACGCCAATCTACATTAGCTTCTCTGCTCTTTTAGTTTCTACACTGGCTCACCCTACACTCCAGAATACAATTCAAAGTATTAACCCTTACTTATAAAGCACTCAACAGCCTCACTCCCAACTATATTTCCTTTCTCATGTCCAGATTACTCTCTGACATGTTCTCTTCGATCAACCTCTGACCTACGTCTCTCTACTCTTATTATCTCTGCATCCCTTTCCTGCCTCCAAGACTTCGCACGTGCTGCTCCTGTCCTCTGGAGCTCTCTACCCTGCCTCCATAAGACTGTCTCCAACCTTGTATAGCTTCAGACGCTCTATGAAAACCCACCTAATCAGAGAGGCTTACCAACTACTCAAAATAATTCTAGGACTGTCTTGACTCAATGCTGCAACTACAACCCATGCGACAAGCTACCCCAAACCTTATGTCTCTGCACCCTTAACCTGTAGACTATAAGCAGGAGCAGGGCCTGCTTCCTCCTGTACTAGATTTGTTAAGTCTGTTTATGTTTTCGTATCGTATCATTGTCATTGTATACGCCTATCTTTGTACCCAGCGCTACGGAATTTTGCGTTGCTATAGAAATAAATGATAATAATAATAATTATTATTATTATTCCCGAGATTTTTTTTTTTATTTGTTATGTTTAAAGATGCAGAGCTTTAGCAACTATCTTTATAATGGGTTAAAATTAGAAAAAAGCTTTAAATTGAACTGCAGTTATAAGAGGAAAAACAATAGCATGGTAAGTAGTAACTATGGTGCTGTAGTTGTACTAATCAGTTTAATGTCCTTTTAAGGACAGATATGTAGCAGGGTTACACTTGCAAACTCTGCAGTGTGCATGTCCAGGTATGAGAATTGGAAACTGCATAATGTTCAGAATTAAATTACACGAAAAGGAGACAAAATAAATAATGAAAGTATATTGAAAATATGTTTTGCTACATACAAATAAATACTTAGGGCCAGATTACAAGTGGTGAGCTATGGTGTTGAAAGTAAACAGGTTTGCTCGAGCACAAACTAAATTTGCGAGTGTCGGATTCTCACGAGATAAAAAATAATGAGCACCAAACAAATTTTTTTACTGTGTATTTACAGTAAATATTTTACATTTCAATGTTCTTCACATAGTAGAAAATGTTCTTTGTATTTTTAAATATATATTCCTATATATCTCTACCTGCATATATTAATTTAGATAAATAGCTGTGTGTGTGTGTATATATATATATATATATATATATATATATATATATGTAAAGAATATTTTCTTCTATGTGAATAACATTGGAATGTAAAATATATATATATATATATATATATATATAAAACTACCTTCAGCTTTATCCCTGTAAGTCTATGCTGTGTTAGGTTACTGTGGAATCTGTAAGTATTCGGGGGTTTTTGAAAGTGAATTCCATTGAAGTCTATGGGGCAAATACTTTAACACGGTCACAATATCCGAAGTCCTGAAGTTATCAAGTGTCGATTTTGCTTGTGCACAAACATATTACTTTCAACTTACACATGCTCGTTAAAAGTTTACTTCCAGCGGTGCTTGCGCGCTAATACAAGTGCTAAATATAGCACCACTTATAGGGCCCTTAATATTAAAATCTCAACATTTTCACTGTGCCTTTATGACAAATCTTATTTTCTTACATATAATGTGGTCTCAAGTTAGACATCTGTCATCTTTACATCATATGTTTTTTATTTGGCAGAGATAATTACACAGAATTGAGCTCCCATCAGTTTTTCCTAATGATAAATTGAGTGGTTAATTAGTTTTGTAAGCCAGCCATATGCTATATCTTAAAAGTGTAGACTCCTTTCTCCTGTGAGTAGTCTTCATGAATTTTTAGGAGAGATGGCAAAGTAGAAAAAGAAGTTGTGCACCAAATATGTTATAAGCATAGTATCTAGAGTAGTGTTTTAAAGGGATATTAAACACTTTGAGATGGTGATATAAAATGATAAATCTTTATATATATATATATATATATATATATATATATATATATATATATATATATATATATATATATATATATATATATATATAAAACTCTGGAATATACTTTCATTTCAGCTCATTTCAGGAGCTTTTCAGTTCCTGATAGAAATGGAAGTGCAGAACACTGTTATATTCCACATTGGCTGCACATTCTAGTGACCTATTTATAACTGCCCCTAATTGGTCACAGCAGAGAAGGTAACCTAAGTTACAACATGGCAGCTCCCATTATTTTATAGACATTCAAACTTTACACTTATTTTTTCAATATTTAAACAGCTAATGAAGCTTTCAAAACATGCATCTACATGTTATTCTCAGAGTAA
This sequence comes from Bombina bombina, assembly GCF_027579735.1. Lineage (NCBI taxonomy): Eukaryota > Metazoa > Chordata > Amphibia > Anura > Bombinatoridae > Bombina > Bombina bombina. The sequence goes on along the minus strand of NC_069500.1, from coordinate 850,624,860 downwards.
TCTTTTCTTTGAATTCATCATTCTATATAGTATTTATTTAGTGTTCAATGCCCTTTTAATGCTAGCTACATGTTATCTAAATGGTAACCTGGCCCTTAATTTGAGACTCTCTTCTTTCCTGGAATTAGTTGAATGCATATGTTTGTTTATTTTTGGAAGAAATAGCTACACAGATGTGGTGTTCATGACCTTTTCCTACTCTGAACCAAGTAGCAAATGGGTTAATTATTAGCTATATTTAAACTGAACATGTGATATATAGATATCATATATATGATAAGTCTGTGTGTGTTTTTATGGCAGAGATAGCTAAACAGATACGGTACATACTCTTTCAGGCTGTAGAGCAGATGTGTTCTGTGAAGAGAAGATCTTTACAACAACCCTTACTAATCCTTTTGATACCAAATTGTACTACTAAATAAAACCAACTGAAATTATTTTTACTTCTTTTCAATTGTATTCTGTCTTTCTGTCTGTCAGTCTATTGTGTATGTATGTATGTGTGTGTGTATATATATATATATATATATATATATATATATATATATATATATGGATATGTATTGTGACTTAGGCCAATTATATAAATATTATGGTTTATAAAATATATATATGTATTCTTCATTCAGGTATACTTAGCAGTTTCCATATTTTACATTCAATTTCAGACTTTCAACATATTATATATGAAATAAGCATGAAAACGCTATACAGTATATATTTTTTAATTGATCTGTTTTATCTTTCAGTTGGTCTGTTACACCTCTGATGTATCCAGCAAGTTTTTTCTTCAGTGTACCAAGCACAGCTTATGTTGTATTGACGTGTATTAATATGTTTATTGGCATAAATGGGAGTGTTGCTACTTTTGTATTGGAAATGTTTAAAGATGAGGTAAGTGACCAGTTTAAACATTTTGAATATTAGTTTTAATAAAAAGTGGTTGCATTAATAGCATTCTCCTACTTAACTGCTCTACGGTAAACAATATGGCCTAGATTACGAGGGGCATTCTAAAATATTAGCACTATTTGGTTAACATTGTTAGAGCCCAATTAATAACTTTTCTATTTTTGTGCTCATATTAGAGGTCGAAAGTTATTTTTAGCTCTCAATCGATAGTCTGGGGCGCTCTTACATCTGCATGTCGTATAGTATATATATATATATATATATATATATATATATATATATATATATATATATATATATATATATATACTGTGTGTATATATATATATATATATATATATACACATACACAACCTTTTCTTGTGTTTTTACAAACTATAAAGGAATAATGGTTTACTTCAGTTTTTAGGAAGCACTACATTTTACAGAGCTATTTTTTTTAATTTCTCTGAGCACAACATTTATATCACAAATTATAATAAGCGCATTCATAGCCCTCTCCCTGCACTATACATTAAAAGTATAAGGCACTCTAAAAAGTTTCAGCTGTGTTAAGACTCTGCACTATCGATTGATCCAATTTTCCTTTTATCATGTGTCATCAGCCAACCACAAAATGCATTTACATGTATATATATATATATATATATATATATATATATATATATATATAGTCCATATGTAGAAAGTAACAGCACCACTGCATCAATTTTCTTAAAGGTGAATTATTTCTTTATTGGAGATATCACAACAAAAAAACAGCGACGTTTCGGACCTACATGGTCCTTAATCATGCATAGTTAAAACACAGTAAAACACACATTTAAAAAGGGTGGTATGACCAATCAGATTTCAGCTCACATACTTAATTGAATTAACCCATGCCTATCCAGGCAAGATAATATACATATTACTTTTTCTATTGGTGGCCTCTAGTGGTACCATATTGAATAACACCCTATCAAAATTTATAAAAACAAATACAGATCGTAGTCCCTATTCAGACCATAAGGGTACAATGTATTCAATTTCTTGATCCACCAAACTTCTTTTTGTTTTAGTTTAAGTTCTCTGTTACCCCCTCTTCTGTGTGTGGGGATATGATCGATTACTTGGAAGCGCAGCTGACTAACAGTGTGTCCCATTTGGGTGAAATGTGCAGATACTGGCAGAGACATATCTTTAGATTTAATTGATGCCTTATGCTGACTAAACCTATCCCTGGCGGCTTGGGTGGTGTCTCCGATATAACAGAGGCCACATGGACATTTGAGTAGATAGATTACATAATTGGTTTGACAAGTGTATAGACCATTGATGGTATACTGTTTACGTTTGTCATTTTGGGCCAAATATTTACCTCTAATAACTGAATTACATTGTGCACAGTGCAGACAGGGATAGCATCCTTTATTGGGAGTAGTCAAATAGTTAATTTCAGATTAATCAATTAACTATTTGACTCAAATGTCCATGTGGCCTCTGTTATATCGGAGAGACCACCCAAGCCGCCAGGGATAGGTTTAGTCAGCATAAGGCATCAATTAAATCTAAAGATATGTCTCTGCCAGTATCTGCACATTTCACCCAAATGGGACACACTGTTAGTCAGCTGCGCTTCCAAGTAATCGATCATATCCCCACACACAGAAGAGGGGGTAACAGAGAACTTAAACTAAAACAAAAAGAAGTTTGGTGGATCAAGAAATTGAATACATTGTACCCTTATGGTCTGAATAGGGACTACGATCTGTATTTGTTTTTATAAATTTTGATAGGGTGTTATTCAATATGGTACCACTAGAGGCCACCAATAGAAAAAGTAATATGTATATTATCTTGCCTGGATAGGCATGGGTTAATTCAATTAAGTATGTGAGCTGAAATCTGATTGGTCATACCACCCTTTTTAAATGTGTGTTTTACTGTGTTTTAACTATGCATGATTAAGGACCATGTAGGTCCGAAACGTCGCTGTTTTTTTGTTGTGATATCTCCAATAAAGAAATAATTCACCTTTAAGAAAATTGATGCAGTGGTGCTGTTACTTTCTACATATGGACTGTATCTGTTTGGGTTTTTGCTGATAGCCCATTGTAACGAGCACACAGCCAGGTTAAAGCAGTTCATTAAGTGCTGGACTCTATCTGTTTATTTTGTGTATATATATATATATATATATATATATATATATATATATATATATATATATATATATATATATATTTGTTTCCTATGACATGGAGAGTCCACAACGTCATTCCAATTACTAGTGGGATATTCAACTCCTGGCCAGTAGGAGGAGGCAAAGAGCACCCCTGCAAAGCTGTTAAAGGGACACTCAAGTCAAAATTAAACTTCATGATTCAGATACAGCATGCAATTTTAAACAACTTTCCAATTTACTTCCATTAACAAAATGTGCACAGTCCTTTTATATTTAAACTTTTTGAGTCAACTCCTACTGAGCATGTGCAAGAATTTACAGCATATACGTATATGCATTTGTGATTGGCTGATGACTGTCAGATGATACAGGGGGAGTGGAAATAGACATAACTTTGCGTTATATATTTAAAGGGACACTCAGGTTAAATTAAATGTTCATGATTCAGATACAGCATGTAATTTTAAACAACTTTCCAATTTACTTCCATTAAAAAAAATGTGCATAGTCTTTTATATTTACATTTTTTGAGTCACAAGATCCTACTGAGCATGTGCAAGAATTCACAGACTATACGTATATGCATTTCTGATTGGCTGATTGCTATCACATGGTACAAGGGGAGTGGAAATATACATAACTTTGAAATTTGTTATAAAAAAATCTACTATTCATTTGAAGTTCAGACTAAGTGCTATTGCATTGTCTTGTTATCTTGCATTTGTTGATTATGCAAATCTAATGTGTTGACTGGTCCTTTAACAAAAATCTACTACTCATTTGAAGTTCAGACTAAGTGCTATTGCATTGTCTTCTTATCATGCATTTGTTGATTATGCAAATCTACAGTGTTGACTGGTCCTTTAAGTATAACTGCCTTACCCATAACCCCCAGTCATTCTCTTTTCCTCTGTCAATGAAGGTTGTGCGAAGTTGGTGTCTGAAGAATTTAATCCTTTTATGGGTACTTTTCCCTGCAAGCAAGGATTGGGGTCCAGCTGTGTCCACGTTAATCTCTTAAATAAGAGTAGTGGTGACTTTTAGCAGTTAAAAGGCGGCAAGGAAGTCTTTGCTTTGCTTTTAACACTTTGCTACCTCTTTGTAGAAAGCCAGAGTTGGTTACTCTGTTCTTTCTTTTCCTACAGGTCCATGACAGGGAGTGATGTACCTGACACATCTAAGGATCAGCATCTATCATGTAATTGGATCTAAGGTAAGTGCCTTTGCCTTCTAGGTACAGAAGGGCAGCAACACTTAAGAGGTTAATCTTCATTTTCTGATCCTTTCTGGGACATAATAATCCTTATAGTTTAAGGATTCATATTGGGGACACAATATTTGACTTAAATACAATATGGCACTAATTACAGTATTTTTACTTCTATGGGAGGTTTATTTTATTGCTAATAGCCTGGATAACTATTGTGGGGTTATTTTCTTGGTGCTTAAAATGGGAAAGCCGTTTTTTAAACTGTCAGGCACTTTCGCACATTTTCTTCACTGAAGAAAATAATTGTGCAGTTAATATTGGCCCCACTCACGTGACCTGCACTTCCGGTTTTACGGAGCGGAGCAGTTGAGGATGATAGCGATCTTTTGCTTCAGAGAAGAAGATCTCCAGCTAGAAGTTTTCTTGTGTCTCTTGCAGAGTCTCTGAAGCTTAGAGTTTATCTTCTACCCGGATCATCTAAGAGGAGAGGAAATCTCTACAAGGAGTTCCGTTTTTTCTTCTTACTAGTGGGGTGTCTCTCTTGGCTGGCAGGAGCCTCAGGCAATCTGAGTTTTTTCTTCAATAGCGTCTTTGATGTTTATTTTTCATCTTCTACACCTTAAATAATTAATTTGATGAATACATTTTTCTTTAGATAATATTTTATTTTTACTAGTGGGACCTTTTTACTCCATAGCATGGACTCTGAACAGAGTCAGTCCATCTTTAATGGATAAATGTTTATTATGCTAAAAGGCCCAAATTGTTCTTCCTATGCAATTTTGTTCCTCTTGTTTAGCTAAACTTTAAAATTTAAGGATAAATTATTCTATTCTGAGCCAACTGTCTCTCAGGATAATGCTGTGCATGACATACCTCAATTTTCTCCTCAAACGTCTTAAGCCTTAATTGTTTCTCATTCCTTCATGTTCCCATTCACAGAGAACACCATCAGTATCTGAGGTTTGCCTTTCTGGACAGGCACTTCCAATTTGTTGCACTACCATTTGGTCTGGTCACGGCTCCCAGAATATTCACAAAGGTTCTGGGGGCGCTATTGGCTGTGATCAGATCCCAGGGAATTGCTGTGGCGCATTATCTAGATGACATCTTGGTTCAGGCGCCATCTTGTCAACTAGCCCAATCTCATAAAAAGATGCTGTTGTCTTTTCTACTTTCCCATGGGTGGAAGGTGAATTTGGAAAAAATTTCTCTTATTCCATCTATCAGAGTGTGTTTCCTAGTGACAATAATAGATTCCTTGTCCATGAAGATTTTCCTGACGGAAATCAGAAAAACCAAAATTCTTTCTTTTGTCCATCTGTGGCTCAATGCATGGAGGTGATTGGTCTGATGGAGGCATCCATGGACATCATTCCTTTTGCTTGGTTCTATCTTTGACCACTGCAACTTTTTATGCTCCGTCAATAGAAAAGAGATCACAGAGGATAAATCTGGACCCTCTCTTTCGTGGTGGTTGTCACAGGAACATCTGTCTTGGGGCACTTGCTTTCTGAGACCTTCTTGGGAAATTGTGACTACAGATGCGAGCCTGTCAGGCTGGGGAGCTGTTTGGGGCCCTCTAAAGGCTCATGGCCTGTGGTTTTGGGAAGAGTCCTATCTTCCCATAAACATCCTGGAGGTAAGAGCTATCTTCAATGCCCTATCAGCGTGGCCTCAACTGCCGTTGGTCCGGTTTATAAGATTCCAATCGGACAACATCACCTCAGTGGCTTACATCAACCACCAGGGAGGGACTCGGAGTTCCTTAGCCATGAAGGAGGTAACTCGCATTCTGCAGTGGGCGGAACCCCACAATTGTCTTCTATCTGCCATCCACATTCCTGTAGTGGACAACTGGGAAGCAGATTTTATGAGCAGACAGACCTTTCTTCCCGGGGAGTGGGCTCTCCATCCGGAAGTGTTCTCTCAGATATCCCTCAAGTGGGGTGTTCCAGAGTTGGATCTGGTGGCATCCTGCCAAAACACCAAGGTTCCAAAGTACGGTTCAAGGTCAAGAGATCCTCAGGCCGTTTTGATAGATGCTCTAGCGGTTCCCTGGATGTTCTCTCTGGCATATCTGTCTCCTCCGTTTGGTCTCCTTCCACGTTTCATTGCTCGTATCAAACAGGAGAGAGCATCAGTGATCCTAATAGCTCCTGCATGACCTCGCAGGATCTGGTTCGCGGATCTGGTTCAGATGTCATCTCTACCTCCTTGGAGGTTACCTCTGAGCAAGGACCTTCTAATTCAGGGTCCTTTCCTCCATCCAAACCTAGATTCTCTGAAGCTGACTGCTTGGAGATTGAATGCCTAATTCTGTCTAGATGTGGTTTTTCTGAAGCGGTCATTGAAACTGTGATTCAGACTCAAAAACTGGTTACTCGCAAGATTTACCATAAGATATGGCATACATATCTTTATTTGTTTAAATCTAAGGGGTTCTCCTGGAGCTGGGTGAGGATTCCCCGGATTTTGTATTTTCTTCAGGATTGCCTGGATAAAGGTTTATCGGTTAGTACCCTAAAGGGTAAAATTTCTGCATTATCTATCCTTTTGCCCAAACGTCTGGCAGACTTACCAGATGGGTCACAGGGTAGGAGGTGAAGATGCAGTAGTGTAGAAAGAACCTACAGTCCCTCTCTGGGTAGGGATATCCCTTTAAACAAAAGAGGGAACAACTTGCCATGGGACTGGGAAAGCTAGTGGTGAGTGTGCGTGTCACAGGTGGTATATGCAGAGTAAAGAGGGCGTCCAAAGTCATCAGAGTGAGCGGAATTGGCTCACTATCTGAAAATCTGTCCCAGTGGCTAGATGCCATCTTGCAGCCTCTGGTCCAGAAATTGCCCAGTTATCTTAAGGACACGACCCATGTTTTAAAAATACTTGAGGAAGTAACATGGAGGTCTGAATACATGTGGGCTACAATAGGTGTAGTATCCTTATACTCCACAATCCCACACACTGAGGGGATTAAGGCCATTTGTTACTTTTTCAATGAACATACCACCCTTACCGCACCTTTCCAAGATTTTGTGTTATAGGTAACACAGTTTTTATTAGCTCACAATAATTTTTAGTTTGAAGGGGATTACTTTCTGCAGAGACGTGGGACAGCCATGGGGGCCAAATTTGCCCGTCATATGCAAACCTTTATTTAGGTTGGTGGGAGCTGTTCCATGTCTATGCACAGTGTAATCCCTTCATTGAAGACATTATAATCTATCATCGCTTCATAGATGATTTGCTCTTGGTATGGAAGGGAGAATCAGAGAGGGTCCGACAATTTGTGGATTGGATTAATGTTAATGCTCTCAATTTGGCATTTACCTTTGAGACCCATGCCACAGAAATCGGTTACCTGGATATCACAATAAGGGGCTTTGAGGCTGGTAGAGTTGAAACCATCAGCTACAGATAGCCAATATCGAGCAACACCCTACTGCATGGTAGGAGTTGCCATCCGCCTCATGTAGCGATAGCCAAGAGTCAGTTCATCCGTTTAAAAAGGAATTGCTCCAATGAATTATCCTTTAGATATCAATCAGAGGCACTGGTAGATTGCTTAAGGCAACAAGGCTATAAAAACTCAGACATCAGGAAGGCCCAAATTGAAGTGGATAAGATAGAGAGGAAATCAGTCCTTACTAAAAAGAGTCATAATTTGGCTCCACACAAAGGAGTGACGTGTGTGACTAACTACAGTGCCCAATACAAACAGATCTGTGGCATTGTTTGCAAACATTTTGGCCTACTACGAGCAGATGATAAACTGGTCAATACTGTAGAAGGTGGCCTTAGATGCTCCTATAGAAGAGCAAGTACAATAGGGAATGTAGTATCTCCATCCCAGCTAAGAAGTAATCAGGGAGAAATTAGTTCATGGCTTACCCACAGAGGCATATATAAATGTGGTCACAAGAAGTGCAAACCTTGTGACTATGTGGAAATAACCTCTACCTTTACATCTTCTGTTAAGAACAATACATATGACATCAAACGGTGCCTGAATTGCTCCCCTTCTAATGTGATCTATATGAACCAGTGTACCCAGTTCAGGGTACAGTACATAGGACTCACTACAAGAGATACTAGATCCCGTATTCAGGAATATTTCAGCTCTATTAATGTAGCCAAAGCCACCCACCAATAGTGACACACTTTTCACTAATACACCATAAAGATCTGTACACCTTTAGATGGAAGGCTATAGAACAGGTTCTTACCCCCAAAAGAGTGGGAGACAGGGAGAAACTCCTTTATAAAAGAGAGATGTACTGGATTTTCCACTTGGAGACCAGGTATCCTGGGGGTTTGAATTCCTAATATGACCTGATCAACTATTGGGAGTAAAGTTTGCCCCACTATGTAGCTGCCAATCACATCAGGTTATTCAAGTCTTATCACTAGTACATGTATTATTAGTAAGTAACTTTTGCCTCTAGCCTCCAGTCGGGTTTCTCTCTACAAATAGATTAAAGTTGGATAGCCTAAGTTTAAATACTTTACATCAGCTTTTTCACTGAAATTTATAAACATGTTATAGTACACATAACGTATAGTATTATAACACTCCATCATGATTAAATTTATTATTATTAATTAAACTATATTTTCATTTCTACATACTGATTACCTTTAATTTCCTGTATATGGAACATTATGTACCATTTTTACAAATTTATAGAACTGTTCTCTATACTCTAATTTCCCTTAATATGTGCATGTATTTTACATCCCACTCTAGGTTTTTTGCGAGGCACATTTTAGTGCTTAGGATATAGTGGTTTCAGGTTTTATCCTGCCTACCATATCTAAGCATTTTCTTGTTTGAGTTCAAGGATTGTAGACATGCTCCTCTAGGGAGTTTTATTTATGTGCTTATCGTGTAAATACAAATGATCATGTTTACTTTTAGTCTAGCCCCTTGGTGGTTCTATTTATTATTTATCATGTATTATTTATTCACTATTATTTACATGAATCACACAGATATATTTAGGTATTTTTTGTAATCTATCCCAAGCTCCAATATGTTATGATTAAGGATTATCTATTACCTTTATTTAAATAATAATGTACATACTTCATAAGAGCACTTTATCAGGTCTCCCTATGACTTGTCCTAGAAGGTTATTTAACCAGTATGCAGGGAAGACTTGGTATTAGCACTCAAGTGCTCTTTATTGCTGAATTAGACTTTCAGCACCGCCTTTTGTTGTTTTTAGTCCAATCACAGCACTATTAATCCTTTATAAATACACAGCTGTGAGTGTATTTTAACAAGCTATGAGTAAGGCTTATGGCCGAAACGCGTAAGCTTGCTTTGAGGCGTTTCTACCTTGATACCTTCCATGTTGTTGTTCTATTGCTTTTAACTAACGGATAATAAAGCATTGGATTTTATTCACAATTTCTAGCTCCAGATTCTTTAACCTCCTTATACACTTACCAGATGTTCAGGCTTTTGTTCAGGCCCTGGTTAGAATCAGGCCTGTGTTTAAACCTGTTGTTCCCCGTGGAGCCTTAATCTAGTTCTTAAAGTTTTGCAGCAGGCTCCGTTTGAGCCGATGCATGCTGTTGATATAAAGTTATTATCTTGGAAGGTTTTGTTTCTCCTTGCTATTTCTTCCGCTTGTAGAGTTTCTGAACTTTCAGCTCTGCAGTGTGATTCCCCGTATCTTATTTTTCATGCAGATAAGGTGGTCCTTCGTACTTAATTGGGGTGTCTCCCTAAGGTGGTGTTGGATCGAAACATTAATCAGGAAATTGTTGTTCCTTCTTTTTGTCCTAATCCTTCTTCTAATAAGGAACGTCTTTTACATAACTTGGATGTTGTGCGGGATCTAAAATTATACTTACAAGACACTAAAGATTTTCGGCATTCTGCCCTGTTTGTGGTTTTGTCTAGAAAGCGTAAGGGTCAGAAGGCCACTTCTACTACTCTGTCTCTTTGGTTGAGAAGTTTGATTCGTTTGGCCTATGAGACTGCTGGACAGCAGCCTCCTGAGAGAATTACGGCTCATTCAACTAGGGCTGTCTCCTCCTCTTGGGCTTTCAAAAATGAAGCTTCTGTGGATCAGATTTGCAAGGCAGCTACATGGTTCTCTCTTCATACTTTTTCTGAATTCTACAAATTTGATACTTTTGCCTTGGCTGAGGCCTTTGGGAGAAAGGTTCTTCAAGCGGTGGTGACTTCTGTTTAGGTCCTCCTGCCTTGTTCTCCCACCCTGTTCATTCCGTGTCCTCTAGCTTGGGTATTGGTTCCCACTAGTAATTGGAATGACATTGTGGACTCTCCATGTCATAGGAAAGAAAACAAAATTTATGCTTACCTGATAAATTTCTTTCTTTTTGGACATGGAGAGTCCACGACCCCGCCCTCATTTTTTATTATAATTCGCCAGTTTTTTTAGTAAACCTCAGGCACCTTTTTCACCCTTGTATTTCTTCTTTTTCCATTTCCTTCAGCTGAATGACTGGGGGTTATGGGTTACACTTAACAGCTTTGCTAGGGTGCTCTTTGCCTCCTCCTGCTGGCCAGGAGTTGAATATCCCACTAGTAATTGGAATGACGTTGTGGACTCTCCATGTCCGGAAAGTAAGAAATTTATCAGGTAAACACAAATTTTTATATATATATATATATATATAGTGAATTCTTGCACATTCATGTATATAAAAGAATGTGCACATTTTGATAATGAAAGTACATTGGAAAATTCTTTTAAATTGTGTGCTTTATCAGAATCATGACATTTTAATTTTGACTTTCATAGCCCTTTAAGATTTGGTTTTAATACCAAATATAATACATGAATGCTTGGGACAGGTACTAATATCTGATGGATTCTCGTGAATAAATGTGGAATGCAAATTTGTTTATATCTTTAGTTCAGAAAATGGTCACTTAAAATAAAAAAAAGTACTTTTCCAATGTAATACAACAGATAACAAAGACCTGCAAAAAATGCACAAACATATAAATAGTTGCTCTGTGCTAGTGACAACTATTTCATTTACCTGTACTTAAATTTGTCAGTGTTATCAGAAGCAGTTTTAGAATTTAATGGAAATGTTACTTTATATTATCATAAAATTGCTATTATTCGTAACCACTCATTTTGGTTTGTTATCTTAATAAATACCAAATAAAGAAAGTTTGAACTAATTGAACAATGCGTAAACAATTTCATGGTTTTCTGAACACAGGTTTTTAAGCATTAAAATATAAAACTAATAAATTAATACATCCTTTCCAGAACTGTACCTTTTTATTGAGCAAATTAAACAAATAATATATGAGATACGTTTAAGTAAAGTATATTACACTGGCTCACCAGTCTCAAAAGTAATTGTTTTTTTAACAAAGTAGCTGCACCATTTTAACCACAAAAAGACTTTTGTTCTTCGGGATACACTGAGAATATGTAGAGCAACATTTCTATGTATCTATAATGGGATCAACTGTTTTAAGAGAACATTTAATGCAAAAATGTGTCTAGAAAAATCTGATTCCTCAATTTTGTTATCCCTCACCATACCTTTCCAGTCCCACTATCTGACCCTGGCACCAGTTACAAAAAGAAATCACAAGCTAATCCTCCCACTGTTATACAACCCTTTCCTAAACCTTCCTGATCCCTCCAGCAGTATATTTCCCCATAAATTTAAATCCAGTCTTACATGATCGCCCAAGGGTAAACCATTCACTGCAAAATATCTCCCATTGTAATCAACCCAATATCTAAAATCTCTTTTCCTAATGTGACCTACATTTCTGTAGAAATATTTGTATTCTTCAGCCTCTTTTGCTCAGCAGCAGTAGATCTCTTATCAATACATTCCACACTAAAATCTGTGCTACCTCTTAATTGCTTTCTTATTTTAATAAATTCGCTCAGTCCTGATTGGTTAATCATATTTTTAGTTTTAGTGGGGGATTAAAGGGACATGAAACTCAAATTTTTTTTCTTTTGCAATTCTGATAGTGGATACAATTTTAAACTCCAACTTACTTCTGTTATCTAATTTACTTCATCCTCTTGGTATCCTCAGTTGAAGAAAACTAATGTACATGGGTGACCCAATAACACGAGTCATATATGTGCAGCCACAAATCAGCAGCTTATGAGCCTAGCTAGGTATGCTTTTTAAACAAATCATACAAAGAACATGAAAAAACTAGATAATAGAAGTAAATTGAAAAGATATTTGAAATTGCATGCTCTCTGTAAATCATGAACGAAAATAAATGTGGGATTCATGTCCCTTTAATTAGGGGTGAGTGTATAAATGGAGGCATGTGTGGGCTTTAACTTTAGGGTGATTTAACAATAATCGAGTTCATGTAAAGGGTTTACCCCTAGGGTAGAATGAGTTAGTTGGGGCCTAAAGGTGTTGGAGGGATATTGCAATGGAGGGAATTAGCTAGTCACCTTGGATTGGATAGTGGGGTACACTTATAAGGTTATAATAATTAAGTTATTGGAATTTTGATTATGGTTAATATCAGTATCTGTAGTCAGGATGCTGGTTAGTGTGAATACCTAGAGGAGGACATGGTCAGGGTAAATTCATTTAGTTTGCATTTAGTATCAATTGGCTTTGGGGGGCTACAGTTATGGTTAATTGTGATTGAGGTATATTTATTGTTAATTAATATGGGAAGTTGTGAATTAGATATTAAGGTTGGTATATTGCAGTTAACTGAATGTGGCATATCATTAATGTTTGACTTGCTATCATTCAGCCATGTGACTGGTGTTGGCAGTAATAACCTTTAATTAGACATTTTGACTGGAATGTTGCAGTTGTCATTATTGCTTTTCCGCATAGAAACATAGAATTTGACGGTAGATAAGAACCAAAAAGGCCCATCAAGTCTACCCATATTACATGTTACTTTTTCCTTAGGATAGCCTTATGCATGTCCCAGGCATTTTTAAATTCCTTTACAGTCTTTGTGTTTACCACCTCAAATGGAAGTTCATTTCATGAATCCACCACCCTTTCTGTAAAAAAATGCTTCCTCAAATTTCTCCTGAATCTGCTACCCTCTAACTTTAGATTGTGACCCCTTGTTTTGGCATTTATTTTTTTCTGAAAAATGCTTTCAGCTTCTATTTTATTAAGTCCCTTCATATATTTGAAGGTTTCTATCATGTCACCTATTTCCCTTCTATCCTCTAAACTATACATATTTAGATCATAGAGTCTTTCTTTGTACGTTTTATATTTTAGACCATGTACCATTTTAGTAGCCCTCCTTTGGACAGCTTCTAGTTTATTTATATCTTTCTGAAGATATGGTCTCCAGAACTGTACACAGTATTCCAGATTTGGTCTAACTAATGATCTGTAAAGTGGCATAAGAACCTTGCTATTTCTGCTACTAAAACCTCTTCCAATGCAACCAAGCATTTAACTGGCCTTGCTGGTTGCACTGCTGCATTGTGTACCAAATTTTAAATCATCTGAAATAATAATTCCCAAATCCCTTTCTTCTTTAATTACAGTCAGTAATGTACCATTGAGACTATAATTGGCTTTTGGATCCTATATGCATAATTTTGCTCTTGGTAATATTAAATTTCAGATCTCATTTATTTGACCAGTCCTCTAGTTTATTAATATCACAGTTCATTTGATCAACTCCTCCTGGAACATCTACCCTGTTACAAATTTTTGTATCATCATTTGTAGCATTGCTAGCTGTTATTTGCTGTGCGCTATATAATGTATTGGGGCACTTAAAGGGACATGAAACCCTATTTTTTTTCTTTCATGATTTAGAAAGAACATGAAATTTTAAACAACTTTCTAATTTACTTCTATTATCTAATTTGATTTTTTTTTTATTGATATTCTTTGCTGAAAAGCAGTAGCTGTTGATTGGTGGCTGCACATAGATGCCCCATGTGATTGGCTCACCAATGTGCATTGCTATTTCTTTAATAAAGGATATCTAAAAAATGAAGCAAATTAGATAATAGAAGTAAATTGGAATGGGGTTTAGTGTCCCTTTAACACAACTATGGGCCAGATTACAAATTGAGCTAAAAATATTGCTTCCGCGAATGTGCGCTGGTATTATAAGTGAGGTGCTATGCGAACTCGACCTTGCATTCGCATTGCACTGAAGCATTGCGCTCACTAGAGTGTGCCTCCATAGGCTCCAATGATATGAGAACTAGCGTAGCAAAGGGGGTAAGTTGCGCAAAGATGGGAAGCAAATATAAATAAATATATATGTATATGCTTATATACATATATATTTATGTGTTAATATGTGTACATACACATATTAACAAACAAATATATATGTACAGTATATAATATATATATATATATATATATATATATTTACAGGAAACACACAGTCCCCATAGACTGCAATGTAAAGGCACTTTTCAGTGCTGTTTTTTTTTTTATAGCAACCCACACCCGCTCCATTTAACCCCTAAAAACTGCTTTGTGCAGTTTTTTTAATAAAAAAATGCCAATTTTTTTTTTTTTTTTTTTTAATAAAAAAAGAATATTCTTTATTTGTGGGCAATTGGGAGATATTTTGAAAATTAACCAGAAATCTGAACTCTGGTTAATTTTAGGAGCGCTAATTGAAACTGCAAGGTTGCTGTAGCGATAACCAGCCATTTATAATGGCTGATTATTTATCACACGCCTGTAAGCGGCCAAATTTGACCATATATGGGTGAGCAATAAATTAGCACTCCATTTGTAATCTAGCCCTTTATATGTTAAAATGAGGAATGCCCATTAATGAAACACTAGAAAAGATAGGTGAAACAAACGTCAATTATTTCTCCTGTTAAGTGTAGTCAGTCCACGGGTCATCCATTA
This sequence comes from Bombina bombina, assembly GCF_027579735.1. Classification (NCBI taxonomy): domain Eukaryota; kingdom Metazoa; phylum Chordata; class Amphibia; order Anura; family Bombinatoridae; genus Bombina; species Bombina bombina. The sequence goes on along the minus strand of NC_069500.1, from coordinate 850,609,705 downwards.
CTTATGGGATTATATCTCCTCCCTAACAGGAAGTGCAAGAGGATCACCCAAGCAGAGCTGCTATATAGCTCCTCCCCTCTACGTCATACCCAGTCATTCTCTTGCACCTAACTAATAGATAGGACGTGTGAGAGGACTGTGGTGTGTTAAACTTAGTTTTTTATTCTTCAATCAAAAGTTTGTTATTTTAAACGGCACCGGAGTGTGTTGTTTTTTCTCAGGCAGCATTAGAAGAAGAATCTACCTGAGTTTTGTCTATGATCTTAGCGGTCGTAACTAAGATCCACTTGCTGTTCTCGGCCATTCTGAGGAGTGAGGTAACTTCAGAACAGGGGATAGCATGCAGGGCCCACCTGCAAGGAGGTATGTGCAGTATATTATTTTCTAAGGAATGGAATTGACTGAGAAAATACTGCTAATACCGATGTAATGTAAGTGCAGCCTTAAATGCAGTAGTAGCGACTGGTATCAGGCTGACATGTATGTATGTATACTCTGAGGTATTTCTGGGGAATGGAATTCACTAAGAAAATACTGTCTATATTAAAGTAATATTTGAGCCTGCACTGTAGTGAAAGCGACTAGCAGCAGGCTTATTAATAACACTTCATAATTTTCATTTTAAAAACGTTTACTGGCATGTTAATCGTTTTTTCTGAGGTACTTGGTGATAAAACTTTATGGGCATGATTTTTACCACATGGCTGTCGTTTGTTTCTGAATAAAAACAGTTTACTGAGCTTCCCCACTGTTGAAATATGAGTGGGAGGGGCCTATTTTAGCGCTTTATTGCGCAGTAAAAATTTAGTCACAGTCTTCCTGTTTTTTTTCCTCCATGATCCAGGACGTCTCTACAGAGCCCAGGGGTCTCCAAAACTAGTTTTGAGGGAGGTAATCAGTCACAGCAGATCTGTGACAGTGTGTTTGACTGTGATAAAAAACGTTTATTATTTCAAATGTTATCCGTTTTGGGTATTAAGGGGTTAATCATCCTTTTGCTTGTGGGTGCAATTCTCTGCTAACTTTATACATTTTCTGTTAAAAATTTGGTTGTTTTAACATATTTGGTTCATCGTTAATTCAACTGTGTCACATTTTTATGTTTCTTAAAGGCGCAGTAGCGTTGTTTATATAGCTTGTAAATTTATTTAAAAGTTTTTTTCCAAGCTTGCTAGTGTTATTGCTAGTCTGTTTAAACATGTCTGACACAGATGAAGCTGTTTGTTCAATATGTTTAAAGGCCAATGTGGAGCCCAATAGAAATTTGTGCACTCAATGTATAGATGTTACTTTGAATAAAAGTCAAACTTTATATGTGAAAAGTATATCACCAGACAACGAGGGGGAAGTTATGCCGACTAACTCTCCTCCCGTGTCAGTACCTTCGCCTCCTGCTCAGGAGGTGCGTGATATTGTGCCGCCAAGTACATCAGGGCGGCCCATACAAATCACTTTGCAAGACATGGCTAATGTTATGACTGAAGTCCTATCTAAACTGCCAGAATTTAGAGGTAAACGAGATCACTCTGGAATAAGAACAGAGTGCGCTGATAATAATAGAGCCATGTCTGATACTGCGTCACAATTTGCAGAACATGAGGACGGAGAGCTTCATTCTGTGGGTGACGGATCTGATCCAAGTAAACTGGATTCAGACATTTCAAATTTTAAATTTAAGCTTGAGAACCTCCGTGTATTACTAGGGGAGGTTTTAGCGGCTCTGAATGATTGTAACACGGTTGCAATTCCAGAGAAAGTATGTAGGCTGGATAAATACTTTGCGGTACCGGCGTGTACTGACGTTTTTCCTATACCTAAGAGGCTTACAGAAATTGTTAACAAGGAGTGGGATAGACCCGGTGTGCCTTTTTCACCCCCTCCTATATTTAGAAAAATGTTTCCAATAGACGCCACCACACGAGACTTATGGCAGACGGTCCCTAAGGTGGAGGGAGCAGTTTCTACTCTGGCTAAGCGCACCACTATCCCGGTGGAGGATAGCTGTGCTTTTTCAGATCCAATGGATAAAAAGTTAGAGGGTTACCTTAAGAAAATGTTTGTTCAACAAGGTTTTATATTACAAACCCTTGCATGCATTGCGCCTGTCACTGCTGCGGCGGCATTCTGGTTTGAGTCTCTGGAAGAGACCCTTGACACAGCTCCATTGGATGAGATTATAAACAAGCTTAAAGCCCTTAAACTAGCTAATTAATTTATTTCTGATGCCGTAGTACACTTAACCAAACTTACGGCTAAGAACTCCGGATTCGCCATTCAAGCGCGTAGAGCGCTGTGGCTTAAATCCTGGTCAGCTGATGTGACTTCTAAATCTAAATTGCTTAATATTCCTTTCAAAGGGCAGACATTATTCGGGCCCGGTTTGAAAGAAATTATCGCTGACATTACGGGAGGTAAGGGCCATGCCCTGCCTCAAGACAGGGCCAAACCAAGGGCTAAACAGTCTAATTTTCGTGCCTTTCGTAACTTCAAGGCAGGAGCAGCATCAACTTCCTCCGCTCCAAGACAGGAAGGAACTGTTGCTCGCTACAGACAGGGCTGGAAACCTAACCAGTCCTGGAACAAGGGCAAGCAGGCCAGAAAACCTGCTGCTGCCCCTAAGACAGCATGAAGTGAGGGCCCCCGATCTGGAAACGGATCTAGTGGGGGGCAGACTTTCTCTCTTCGCCCAGGCTTGGGCAAGAGATGTCCAGGATCCCTGGGCGTTGGAGATCATATCTCAGGGATATCTTCTGGACTTCAAAGCTTCTCCTCCAAAAGGGAGATTTCATCTTTCAAGGTTATCAGCAAACCAGATAAAGAAAGAGGCGTTTCTACGCTGTGTACAAGACCTCTTACTAATGGGAGTGATCCACCCAGTTCCGCGGTCGGAACACGGACAAGGGTTCTATTCAAATCTGTTTGTGGTTCCCAAAAAAGAGGGAACCTTCAGACCAATCTTGGACTTAAAGATCCTAAACAAATTCCTAAGAGTTCCATCGTTCAAAATGGAAACTATTCGAACCATCTTACCCACGATCCAAGAGGGTCAGTACATGACCACAGTGGATCTAAAGGATGCCTACCTTCACATACCGATTCACAAGGATCATTACCGGTATCTAAGATTTGCCTTCCTAAACAGGCATTACCAGTTTGTAGCTCTTCCCTTCGGGTTAGCTACGGCTCCAAGAATCTTTACAAAGGTTCTGGGCTCTCTTCTGGCGGTACTAAGACCGCAAGGCATAACGGTAGCTCCGTACCTAGACGACATTCTGATACAAGCGTCAAGTTTCAAAACTGCCAAGTCTCATACAGAGTTAGTTCTGGCATTTCTAAGGTCGCATGGGTGGAAGGTGAACGTAGAAAAGAGTTCTCTATTGCCACTCACAAGAGTTCCCTTCTTAGGGACTCTTATAGATTCTGTAGAAATGAAAATTTACCTGACGGAGGACAGGTTATCAAAACTTCTAAATGCTTGCCGTGTCCTTCATTCCATTCAACACCCGTCAGTGGCTCAGTGCATGGAGGTAATCGGCTTAATGGTAGCGGCAATGGACATAGTACCTTTTGCGCGCCTGCATCTCAGACCGCTGCAATTGTGCATGCTAAGTCAGTGGAATGGGGATTACTCAGATTTGTCCCCTCTGCTAAATCTGGATCAAGAGACCAGAGATTCTCTTCTATGGTGGCTTTCTCGGCCACATCTGTCCAAGGGGATGCCCTTCCGCAGGCCAGATTGGACGATTGTAACAACAGACGCCAGCCTTCTAGGTTGGGGCGCAGTCTGGAATTCCCTGAAGGCTCAGGGATCATGGACTCAGGAGGAGAGACTCCTTCCAATAAACATTCTGGAATTAAGAGCAATTTTCAATGCTCTTCTGGCTTGGCCTCAGTTAGCAACTCTGAGGTTCATCAGGTTTCAGTCGGACAACATCACGACTGTGGCTTACATCAACCATCAAGGAGGAACAAGGAGTTCCCTAGCGATGATGGAAGTCTCAAAGATAATTCGCTGGGCAGAGTCTCACTCTTGCCACCTGTCAGCGATTCACATCCCAGGCGTGGAGAACTGGGAGGCGGATTTTCTAAGTCGCCAGACCTTTCATCCGGGGGAGTGGGAACTTCATCCGGAGGTGTTTGCCCAACTGCTTCATCATTGGGGCAAACCAGATCTGGATCTCATGGCGTCTCGCCAGAACGCCAAGCTTCCTTGTTACGGATCCAGGTCCAGGGACCCGGGAGCGGTACTGATAGATGCTCTGACAGCACCTTGGGTCTTCAACATGGCTTATGTGTTTCCACCCTTCCCGATGCTTCTTCGATTGATTGCCAGGATCAAACAGGAGAGAGCATCGATGATTCTAATAGCGCCTGCGTGGCCACGCAGGACCTGGTATGCAGATCTAGTGGACATGTCGTCCTGTCCACCGTGGTCTCTGCCTCTGAGACAGGACCTTCTGATTCAGGGTCCTTTCAAACATCCAAATCTAATTTCTCTGAGGCTGACTGCATGGAGATTGAACGCTTGATTCTATCAAAGCGGGGATTCTCTGAGTCAGTGATTGATACCTTAATACAGGCTAGGAAACCTGTTACCAGGAAAATTTACCATAAAATATGGCGTAAATACTTATATTGGTGCGAATCCAAGAGTTACTCATGGAGTAAGGTTAGGATTCCTAGGATATTGTCTTTTCTACAAGAAGGTTTAGAAAAGGGTTTATCTGCTAGTTCGTTAAAGGGACAGATTTCAGCTCTGTCTATCCTTTTGCACAAACGTCTGGCAGAAGTTCCAGACGTTCAGGCTTTTTGTCAGGCTTTGGCTAGGATTAAGCCTGTGTTTAAGACTGTTGCTCCGCCGTGGAGCTTAAACTTAGTTCTTAACGTTCTGCAAGGTGTTCCGTTTGAACCCCTTCATTCCATTGATATCAAACTGTTATCTTGGAAAGTTCTGTTTTTAATGGCTATTTCCTCGGCTCGAAGAGTCTCTGAGTTATCGGCCTTACATTGTGATTCTCCTTATCTGATTTTTCATTCAGACAAGGTAGTTCTGCATACTAAACCTGGGTTCTTACCTAAGGTAGTCACTAACAAGAATATCAATCAAGAGATTGTTGTTCCATCATTGTGCCCTAACCCTTCTTCAAAGAAGGAACGACTTCTGCACAATCTGGACGTCGTCCGTGCCCTGAAATTTTATCTGCAGGCAACTAAAGATTTTTGTCAAACTTCTTCCCTGTTTGTCGTTTATTCTGGACAGAGGAGAGGTCAAAAAGCTTCGGCTACCTCTCTCTCTTTTTGGCTTCGTAGCATAATACGTTTAGCTTATGAGACTGCTGGACAGCAGCCTCCTGAAAGGATTACGGCTCATTCTACTAGAGCTGTGGCTTCCACTTGGGCCTTTAAGAATGAGGCCTCTGTTGAACAGATTTGCAAGGCTGCAACTTGGTCTTCACTTCACATTTTTTCAAAATTTTACAAATTTGACACGTTTGCTTCTTCGGAGGCTGTTTTTGGGAGAAAGGTTCTACAGGCAGTGGTTCCTTCCGTGTAAAGATCCTGCCTGTCCCTCCCGTCATCCGTGTACTTTTAGCTTTGGTATTGGTATCCCATAAGTAATGGATGACCCGTGGACTGACTACACTTAACAGGAGAAAATATAATTTATGCTTACCTGATAAATTCATTTCTCCTGTAGTGTAGTCAGTCCACGGCCCGCCCTGTTTTTTACGGCAGGTCTAAATTTTAATTAAACTCCAGTCACCACTGCACCCTATAGTTTCTCCTTTCTCGTTTGGTTTCGGTCGAATGACTGGGTATGACGTAGAGGGGAGGAGCTATATAGCAGCTCTGCTTGGGTGATCCTCTTGCACTTCCTGTTAGGGAGGAGATATAATCCCATAAGTAATGGATGACCCGTGGACTGACTACACTACAGGAGAAATGAATTTATCAGGTAAGCATAAATTATATTTTTGAACATGATCTAGTCTTAACAATATGCAGTTTGTCATCTAACAAGTTTCATGGAGTGGATATAAAGGATCCAAAAACAGTAATGAAATTTTGTTTTTAAAAATCTATGTAACTTTTAGTTCTTAAATATTAATTTAAATGTTATGATTATGAAGCTTTTATACATAATTATAGTGTTTTCTTTGTGTAATAATTTGCAATTTAATGGGACAATAAAATCCATTATATATATCACTAAATAGCTACAACAAAAGCAGACATCACAACCTGCAAAAACTCATTTCAGAGAAGTACCCCCTCAGACCGCCCCCCCCCAAATTTTTTTTTTTTTTTTATAATACTGGCACTTAAAAGTGAGTCATCAGCTCCTAGGTGTTTGCAGGATGCCCACTGGCTCGTTGGGATGTCTGCATTATGGGAGGACAGCTCGTTGGGATGTCTGCATTATGGGAGGACAGCTCTTTGGGATGTCTGCATTATGGGAGGACAGCTCGTTGGGATGTCTGCATTATGGGAGGACAGCTCGTTGGGATGTCTGCTTTATGGGAGGACAGCTCGTTGGGATTTCTGCATTATGGGAGGACAGCTCATTGGGATGACTGCATTATGGGAGGACAGCTCGTTGGGATGTCTGCTTTATGGGAGGACAGCTCGTTGGGATGTCTGCATTATGGGAGGACAGCTCGTTGGGATGTCTGCTTTATGGGAGGACAGCTCGTTGGGATGTCTGCATTATGGGAGGACAGCTCGTTGGGATGTCTGCATTATGGGAGGACAGCTCGTTGGGATGTCTGCATTATGGGAGGACAGCTCGTTGGGATGTCTGCATTATGGGAGGACAGCTCGTTGGGTTGTCTGCATTATGGGAGGACAGCTCGTTGGGATGTCTGCATTATGGGAGGACAGTTCGTTGGGATGTCTGCATTATGGGAGGACAGCTCGTTGGGATGTCTGCATTATGGGAGGACAGCTCTTTGGGATGTCTGCATTATGGGAGGACAGCTCGTTGGGATGTCTGCATTATGGGAGGACAGCTCGTTGGGATGTCTGCTTTATGGGAGGACAGCTCGTTGGGATTTCTGCATTATGGGAGGACAGCTCATTGGGATGACTGCATTATGGGAGGACAGCTCGTTGGGATGTCTGCTTTATGGGAGGACAGCTCGTTGGGATGTCTGCATTATGGGAGGACAGCTCGTTGGGATGTCTGCTTTATGGGAGGACAGCTCGTTGGGATGTCTGCATTATGGGAGGACAGCTCGTTGGGATGTCTGCATTATGGGAGGACAGCTCGTTGGGATGTCTGCATTATGGGAGGACAGCTCGTTGGGATGTCTGCATTATGGGAGGACAGCTCGTTGGGTTGTCTGCATTATGGGAGGACAGCTCGTTGGGATGTCTGCATTATGGGAGGACAGTTCGTTGGGATGTCTGCATTATGGGAGGACAGCTCGTTGGGATGTCTGCATTATGGGAGGACAGCTCGTTGGGATGTCTGCTTTATGGGAGGACAGCTCTTTGGGATGTCTGCTTTATGGGAGGACAGCTCGTTGGGATGTCTGCATTATGGGAGGACAGCTCGTTGGGATGACTGCATTATGGGAGGACAGCTCTGCTCTACTGTATAATCATACTAGAACAATATGGAAATGACAGCTATACTCTACTACATAGACAGACTTATATACTATGACAGGAAGAGCTGATGAATTTGACTCAAAGGTGGACACACAAGTAAAGAACACTAATCTAGATAAAGATATACTTAAATAATAACCAATGGGGTATCCATCCTGTTCAAGAGGTTGTGTTGCAATCGTCTCTCTCACAGATGGGGGTTATTACTAATCATTATTACTAACACAACAGCTTGTGGCTCATTCCATTTAACATGGATTGAAGCACAGAGCCAGAATGAGCCACAAGCTGTTGTGTTACACCCGTCCCTCTGTAACAGGCATAGGTTGCTACACCTTTTATCGGTCACTTGACTTAAGTCCTCTGTGGCATTTACACTGGAACACAGAAACAAACAAACAAAGCATCCAGATCTTTCCTGAAACGGGGCCCAAATGCGGGGACGTCACAGGACAAGAGGATGGGCCGTAGTTATTCAGCCAATCCCAAAACTGCTGAATGGAAAGGAACAACAAGCCATCTCCCAGACCAAAACAAACAAGTGACTGGCTAGTAACAGAGTGTGCATAACGGTTTGTTTTGTGTGATGTCATCTTTTACTAGCTGAAGAACTGTATAATAAATTACCCAATTGTATTGATTAGTTGCTGTATATAAGCAGGGCACTACTAATAGGGAGAATTTAGGCTGAACTTTCCGAGATAGTCTAATTGATTTGGGGGCGTCAGGGAGACACTATTTCAATGCGGGAGACTCCCGGAGCTTCCGGGAGACTTGGGATGTCTGCAAAAGAAGCAGGATAATTGACATTCAGGAAGCTTTTCAAAGCCTGCAAAGCAATGTATATTTTTATCAAAATTACAGTTTTAAATGCTTAGAAAAAAATATTTATTTTGCATACAGATCTTTTGCAATGCATTTAATCATTTTGGTGCATAAATAAAAAATAAATAAAAAAAATGAAGATAATTTGTGATTTCCTTTGAAAGTAAAAAGTAAAAGGTATTTCAGGTTTAATAAAAATAAACATAAAAAAAATAATAATTCTGTAGCTCAATTATAGATGTTTTTACATCAAAACCAGAACATTTATAGCACAATGTACATCGAACTTGCAAGTAAAAGTTGAAATTCACAAATTCAATTTGCTCTTCTTTTTTTACTATATAAACAAATGGGACATCTAAAGAAGCCAAGTGTATTATTCCTAGCTGGAAAGCAGAATGCTAGTGTCAAAAGAATAAAGCACTCATGTAGATATTTTGCATAGTATTCTATCGGAATTCAGACTATTAAAAAAATGTAGATTGCGTTGTCGATGACCTTTTCTTTTTTTCATTTTACTTAGCTCTTTAAATGTTGAAGAATAAAATATTATGTTAAGTGGTTTTAAAAAAAACTTCCAGCAGGCTATATAACCGAAAATAAATCCATCTCAATGCAATTTTTCTTTCTGATTAGAAATGCAATTCATATGTATGTATTTCATTTTGTAGACTCTTATCTCTACCTTCAGCAAAATTGCTCTTCGATATCAGTTTTATATACTCCAAATTAGTTAGTGGTGTCTCTAAGACTGATGGACAGTAATGTAATGCCCACACAAAAAGCTTGAAAAAAGTATTAATTTTAGTAAATATTTTCCCCTTCATTTGGGAACAATTGTATAATGTTTTTGTTTTGATAGGTTTCATTTTTAGAGACTTTTCTAAATACTTTCAGAAAATCCATTATATTAAATATATAATAACCAACTATGCATGCCCAACTCTTAAAATACACTAATGCACATATAAACGACTTTTCAACTTTTTAATTAAATCATTTATCTGATAATACTAATCTTAAACAGCAATGTGCAGGTACAGGTTGAAAATTCCTGTATGAAAAAGAGAAACTTGGTGTGATGATTATCGTTGTATGGCACTCATTTTCTAGCATTGTTAACACAGATTTTGTATTCTACTGATATAGGTTATGTGGCAAAACATTGTTCATTTAAACTATCTGAGATTTCTGGATCTAATTGTAATACTTTGGATCTTGATTTTAGTGTTGCGTTTTTGAGCCATCTGCTGTTTGTAAATGTATGAAAAGCATAAAAAAAACCTGGGTTTAGAAAGTCAGGCAGCTACGTTATTATACTGGTTTAAATACATAAACCCAACATTTGAATTGTTTTAAAAAACTGTTATTAAAAAGCTTTTTTTTTTCTTTTTTTTTTTAACGCTTAAGGAATGTGCTCCTAAGATTGTTTTTCCCACTGATGATTTGGAGCTCTTTGAGGATTAAATCGAAAAGACATTGGGCAACTAGGGTGAAGGTTTCATTCAATTACTATGTTTTTAGTTTTAAAGCTTCAGAAGTTGGACATCTGCATTAGAAATCAATCTCTCGAACATGCAACTTCTTTGAGATTTACACCAGGTAACATCTGTTTGGACAGATGTTATACTCCTGAAGTTGAATGCTAAAAAACATGGTAGTTACTAATCTTTTAACAGGTGCTCTTTATTTATTATATTGAGAAAGAGGTTCTAGTTCCAAGGTAAATATACTAGATTTACCTTTTGAGCTGCTCATGGTATTTAGGATAGAATTATATACCATAATTATAAAAGAACAGACATTTAACATCCTGTTTTACCATAGACATAGCCTCAAATGATGACAAGATTCTTTATGTTACCGATAACATATTTGTTTGAGTAGAGCTAAAGTCTTCAAATATATTTTTGATTCACAATTCTGTATACCATTCAAGAAAAGGGTACATGAGGTGTTAAGCCCTCCTTATAAAAACTGTTTTTATTCTGTAGATGCTCAGGTATCCCACATCAGAAATATTTTATTCTAGTCAGTCTCCAACCAACGCTGTTATTTCAAGAGATTCTCAAATGGAATATGGCACATCTTTCATGCTTTGTACTTTTTCACTCCTACTATCCTGGAAAATTATATAACCGTCAATACATAAAATAATTGCAGCAGTCACAATTGTTACACATGTTACAAGAGAGTCCAGTGTTCCAGCAATAACAGGTTTTTATTCTTGAGTTATTTCATGGTGAAGACAAAGAATGGATCTTAGATGCTGATCCTAGACCTGAGATAATTGAATACGTTTTTTGGTGGCAAAAAAAAATCAAAATAGTGCCCATTTTAACATTAAACTTGTCTTTTTGTATGGTTTCTATAACTCTCAAAGATGTCTACCTCCATATTCTAGTGATGAGAAGTGATATGAACCACCTCTGGTTCACAAGAGGAAGGCAGTATTGCAAGTACATACTGTTTCCTGTAACAACTTGTGACTGTGAGCTATGGGCAATACATACACCTGTTATTTATGCTGCTTCACGTGATTTTACAGGTGCTGGTATTTTAAGCAGATATTGCCAATATGCTTGATTTTGAATAGGATATGATCAATCTATTAAAGTACATCTTTCACAGGGCTAGAGCTTGAGATCAACAATCTGTGTTGTTAAAATGACAAGAATGTGTCCATTACAGCAGCACTTCCTAAAGAAATAGAACTTGAAAGACAGTCTGCCCCACAAGATTCCATTTCCTACTCATCTCAAACACATCTATATTGGTGGCATTCCCTATACAAACCCTATTCCAGCAATTTGAGCTGGGGAGTATCTTGTTGTCAGGGACAATATTTACAGGGAAGACGGAGACCAGAGGGATTTATTTTGCTCTCAAATATCCTGGAAATGAGAACAATATCTCTGGTATTGTGACATTTTCAATGACAACATTACACCAATTTTTCATATACATTTTCAAGAAAGATTGAAAAGTCAAGCCTCAGGGACATTTGTTCATTGTTCCATAGGGTCAAGAAACGTGCAGAGAATTTAAAAGACATTTATCTTACAGTGAAACTGAACTACAGGACTGGCTACTTTTAAATCATAATATATCAGACAGAATGACAGCTCAACAGAAGAAAAAATATAAACAGGAAAACAAAACAGCAGGACTATCCAGATGTGGATTTGATGGCATCCAACAGCAGTCATTAACTACACCAGCTCTTCAGTCAATTCCCAGCTGCTCAATCAATAGGGGGTGCATGTTTTTTTCTCAGACTTGGAACTTAAAACTGGTGTTTATTTTCCCCTAATATCACAGATGCCTGAGCAGCTGTACATAATCTTAAAAGAAAGAGCAAAATAAATTGCAGTTCATCCTCTTTGACCAAGAGGACCATGCTGGCTACAGAACCACCGTTGAGGATTCAATATTTCTATAAGTTCTACATGAAGGACAAATATTTTATCCAGTCAACAGAAAGTGATGTTAGTGACGTGGTTACTAAATGGTCAGAATGCAGCTGCTAGGAAAAAAAGGTTACTACTTAAGCTTAAAATGGAATCTGAGATATCTTTTTCCAGTTGGATGATTGAACATTTTGTTCCACATCAAAAATAGCAATATAATCTAAATATAGGAATTAAATGGGCTTTATAACCTTTGGCCATGCTTGGTTTTTTAAGTACTGGCTTATATTTGTCCATTATAAACAGATCAATTACATTACCTACAGTAGATGCTCACCTAGAAGAACCCATTGTAATTTTAGTTTCCTTAATATTGTTTTGGTACTTAAACCTATAATCATGATAGCTATTACTTTAAAAAGAAGAGTGTCAGAACATTAAGCATTTTCAATGGAAGAACCATATTTTGTATTTGTAATAAGGATTAAATAGTGTTATAAACATTTCCCACATTTCTAGACAAAGGTTATTTCACACTTTTTTGCTTCAAAAGAAATAGCCTTACCTTCATAATGTGCAAATAAGAAAGTAATGAATGTAAACCATTAAAGACTAGTCAGACGCTTATACACTTATGCCAACAAAACACAAAAGTAAAGACTACCATTTCAATTGGAGTAGTACATTACATTGTCTAGTCTTATCAGGTAAATAGAGTTGTGGTTCTAAAAGGGCTTAGGGCAACACCCTACATGAGAAATTTAAAAATCCTGAGCCTTGTAAGCCGATGCATCACCTTTTAAAGGACCAGTCAACACTGTAGATTTGCATAATCAACAAAGGCATGACAAGAAGACAATGCAATAGCACTTAGTCTGTACTTCAAATTAATAGTAAATTTTTGCTAAATAAATTGAAAAGTTATGTCTATTTCCACTCCCCCTGTACCATGTGACAGCCATCAGCCAATCACAAATGCATATACGTATATGCTGTGAATTCTTGCACATGCTCAGTAGGAGTTGGTTACTCAAAAAGTGTAAATATAAAAAGACTGTGCACATTTTGTTAATGGAAGTAAATTGGAAAGTTGTTTAATATTGCATGCTGTATCTGAATCATGAAGTTTAATTTTGACTTGAATGTCCCTTTAAGCAGTGCCAGGTAGCAGTTTTGAAGACTTCTTTCTTGTTTCTTTTTAATTATAAACTACATGTCCTACAGTCAGCAGCCACATAGTTTAGAAGGCAGACATTAACTTTTATTATGTCACAAGTAATATTTATATGTTTTGCAATATGTCGTTTTTGTGTCTTTTTCTCGCACCCACTTGCTGTGTACACAACTTCTTTCTGAATATTAGCGAGGTTAGGAAAAATAGCAAGAAATTAACCATAAAACTCTAAAATCACTGAAGCTTAGCTTTCATACTAGCTAATACTTACCAGGATCCCGTTCCTTACTGGTAATCCTTTCAGTAAACATTAGGGGAGTAAGGGAGCCATCTTTTTAGCAGTAACAAGTGGAGTGGTCAATTATATCCATTCTCCTAAAAGATTGTGATATGATCTAAGATATAGAAAGATCTATGTATGTGTATGTTATAACTAAAGTTAAAAGGGAGAGAAATATTTACTACATTAAATGTTTAAGTAAAGGGGCATGATACCCAACTGTTGAAACACTTGAAAGTGATGCTGCATAGCTGTAAAAAGCTAAAATCTCCTAAGTATTCACACCCCATTGTAAAGGACTTTAAGCAGCAAATCAGAATGCCTGTTTCGGGACTTGCAAAGGAGCGTGCCTCATGCACACTCATGTTATTTCCTTATTCAGTTTAAGGAAGTTTACTATGAAATCTCATGAGAGTTAAGTGAAATCTCATGAGATTATAGTAAACGAGTTCATGACCTCAGCACTGCTGATGGTGATTGGCTGCTGTTCATTTCATTTTTTTCTTACCTGCAGCAGGGCAGTAACTGAAAGATAACTTATTACAGAGCGCTTACTCTGGTGAGCTGTGGAAATTGTGAGGTAAAATATCTTCCTTTTTTACATAGAGATATTTAGGTGATATTTTCCTGTTAGCTTTTTACATTTATGCTGCATCACTTTCAAGTGATTTAGCATATGAGTATTATGTCCCTTTAAGCATATTAAAGAATGCAATCTACATTCATTGTTTATTTTGGATATTTTTACTTCAGAAAAGTGTTGTTTTTTTCACTCCCCAGTTTAATGCTTAAAGCCAAGCTAATTGTTGTAAAAAAAAATTAAACTTCAAACTTTTTTTTCTAAAGACCTAGTGCAATTATACCACAAACCTTTGTGACTCTACTTTTATGCTTGGTCTGAACATTTCTGAAGTAATATACAACAAGATAGCTGCAATTTTTGGCAAAGTTGACTAAAATGTGTGCTTACTTTATTCCTGATTGTAGTCCAACTTGAAAGTGTTGTAAAAGGTAATAACACACACACACACCACATTTACATACAACACACACACGCTCATGCAACATACACCACATGCACTCTCATAAAACACACATCATACACTCTCATACAACATACATCACACACTCTCATGCAGCACACACACATACACTTTCATATAACACAGACACACTCATGCAACATACACCACACACACTCTCATAAAACACACATCATACACTCTCATACAACATACATCACACACTCTCATGCAGCACACACACATACACTTTCATATAACACAGACACACTCATGCAACATACACCACACACACTCTCATAAAACACACATCATACACTCTCATACAACATACATCACACACTCTCATGCAGCACACACACATACACTTTCATATAACACAGACACACTCATGCAACATACACCACACACACTCTCATAAAACACACATCATACACTCTCATACAACATACATCACACACTCTCATGCAGCACACACACATACACTTTCATATAACACAGACACACTCATGCAACATACACCACACACACTCTCATAAAACACACATCATACACTCTCATACAACATACATCACACACTCTCATGCAGCACACACACATACACTTTCATATAACACAGACACACTCATGCAACATACACCACACACACTCTCATAAAACACACATCATACACTCTCATACAACATACACTATATACTCTCATACAACAAACACAAGTTGCGACCCAGTAAACCCCCTGTAAACCCCATGGTTTAAAGGACCATGGTATAAATCACTTACAAGATTATTTCAATCTGGACTGTCACAATATCAAAGAAGTCATGATACACAAATTTAAGTGTAACAAGCCGCATATCTACACTGCTCTTGATTTACTGACCCCCACATAAATTATTAATAAAATTGCAATTTAAAGTGCTTTAAAAACATTTCTTTTGTGCAAATATACTTCCAAACAGTTCTAAAAGGGATATGAAACAGTGCCCTTTTTTAATTTAAAATCAAAGTAAATCTATAAAAAATGTGTTAAAAACAGCAGTGATATAAGGGAGCTACCATTATTAAAAAACATGCAAACAGTATATGAGTTCTGCTGAATAAGTTGATGGCTTTAATTTCTATTAACAGTTTGGCTTCAATGCATTGCAGCAAAGATGTTAAGTAAATTATAAATGTTTATGCATTTATGTGTTTTATGTATTTAAAACATGTTAAGCCAGAGATTAAAGGGACATTAAACCCAAAAAATTATTTCATGATTCAGATAGAGACTACAATTTTAAACAACATTCCAAATTACTTCTATTATCTAATTTTCTTCATTCTTTAGATATCCTTTGTCAAAGAAATAGCAATGCACAGGGGTGAGCCAATCACATGAGGCATATATATGCAGCCACTAATCAGCTACTAAGCCTATCTATATATGCTTTTCAACAAAGGATATCAAGAGAATGAAGCAAATTAGTTCATAGAAGTAAATTGGAAAGTTGTCTTAAATGATATAATCTATCTAAATCACGAAAGAAACATTTTGGGTTTTATGTCCCTTTAAGATGTAAGGAGAAATCACAAAACCAGGGAAATTCCTTATTTTAACTATTTAAAAAAAAAAAACTCTAAAAAAATCTAAAATCTAGAAACATAAAATCTGTACTAGAACTTTCCCCTAAGGAGGATTATTTTCCTCTGGCAAAATCCAGTAGTTCATCTTTATCCAGGAAAAGTGGCCTTAATGTCAAAGAAAATTAGACCATCTAGTACAGTGTTCATAAATATGTGTACAAACTCAATGTCAAATAGAGCCAACAAATGCTTTTTCTCCTGAAACTTTGCTGAGACTTGTATCTTTAATTCCTTGGCATTAAGGTGATTTAAGAATCAATACTAAAGAAACTGCAAAATATATCTTTTAGACTATAAGTAGACATTAACCTCTGTTGTCTTTGAGGTATTTTAAAGAATTAACTCCCCATTTCAAATTCTTTCTCCTCTGTGGGATTTATCCTTGGTGCTAAAAGGCTTGGTTGCTCATCCCATTGGAACTTGAAGTGAAGCTTGCCTTTGGAATTTGACCTTAATGGCTGTTTTTTCTTATACTAGCAATAACTTAATCTAAAGAAGAAAAGTGCTTCCTGTTGTCATCTGATGATCCTGACATGATTTTTCCTCAGTATAAAGTTGTGTGAAAACTAGTCCCAGAATTATTACTAAATGTCATCTCGGGGAAGAAATATTTTGTCTTTACCTTTTGGCAAATTAGTTTTATACATAGTAATACAAGTAATGTATTGAATCAAGCAAAACTAAGGTCATGTAGGAATATAACCAGAAAAAGGAAAAATAAATTCTCCATATCCAAGAGTCATCTTCAAATAAACTTAAACTATTGGTAGAAAATGTTAAACTAATAAGAAATATACATTTAATATAATTGAAATATATTAAAGGGAAAGGTAAAGTCAAATTTAAATTTGCATGATTCATTTTTTTGTAAAATATATAGCTATATAAATATATTCAGGTATAGATATATACAGATAGATAGAAAGATAGATAGTTTTATTTAAAAATACAAAGAATTTTATTCTAAGTAAAGAACGTTGGAATATTAAATATTCCAACGTTCTTTACTTAGAATAAAATTCACATTATTAAATATTAAAATTGATTAAAATTATTTTTCAAGGTTTAAAGGGACACTCAAGTCAAAATAAACTTTTATGATTCAGATAGAGCAGCAGTTTTAAGATACTTTTCAATTTATTCCATTATCAAATTTTGCACAATCCTTTTATATTCACATTTTGTGGGCAACCTACTGAGCATGTGCACAAGCTCACGGGTTATACGTATATACTAATCTGTGATTGGCTGATGTCACGATACAGGGGGCTGGAAAATGAGGGGTAAATAAATCTACAGCTTATTTGAAATTCAGAATAAGTGTTAAATAATTGTCTTTTAATGTGCACTTGTTTATTATGCAACTAAGCAAAAATAAATTTAAGGAATTTAAATGGAAAGGGCTTCAAATTGTGTGTGAGTATATATATATATATATATATATATATATATATATATATATATATATATATATATATATATATATATATGTGTGTGTGTGTGTATGTAAATGTGTATATATGTATGAATGTATATATATATATATAAATACATAAATACACATGAATATACACATATATGCACATATATATACACACATACACATATTTAGACATATATACTGTATATATATATATATATATATATATATATATATACACACATATATGCACATGTAAACATACACACGTATTTAGATATATATACATACAATATAGCCCTTTCCATTCAAACACCTTGCCATATACCATATAACTTTTACCATTATAAAAAAGAAATTAATATTAATTATTATCTCTAGGATTCATTTTTATTAGTGTATATATGTGTAACACTTTATTTTAATGTATCTATGCACTTTTTTTTACATCTCTTACACTTCACACTAGGGGGTAGGGGGTAGATTACCGCCGGAAACATAAGTTAAGAAACAGTGGTCATAATACAACTGCTCCTTAACTCGTCTGCCACCTCTGAGGTGGCGGACTGCAATCATCCTGATCTGATACCATCTGGATGATTGACACAATGACACCCCCTGCTAGCGGCTGATTGGCTGCAAATGTGCAGGGGGCGGCGTTGCACAAGCATTTCACTAAAACTGCTTGTGCAATGTTAAATGCTGTTGGCATTTAGTGATGCCAGGCAGAAATGATTCGCTACAGTTAGTGTGGTCAGGATATTGGTTATTGCGACCTGCACTAACTATAGCGTGCCACTTTTAATCTAGTCCTCGGTGTGCTTAGTTTTTTCTTTGTAGTGAATTTCTGAGCTTTCAAACAAGGATACCAAGAGAATGAAGCAAACTTGATAATAATAGTAAATTGTAAAGTTGTTTAAAATTCTATGTTCAAGAAAGAAAAATGCTGGGTTTCATGTCCATCTAAAAATCCCTTACTCTGACATATGATATAATCATATTCATAACAATGATATTCCACTTAACAAGAAATAAAAAAACAAGATATACAGGAATGTTACACAAATATAACTGCAAGGACTATTTATAGTCAAATGCCTTAATAAACACATTACCAGTATCAGGAACAAGTTAACATCAAGTACCATAAGGAAAAACATCTAAAATATTAGGCAGTGAGCACAAAATGTACTATATATAAATATAGAGTTTTTCAGTATCATTTAGAGAACCCATGTTTAACACAATGGAACACACAAGGATAGGACATACATCCCTGGTGTTGCTATTTTTTTGGAACAAATGCTATCAGCCTCAGATATATTAAAACCTTTGAAGGTTTCTATCATATAACATCTCTTTCTTCCCTCCTCTAATTTATGGAAAATGTGTTTTCTTGTAAGTTTTATCCTTTAGACAATTTTAGTAGCCAATTATTAGCCAACAGCTTGTTCAAAAACAGACAGTTGCCTAATTTGGCTCCCGGGCTATTTGCCTAACTCGGTTTCAGAGTTAACATTATGGCCCCGATTTATCAAAGGTCTTGCGGTACCTGATCTTTAGACCGCTGCTTCATAAGTTGTGTTTCTGGCGAGTCTGAAGACTCGCCAGAAACACGGCCCTTCAAGCTCCGTACGGAGCTTGATAAATGGGCCTGTATGCCCCAGCTTCAAAGCAACTGTTTGGTGCCTAAACATTTCACTAATATTCTCTATATCACTGATCACAGATTACCAGCTTTTAGAAATATACTAAAACCGTAGTGTCAACTAGAAGGCACATATGGTGAAATATTGTTTGATTTTTGTTTTCAACGCTAATTTTAGATCTTTTGATAACCTAATACAAATATATAGATGCTGTGTGCACACTTGCCTGAGCATGTATATCTGTAAAAGTAGAAACTGACTATGAAGTGTTAATTAAGATTTTCTATCTTTCTCTTAATTGCTCTGTATGAGCTAATCATCCTTGAAGAAGATGCCTACCAGCCTTGGAAATGTGCGCGTTATTGTACATTTTGTTTCTTATCAACAAAACATGTCATCCTCATTAAATAATAAGCAGTGAATAGAATATATCAACCATTGCTTTTTATCTGCTTCTGAAAAGAAAATGAAAACATTGATTTGCTCAAGGATATTCTTCATATATTTCATTATCTCTTTCCTCATACAAGTTACTTTATCTATTGTATATGATTACAAAGTTCTCCATCTTTTAAAGTTATTCATTTTGTCAATGACAGTTCTGAATAAAGGAACTTTCGTGCCAGTTACATTATGCAACATCTACAATATGATTTATTTTTTTGTTACAAATAAGGACATGTTTTTTTGTGTGTGTGTGTGTCCCTTGTTAGCTGCAATATATTTTGTAAATAAATACATATGACAGCATAGCCTCCAAAATAACAACCTCTATAAAAAGATAATGGAAATATAACCAAATAAACACCAACATTTTTGTTTCACACAGAGGGAGGGCCCTGTTAATACAAAGACAAGTTACTGCTGCTATCACTGCTTATTATTATTATCGGTTACTTGTAGAGCACCAACAGATTCCGCAGCGCTATACTAAGTCAATGGTTACAGTTTTTATAGTTTGTACTATACATAAATTAGAATTTCACAAGAAGAGTAGTAAAACATGTATACGACCTATAGTGATGAACTATTAACTATTACTAAATTATATCTCTATTTCAAATGGTTTGACTTTATTAAATTTACCTATAATTACAGAACCTCAAGAATATAAATGATATTCTCAAAGAAGCCTTGTTAATATTTCCACATTTCTGTCTTGGACGAGGTCTAATGGATTTGGCAAAGAACCAGGCTATAGCAACGGCATATAAAAAATTTGGTAAGTACCGTCAAGCTTTTTAAGCACATTTTTTTGGTTGCTTCTTATTTCTAAGATACAACATACATTGTCTACTTAGATGTAAATAAACTCTCCATTTTTGTTTTCTTTTTTTTTTACTAACTAAAACAAAGTTTTCAGAAGTTTTTTTTTTTAAATGGATGCTCTTAACGTGAGTAAGCCAACTTTTTCTTGAAGATATGTATCTTTTTGAAGTGCACCAAAAAGTTAGAATTCATAAGGCACCACCATGTATACACTGCTGATTTTAATTTAAATTGAAATAGCTTTTATATCATTTTTTTTTAATGCAAAACATTATTTAACATGTCTTTGCTCTTCCATATGCATTAAAGGGCAATTTAGAGTGTAATTTCTTTTTCATTTCACTAGTCTCATTCTTGACTATAGCTTGCTCTCAAAGAGAGATTTATGAAAAACCTATCAGCAATAAATGTAGTCTGTAATTACACAGCCAGCAAAAGTTTCATTAAAGAGTATACAGATTTCTCACCGCTATGTTCCAGTACAGTAAATCCCACGTGGAACACCTGACCCCATAAAAAACAAGCAATAGTATCAATAAGGAGACATATACCATCTGGAATTGCAGAGAAGTGAGCTTTGCTTTTAGTTGCAGAAGCAATTGGGAGGCACATACAGTAAAATTGAACTTTTATTATCAGCACATAAAAGTTATAATGCTCATTGATACTAATAACACACAAGTGAGGAGCTTATAGCACAAAAGGGACGCAATACTATTAGCACACAAGGTAAATATTAAAAGGGATATAGTAGATGACAATGACTGGAAAGGACTCTAATGTATGTATGTATATATTTGTGTGTGTGTGTGTTTATATGTTTACATGTCTATATATATATATATATATACACACATGTGCATTTATGTGTTTACATGTATAAATATGCATATACTTTAAATTAACAGTGGCTTGCACTCGCTAGTCTTTTCAAAAACGTGCCATTATTGTAACATTTTGGGGACCGTATCTTCCTGCGTGCAACCTGGCAAGCTGTTTATGAAGTGAGAGTGCACTATATATATATAATCAGAGACTATGGGGGGTAGTTATCAACGCGTCTACTTTTCCTGCCTTCGCCCGGCCCAATACGCCTGCCTAAGCTCGCCTCACATCGCCGCCGCGGACCTGCAAAAATTCGCCTAAGTTATCAAAAAAGCTGTCAAAAAGCCTCGCACCAAGTACGGGGCGATGAGCAGCGGACTGTGAGAGTTATCACTCATCCGATCTTGCTGCTCTTCGGCTTTTTTACAGCTTTCTTGCTAGCCTGTCACTAAGCACCCACACTAAACTACACTGTTCTACCCCCTATACCGGAGCCCCCCGCAACTAAATAAAGTTAGTAACCCCTAAACCGCCGCTCCTAGAACCCGCCGCAACTCTTATAAATGTATTAACCCCTAAACCGCCGCTCCCGGACACCGCCGCAACCTACATTAAACCTAGTAACCCCTATCCTGCCCCCCCATACTGTCGCCCTCTATAATAAAGTTATTAACCCCTATTCTGCTGATCCCGCACCTCGCCGCAACTAAATAAATAGTTTAACCCCTAAACCGCCGCTCCAGGACCCCGCCGCAACCTACATTAAACTTATTAACCCCTAATCTGCCACCCTACACCGTCGCCACCTATAATACATTTATTAACCCCAATCCTGCCCCCCCACACCGCCGCCACTGTAATAAAATTATTAACCCCTAAACCTAAGTCTAACCCTAACACTAACACCCCCTAACTTAAATATTAATTAAATAAATCTAAATAATATTTCTCTTATTAAATAAATTAATCCTATTTAAAACTAAATACCTGTAAAATAAACCCTAATATAGCTACAATATAAATAATAATTATATTGTAGCTATCTTAGGATTTATTTTTATTTTACAGGCAACTTTCAATTTATTTTAACTAGGTACAATAGCTATTAAATAGTTATTAACTATTTAATAGTTACCTAGCTAAAATAAAGAGAAAATTACCTGTAAAATAAATCCTAACCTAAGTTACAATTACACCTAACACTACACTATACTTTAATAAATTATTCCTATTTAAAACTAAATACTTACCTGTAAAATAAACCCTAAGATAGCTACAATGTAATTAATAATACATTGTAGCTATTTTAGGATTTATATTTATTTTACAGGTAACTTTGTATTTATTTTAGCTAGTTAGAATAGTTATTAAATAGTTATTAACTATTTAATAACTACCTAGCTAAAAGAAATACAAAATCAACTGTAAAATAAATCCTAACCTAAGTTACAATTAAACCTAACACTACACTATCATTAAATTAATGAAATAAATTAACTACAAATAACTACAATTAAATACAATTACATAAACTAACTAAAGTACAAAAAATAAAAAAAAAGCTGTTACAAAAAATAAAAAAAATAAGTTACAAACATTTAAAAAATATTACAACAATTTTAAGCTACTTACACCTAATCTAAGCCCCCTAATAAAATAACAAACCCCCCTAAAATAAAAAAATGCCCTACCCTATTCTAAATTAAAAAAAGTTCAAAGCTCTTTTACCTTACCAGCCCTTAAAAGGGCCTTTTGCGGGGCATGCCCCAAAGAAAACTGCTCTTTTGCCTGTAAAAGAAAAATACAAGCCCCCCCCCAACATTAAAACCCACCACCCACATACCCCTAATCTAACCCAAACCCCCTTAAAAAAAAACTAACACTACCCCCCTGAAGATCATCCTACCTTGAGTCGTCTTCACTCAGCCGAGCAGCGATGGAACCGAAGAGGAGATCCGGAGCAGCAGAAGTGATCCTCCAAGGGGCGCTGAAGAAGTCTTCCATCCGATGAAGTGATCCTTCAAGCGGCGCTGAAGAAGTCTTCCATCCGATGAAGTGATCCTCCAAGCGGCGCTGAAGAAGTCTTCCATCCGGGCGATGTCATCTTCCAAGCGGGGTCTTCAATCTTCTTCTTCAGGATCCATCTTCATTCCGCCGACGCAGAACATCCTTCTTTCCCGACGGACTACCGACGAATGAAGGCTCCTTTAAGGGACGTCATCCAAGATGGCATCCCTTCAATTCCGATTGGCTGATAGGATTCTATCAGCCAATCGTAATTAAGGTAGGAAAAATCTGATTGGCTGATTGAATCAGCCAATCAGATTGAGCTTGCATTCTATTGGCTGATCTGAACAGCCAATAGAATGCAAGCTCAATCTGATTGGCTGATTGGATCAGCCAATCGGATTGAACTTCAATCTGATTGGCTGATTCAATCAGCCAATCAGATTTTTCCTACCTTAATTCCAATTGGCTGATAGAAAGCCCGCCTGTTTCACACCGTGTTATTCACAGTCTCTGCCTATAACATTTTTATAACATTTAATAACTGATTTATATAATATCTCTATGATATATATGGAGAGAAGACATATGAATAATTCCTGTATGTAACAATTCCAACTTTATTTAAAGCCACCCATATGCTGAACTCTTCCACCGGCACTGCAAACCGGTTCATTTCCATCTCTGATTAAAACACTGAGACGGATGTATGAATAATTCCTGTGTGCCCCTTTGTTTCATCTCGCTCCCATCATAGCCTTATTTAAAACAACAGTACGGATAACAACAAAGTGCTTAGGAGCTTCATTGAAAAACAGACAAAAAACGGATAAAAAAGAACGGATCAACATTTCACACAATCTAAAGCCGCTGATACAACAACCCGCTACAAAATTTGGAAAAGACTATTGGATATCGGACATTTGCATGCATCGCTACTAACTGTTACATACCAATCATACTTTGACACAATTGTATATTTTCAACTGGGACATATTTTTTCAAACAATCACTGTGTCCAGGCCCACTACAGGGATTGGAGGAAAATTATTAGTCAGGTGACGTGACGTCAAACCTCATGACTCATCACTCACAGTTACTCCTAACGGCTAACAGATTAGACGCCTCACCATGCACTGTGCCTTGACAAACTAACTGTCTAATTGAAGTATTGGTAATATATAACGAGTTAAGATTACTGTGATAAGAGTTATCTGCCCTAATCAAGTTTATCGATAGATATATTTCTACTGTTTATCTTATATTTCGCAGAATCTAAACATCGATTTTTATATTTGTGCCCTAAATATATCGGCCGATTCCCCTTGTTTTTTAATACATTTATGATGTTTTATTGTTTTTAGATGCCGGCATCTTTTGTAATTTTGTATGTGTTAACACGATATTTGCCATAAACCGCTATATAAATTTATTATATAAAAAAACTTTTTTACTTCTTAGCAACATTGGGTCCTCTTGTTATTTCATTTTATAATTTATATAATCTGTTGGTTAGCTCTATTTGTGGAGCGCTTATCCCACACCTATCCTCACTTCTCTTTTTAATAGTCTGTAATTTGAGATTTATCAGACCACATAAGGGATTTAAGCATTAACCATTTGACTAGCACTCACACCACCCTTCTTACTTTTGCTAATATTTCCAAATACCTCCTGTAACATGATACACATGATAATGATCACTGGTTACTCAGTAATGTATGGTATACTAACGCTGTTAATACAGTCTAGTTACAGGAGATCCTTCAGGGTTTTGGGAGACCCTAGGGCACCCACCATTGTTCCAAACCATTGCTGGATAGTAAGCTATAGGCAGCCTTCTTAGTTTTCTCCATTAATTCCTGCAAAGCAGTACAGAATGTCCCTCTCTCACTGCATTACACCATAATGCATATTCTGTCTTAACTTCCTAAGACATGTTGCCTTAATATAACATTCATGAGTTTTAATTTACTGTGCCACACACTTAGATGCTTTTAAAATTACTGCTGAACAAAATTGGTCATTCAAAGGGAACAGAATATTCTATATTCTGTTCCCTTTTTCTGATTATTTATATGAGTATAGACAACCGAGTGGAGTTGGGAGGCAGAAAATAAAGAGGAAACATTATATATATATATACAATTGTTATCTTTTAAAGTACTATTTTCTGTATATGCGGAACAGATGCTTGTTACAGCCCTTAACCAGACAAGGCTGCAGTGGATCCCTATACAATGTGCTATAGGATTTGCTGTTTCCAATAGGTTAAAATATGACATTAGTGTGAAGGCAACATGACAGTTTCAATAGATGGCTTTAGGAATGTACTATTTTGAGCAGTGTAATTCGATTGTACAGAGGCATGTCATATACTGATTATGCAACAGGCAGAACATGGCTTAAAGCAATGTTCAAACACTGTTCTGTTTATGTGTCTACAAATTTATGTGCATGTTATCAATAACAAAGGCAGAATACTCCCTCACCAGCAACTTGTAATGTATAAAATCTGTGTCCAAGAAAAATATTAAATATAAAAACAGTGATTCCAGAATAAAAAAAAATGTTCAAAGCGTGGAAAAAGCCTTGATATCTTGTATATTGATGAAGAACACACATATATATGTATATATATATATAAATAAATGTGAGATCCCCGAAACGTCACTGATTTATCACCACACCAATAAAGCACTATTTTCACAAATCCAGTAAGTGCATGCTGTTTTTGGGACTTTCAATTTGCTTGCGTGCACCCTGGTAGCTGACCTAGAGGTGAGAGTGTGAGTAATTATATGTGTGTGTGTATATATATATATATATTATATATATAGTGAAGATTGGATTATCATATATATATATATATATATATATATATAATGCATATGCAGTTGTACTGTTAGGGCAACATTTAACAAAGCAGACAATATTGTTTTTAAGTAACATCACAATATGCAGTGCACTTGGCAAATATGCAAAGTAAAATAAAATCTTTTTTACAACAATGCATTATTAAAGCTTTCAAAGTGAGTAGCACATGTACTTTGATAATGGTTGCTCGATTTATATGATGTACCTAGATAAAAGGGTTGTCTATAATAAATGAAGAAAGGTGCAGGGTCCAGTGATTTTACATGTAAAAAAAAAAAGCTTTTTAGTTTATAGTTTATGTATTGAATTTAAACTATTGAGTTTATACAGACTGTTGTAATGCATCAGAAGGGGGATAGTTTATGTAGCCATTCTAGCCCATAGCACTATAGGAACCCACACATACAATCTGCACTCTGGAAAACTTTTCAGCTCTATGCCCCAACTGTTCATATGATACTGTTTGGCTTTTTCCTGCTAAACCCAGTGAAGGGTAAACAGCTTGCTAAGCTTAAGCTATTCTGCTTCCCTTGATTCTGTTTCAGCTGGCATAGCATGACTACAATGCAATACCCAATAGGCTCATGTTTCACAAAGTGTAGACAATGTGGCATGTTGGAAGCCACTTTGACATTTTTAACAGTATATAATCCTTACCTATCATGTGAAGCCTTTCATTTCTTGTTATAGCTTTAAGTCAAGTAAATGACATTTATTTTTAGCTTTAAAAAATTGTGGATATTATATTCTAATAAAATATAGTAAGCAAATCTCTGTATACTACAGATTGTATAGTAATGGATATCTTTTATCACTGCTCATCCAGAAATTGATGACTACAGGCACTTTAAAATAGGCCCTGCATTCCATATACCTGGGACATCGGATACTTTGAATTAAGAGCCCTTATGCCTGCTCAGTTACTACATATTTATATATATTAGACATGTACATTCATTTAACAAGTCAAAAAACCCTCAAATTTCACCATTTTTGTCAATTTAGTTTAAAAGGATAGTAAACCCCAAAATATTCTTTTTTGATTCAGATCGAACATAGAATTTAAATAACTTTCAAATTTGCTTTATTCTCTTGTTATCCTTTGCTGAAGGAACCGCATTGCACTACTGGCAGCTAGCTGAACACATCTAGTTAGCCAATCACAAGAGACAAATGTGTGCAGGCACCAATTAGCAGCAGCTCCCACTAGTGTAGGATATGTGCATATTCTTTTACAACGAGGGATACCAAGAGAACAAAGCACATTTGAAAATAGAAGTGAATTTAAAAGTGTCTAAAAATGATAAGCTCTATCAGAATCATGTACGTTTCATTTTGACTTTCCTATCCCTTTAAACACGAACAATAAATTGGAGTTTGAACAATGGAGCAAAAGGGAAAACATTCACTCTACACAAAATTATTGTATTGTTGTGGGGTGTTGGTTTCATGTTTTTTTACTTTGTTGTGGGGTTATATGTTGGATTATGTTGCTTTAGGGGTTAGGTTGCGTTGGGGGTTATTTTGCATTCTGAGGTTAATAATCTAGTGAAGTTAGGTTGCATTGGAGGTTATGGCACTTTAGGGGTTAATCATGAAAGTAGGACATGCAAAGTACACTGTAGGAGTTTTAGGGATGTGGGTATATTATACATCTATATACAATGATTTATTTATGTGCATTTTATTGTGATAAAAAAGTATTGTGATTTTAAAAAGTTTTATTTATTATTTTTGTGTGTTTTTTCTCCTGTTAAGTGTGGTCAGTCCACGGGTCATCATTACTTCTGGGATATTATCTCCTCCCCTACAGGAAGTGCAAGAGGATTCACCCAGCAGAGCTGCTATATAGCTCCTCCCCTCTACGTCACCCCCAGTCATTCTCTTGCACCCAACGAATAGATAGGATGTGTGAGAGGACTGTGGTGATTTAATTAGTTTATTACCTTCAATCAAAAGTTTGTTATTTTATAATAGCACCGGAGTGTGTTATTCATTCTCTGGTAGAATTTGAAGAAGAATCTACCTGAGTTTTTTCTATGATTTTAGCCGGAGTAGTTAAGATCATATTGCTGTTTCTCGGCCATCTGAGGAGAGGTAAACTTCAGATCAGGGGACAGCGGGCAGATTAATCTGCAAAGAGGTATGTAGCAGTTTGTTATTTTCTGACATGGAATTGATGAGAAAATCCTGCCATACCGTTATGATGTAAACTCAGCCTTAAATGCAGTAGATGTAGCTGGTATCAGGCTGTCATGTATGTATATTTTACACTTCAGTATTCTGGGGAATGGTACTTCACTGGATTTATACTGTATGCATAGACTTAACCTAATTTGCAGGGACTAGCAATAGGTTTTAAATAACAATTAATTTATTGAGGTTAAACGTTTTTTTGCTGGCATGTAAAAATATTTATTTCTCTGAGGTACTGGGTGAAAAAATGTTTTGGGCACTATTTTTTCCACTTGGCAATAGTTTTGTTTAAATTAAAGCAGTTTACTGATCTCTCTCACTGTTATGTGTGAGGGGGAGGGGCCATTTTTGGCGCTTTTACTACGCATCAAAAAACTCAGTCAGAGGTTCATTTTCTTCCTGCATGATCCGGTTCATCTCTACAGAACTCAGGGATCTCCAAAGCCTTTTTTGAGGGAGGTAATCATTCACAGCAGAGCTGTGAAGATTGTAGTTGACTGTGATAAAAAACGTTTATTTGTGTATTTTTTCTGCTGCCAGGGTTAGTTATCCTTTGCTAATGGGAACAATCCTTTGCTAAAATTGTATATTTCTTACAAAGATTTGATGCTATAACTTAATTATTTTCAACTGTCATAATTTTTTCTGTGCTTCTTATAGGCACAGTTCGTTTTCATATTATTGTAAATTACTTGAAAAGCATTTCCAAGTTGCTAGTTTATTGCTAGTGTGTTAAACATGTCTGATTCAGAGGAAGATACATGTGCTATATGTGCTAATGCCAAAGTGGAGCCCAATAGAAATTTATGTACTAATTGTATTGATGTTACTTTAACCCCTTAATGACCACAATGTACCCTGTATGTCACTGGTTGTTAAGGGTTTTTTCAGGACATAATAGCACAAGTCTAGCAAGAACACGCTATTAATGCACTCCCTCCAGCAGGCTTTGTGGAATAGAGCAGTCTCAACGCTGGTGGCAAGACCGCGCTTATAAAACAATCAAGTCCCAAAAAAAGGCCAGCGACATACAGGGTACGTCGCTGGTCCTTAAGGGGTTAAATAAAAGTCAATCTGTACAAACTGAACATATTTCACCTAACAATGAGGGGAGAGTTATGCCGACTAACTCGCCTCACGTGTCAGTACCTGCATCTCCCGCTCGGGAGGTGCGTGATATTGTAGCGCCGAGTACATCTGGGCGGCCATTTCAAATCACATTACAGGATATGGCTACTGTTATGACTGAAGTTTTGGCTAAATTACCAGAACTTAGAGGCAAGCGTGATCACTCTGGGGTGAGAACAGAGTGCGCTGATAATATTAGGGCCATGTCAGACACTGCGTCACAGGTGGCAGAACATGAGGACGGAGAACTTCATTCTGTGGGTGACGGTTCTGATCCAAACAGACTGGATTCAGATATTTCAAATTTTAAATTTAAGCTGGAAAACCTCCGTGTATTACTAGGGGAGGTGTTAGCGGCTCTGAATGATTGTAACACAGTTGCAATACCAGAGAAAATGTGTAGGTTGGATAAATATTTTGCGGTACCGGCGAGTACTGATGTTTTTCCTATACCTAAGAGACTTACTGAAATTGTTACTAAGGAGTGGGATAGGCCCGGTGTGCCGTTCTCACCTCCTCCGATATTTAGAAAAATGTTTCCAATAGACGCCACCACACGGGACTTATGGCAAACGGTCCCTAAGGTGGAGGGAGCAGTTTCTACTTTAGCTAAGCGTACCACTATCCCGGTGGAGGATAGCTGTGCTTTTTCAGATCCAATGGATAAAAAATTAGAGGGTTACCTTAATAAAATGTTTGTTCAACAAGGTTTTATATTGCAACCTCTTGCATGTATTGCGCCTGTTACGGCTGCAGCAGCATTTTGGTTTGAGTCTCTGGAAGAGACACTTGAATCATCTACACTAGATGAGATTACACTCAAACTTAAAACCCTTAAGTTAGCTAACTCATTTATTTCAGATGCCGTAGTACATTTAACTAAACTTACGGCTAAGAATTCCGGATTTGCCATTCAGGCACGCAGAGCACTGTGGCTAAAATCCTGGTCAGCTGATGTTACTTCTAAATCTAAATTGCTTAATATACCTTTCAAAGGGCAGACCTTATTCGGGCCCGGATTGAAGGAGATTATCGCTGACATTACAGGAGGTAAAGGCCATGCCCTGCCTCAGGACAAAGCCAAACCTAGGGCTAGACAGTCTAATTTTCGTTCCTTTCGTAATTTTAAAGCAGGAACAGCATCAACTTCCTCTGCACCAAAACAGGAAGGAGCTGTTGCTCGCTACAGACAAGGCTGGAAACCTAACCAGTCCTGGAACAAGGGCAAGCAGGCCAGGAAACCTGCTGCTGCCCCTAAGACAGCATGAATCGAGGGCCCCCGATCCGGGACCGGATCTAGTAGGGGGCAGACTTTCTCTCTTCGCCCAGGCTTGGGCAAGAGATGTTCAGGATCCCTGGGCGTTAGAGATCAAATCTCAGGGATACCTTCTGGACTTCAAAGCCTCTCCCCCAAGAGGGAGATTTCATCTGTCAAGGTTGTCAACAAACCAAATAAAGAAAGAAGCGTTCCTACGCTGCGTACAAGATCTTTTATTAATGGGAGTGATCCATCCAGTTCCGCGGTCGGAACAAGGACAAGGGTTTTACTCAAATCTGTTTGTAGTTCCCAAAAAAGAGGGAACTTTCAGGCCAATCTTGGATTTAAAGATCCTAAACAAATTCCTAAGAGTTCCATCGTTCAAGATGGAAACTATTCGAACAATTTTGCCCATGATCCAAGAGGGTCAGTACATGACCACAGTGGATTTAAAGGATGCTTACCTTCACATACCGATTCACAGAAATCATTACCGGTATCTAAGGTTTGCCTTTCTAGACAGGCATTACCAGTTTGTAGCTCTTCCATTCGGATTGGCTACGGCTCCAAGAATCTTCACAAAGGTTCTGGGTACTCTTCTGGCGGTACTAAGACCGCGAGGAATTTCGGTAGCTCCGTACCTAGACGACATTCTGATACAAGCTTCAAGCTTTCAAACTGCCAAGTCTCATACAGAGTTAGTACTGGCATTTCTAAGGTCGCATGGATGGAAGGTGAACGAAAAGAAGAGTTCTCTCTTTCCACTCACAAGAGTTCCCTTCTTGGGGACTCTGATAGATTCTGTAGAAATGAAGATTTACCTGACAGAAGACAGGTTAACAAAGCTTCAAAATGCATGCCGGGTCCTTCATTCCATTCAACACCCGTCAGTAGCTCAATGCATGGAGGTGATCGGCTTAATGGTAGCGGCAATGGACATAGTACCTTTTGCACGCCTACATCTCAGACCGCTGCAATTGTGCATGCTAAGTCAGTGGAATGGGGATTACTCAGATTTGTCCCCCACTCTGAATCTGAACCAAGAGACCAGAAATTCTCTTCTATGGTGGCTTTTTCGGCCACACCTGTCCAGGGGGATGCCATTCAGCAGGCCAGACTGGACAATTGTAACAACAGACGCCAGCCTACTAGGTTGGGGTGCTGTCTGGAATTCTCTGAAGGCTCAGGGACTATGGAATCAGGAGGAGAGTCTCCTTCCAATAAACATTCTGGAATTGAAAGCAGTTCTCAATGCCCTTCTGGCTTGGCCCCAGTTAACAACTCGGGGGTTCATCAGGTTTCAGTCGGACAACATCACGACTGTAGCTTACATCAACCATCAGGGAGGGACAAGAAGCTCCCTAGCAATGATGGAAGTATCAAAGATAATTCGCTGGGCAGAGTCTCACTCTTGCCACCTGTCTGCAATCCACATCCCGGGAGTGGAGAACTGGGAGGCGGATTTCTTAAGTCGTCAGACTTTTCATCCGGGGGAGTGGGAACTTCATCCGGAGGTCTTTGCCCAGATACTTCGACGTTGGGGCAAACCAGAGATAGATCTCATGGCGTCTCGTCAGAACGCCAAGCTTCCTCGCTACGGGTCCAGATCCAGGGATCCGGGAGCGGTTCTGATAGATGCTTTGACAGCACCTTGGACCTTCGGGATGGCTTATGTGTTTCCACCCTTCCCGATGCTTCCTCGATTGATTGCCAGAATCAAACAGGAGAGAGCATCAGTGATTCTAATAGCACCTGCATGGCCACGCAGGACTTGGTATGCAGATCTAGTTGACATGTCATCCTGTCCGCCTTGGTCTCTACCTCTGAAACAGGACCTTCTGATCCAGGGTCCATTCAAACATCAAAATCTAACTTCTCTGAAGCTGACTGCTTGGAAATTGAACGCTTGATTTTATCAAAACGTGGTTTTTCTGAGCCAGTTATTGATACCTTAATACAGGCTAGGAAGCCTGTTACCAGAAGGATTTACCATAAAATATGGCGTAAATACTTATATTGGTGCGAATCCAAGAGTTACTCATGGAGTAAGGTTAGGATTCCAAGGATATTGTCTTTTCTACAAGAAGGTTTAGAAAAGGGGTTATCCGCTAGTTCTTTAAAGGGACAGATTTCAGCTCTGTCCATTCTTTTACACAAACGTCTGTCAGAAGTTCCGGACGTTCAAGCTTTTTGTCAGGCTTTAGCTAGGATCAAGCCTGTGTTTAAAACTGTTGCTCCGCCATGGAGTTTGAACTTAGTTCTTAATGTTTTACAGGGTGTTCCGTTTGAACCCCTTCATTCCATTGATATCAAGTTGTTATCTTGGAAAGTTCTGTTTTTAATGGCTATTTCCTCGGCTCGAAGAGTTTCTGAGTTATCTGCCTTACATTGTGATTCTCCTTATCTGATTTTTCATTCAGACAAGGTAGTTCTGCGTACTAAACCTGGGTTCCTACCTAAGGTGGTCACTAACAGGAATATCAATCAAGAGATTGTTGTTCCATCTTTGTGTCGTAATCCTTCCTCGAAGAAGGAACGTCTGCTACACAATCTAGATGTAGTCCGTGCCCTGAAATTTTATCTACAGGCAACTAAGGATTTTCGTCAAACGTCTTCCCTGTTTGTCGTTTATTCTGGTCAGAGGAGAGGTCAAAAAGCTTCGGCTACCTCTCTCTCTTTTTGGCTTCGTAGCATAATACGATTAGCCTATGAGACTGCTGGACAGCAGCCTCCTGAAAGAATTACAGCTCATTCTACTAGAGCTGTGGCTTCCACTTGGGCCTTTAAGAATGAGGCTTCTGTTGAACAGATTTGCAAGGCTGCAACTTGGTCTTCTCTTCATACTTTTTCCAAATTTTCCAAATTTGACACTTTTGCTTCTTCGGAGGCTGTTTTTGGAAGAAAGGTTCTTCAGGCAGTGGTTCCCTCCGTATAAAGAGCCTGCCTGTCCCTCCCGTCATCCGTGTACTTTTGCTTTGGTATTGGTATCCCAGAAGTAATGATGACCCGTGGACTGACCACACTTAACAGGAGAAAACAAAATTTATGCTTACCTGATAAATTAATTTCTCCTGTAGTGTGGTCAGTCCACGGCCCGCCCTGTCTTTTATGGCAGGCTAAAAAAATTTTTGGATTATACTCCAGTCACCACTACACCCTTGGGCTTCTCCTTTCTCGTTGGTCCTTTGGTCGAATGACTGGAGGTGACGTAGAGGGGAGGAGCTATATAGCAGCTCTGCTGGGTGAATCCTCTTGCACTTCCTGTAGGGGAGGAGATAATATCCCAGAAGTAATGATGACCCGTGGACTGACCACACTACAGGAGAAATGAATTTATCAGGTAAGCATAAATTTTGTTTTTTATTTAAATAGAAGATTTCTTTTTCATGACATTAATATGTCATGGAAGACCGTATCTGGGACCTTATAGTTTTATATAACTGTATTACTTTAACTTTGCAAAAAAAAAGATAGATAAAACCTTTTTCAAATCACAATACTTTTAAAACATTTTATTGCATTATACAGCAATATATATAAAATAAATCATTGGATCTCCACAGCTTCTATAGGTTTAATAGGAAGTTTTTTTTTGTCTTTATTATAAAGGTAAATTGCAGACATAGGGGCCTATTTAATAAATGTCTGTCCGACATGATTCGATCAGCGGATCATGTCCGACAGACATCGCTGAATGTGGAGAGCAATACGCTATCCGCATTCAGCATTGCTCCAGCCGCTGCAGGGGGTGTCAATCAACCCGATCGTATTTGACCGGGTTGATTTCAAGCAATCTCTGTCCGCCTCCTCAGAGCAAATGGACAGGTTATGGAGCAGCAGTCTTTAGACCGCTGCTTCATAACTGGTGTTTCTGGCGAGTCTGAAGGCTCGCCAGAAACACGGCCCTTCAAGCTCCATACGGAGCTTGATAAATGGGCTCCATAATGACTATATAGGCTTTCCGTTAGAATTTGATGGGCGTTCCATGTAATTTGTACTTTAATGGGGAAAATCGCCATGAGTTTCTAATATTGAAAGCACTGACCTCCATGTTAGATGAACTTTTTCAGCCATATCATTCTTGCCTGCTTTTCAGTGATGAGAATTTCCAGTGTGTGAAATCTATAGATTGTACAGTGACACAAAGTTTACATAGGCGTAATTTGAAGTGTTCTTACCATTTTTTATTTAAACAAATTCCCACATCTGGTTAGATCTGGAGTGATTTTCATTGACATGAAAATTGGTTGCCCTAAGACGAGCCTTAAAAAAATATTAGAAATACTGGGATAATCTCAGATATTTTTGTAACTGTACATGCTGTTATGGTTTAACATTTGAGTAACTTGTTCTTGATCATTAAGTGGATAAATAGCTTTCCATATGAGCTATATGATACAAATATTTGATTGACATACCTATAGATGACCAAATTGAAAAGGTGCTTTTTTAATCTATGCATTCAGAATTGGTATTTAATGGTATTTTAGACTATTTTAGTAAACTATTTAAATTAATAGTTTATCAAGAGATTTACTTGGTGTTACTGTTCTCAGGTTGATGCTAATTTATTTATTTATTTTCAGAGTCACTACAGGTATATGCATCAGTTTTTATGTTTAAGCTCCTAAATCACTGATATTATTGGGTGGATTCTTTTACCATTTTAACTTAAATAATCCCTTCTGCTGTAAACCTTGAGCAAATCAACCACACTCTACTTTATTTTTTTAAATGACCTAGATATTCTCTTAGCTAAATTTACATAAGTATAGTCCAAAAAAGTAGACCGTAAATTGAATACCAATTTTCTTCTATTATCATCATAATGTACGTTTACTCCACACATATCTCAATGTGATCCTAGAGTGACATCTTCTTTAATTTTGTATGCTAATTGCATAGTCATAGCCATTTTATGTCATATCTGTGCAGGTAAGCCAGTTAATTGTATGCAGCCCTCTGGATAATTGTTATATAGGTTTATTGAGGGCTCTCAGATATATGTTGAGCTATAAGCTATGATTCTTAAAGGGTCATAATACCCAAATGTTTAAACACTTGAAAGTGATGCAGCATAGCTGTAAAAAGCTGACTAGAAAATATCTCCTGAACATCTCTATGTAAAAAAGAAAGATATTTTACCTCAAAAGTTCCTCAGTAGCCACCTCCCATTGTAAAGGATTTCTAAGCAGCATTTTAGTGTGTCTGTCCGAGAACAGCTTAGGGGATGAGCCTCGTGCACTCTTATATTATTTCACCAATCAGGTAAAGGAAGCTTACTATGAAATCTCATGAGAGTTAAGTCAAATCATATGAGATCACAGTAAGAGTTCATGACCTCAGCACTGCTGATGCTGATTGGCTGCTGTTCATTTCTTCATTTTTTTTTTATTTTTACCTGCAGCTGGGAGCAGGTGAAGTATAACCTTTTACACAGAACTTACTCTGCTGAGCTGAGGAGATTGTGAGGTAAAATATCTTCCTTTTTATATAGAGATGCTCAGGTGATATTTTCCTGTCAGCTTTTTACAGTTATACTGCATCAGTTTCAAGTGATTTAGCATATGAGTATTATGTCCCCTTAAGTGACACGTTAACACAGATATTTCTTCTGTTAAGTGTGATCAGTCCACGGGTCATCATTACTTCTGGGATATTACTCCTCCCCAACAGGAAGTGCAAGAGGATTCACCCAGCAGAGCTGCATATAGCTCCTCCCCTCTACCTCACTCCCAGTCATTCTCTTGCACCCAACGACTAGATAGGATGTGTGAGAGGACTATGGTGATTATACTTAGTTTTATATCTTCAATCAAAAGTTTGTTATTTTAAAATAGCACCGGAGTGTGTTATTACCTCCCTGGCAGAGTTTGAAGAAGAATCTACCAGAGTTTTGCTATGATTTTAGCCGGAGTAGTTAAGATCATATTGCTGTTCTCGGCCATCTGAGGAGTGAGGTAAACTTCAGATCAGGGGACAGCGGGCAGATGAATCTGCATAGAGGTATGTAGCAGTTTTTATTTTCTGACAATGGAATTGATGAGAAAATCCTGCCATACCGATATAATGCCATGTATGTATACTTTACACTTCAGTATTCTGGGGAATGGTACTTCACTAGAATTACACTGTAAGAAATACATAAAGCTGTTTAATAACTAGAGATTATGTTTAACGTTTTTGCTGGAATGTAAAATCGTTTTCATTTGCTGAGGTACTGTGTGAATAAATGTTTGGGCACTATTTTTCCACTTGGCAGTTGCTTAATCTGTTTTTCTGACAGTTTCTGTTCTCCCTCACTGCTGTGTGTGAGGGGGAGGGGCCGTTTTTTGGCGCTTTTTCTATGCATCAAATATTTCAGTCAGCAACTCATTGTATTCCCTGCATGATCCGGTTCATCTCTACAGAGCTCAGGGGTCTTCAAAACTTATTTTGAGGGAGGTAATTTCTCTCAGCAGAGCTGTGAGAATTATAGTTTGACTGAGATAAAAAACGTTTATTCTGTAATTTGTTTCCTGCTTTCAGAATTTGTTATCTTTGCTAATGGGATTAAACCTTTGCTAAAGTAAATACCTATATTGGTGTGAATCCAAAGGTTACTCTTGGAGTAAGGTTAGGATTCCTAGGATATTGTCTTTTCTACAAGAAGGTTTAGAAAAGGGTTTATCTGCTAGTTCATTAAAGGGACAGATCTCAGCTCTGTCCATTCTGTTACACAAACGTCTGTCAGAAGTTCCTGACGTCCAGGCTTTTTGTCAGGCTTTGGCCAGAATTAAGCCTGTGTTTAAAACTGTTGCTCCACCATGGAGTTTAAACCTTGTTCTTAATGTTTTACAGGGCGTTCCGTTTGAACCCCTTCATTCCATTGATATAAAGTTGTTATCTTGGAAAGTTCTATTTTTAATGGCTATTTCCTCGGCTCGAAGAGTCTCTGAATTATCAGCCTTACATTGTGATTCTCCTTATTTGATTTTTCATTCGGATAAGGTAGTCCTGCGTACTAAACCTGGGTTCTTACCTAAGGT
Source organism: Bombina bombina (assembly GCF_027579735.1). Lineage (NCBI taxonomy): Eukaryota > Metazoa > Chordata > Amphibia > Anura > Bombinatoridae > Bombina > Bombina bombina. Next base: position 850,572,097 of record NC_069500.1, on the reverse strand, counting down.
AGTTACTAACAGGAATATCAATCAAGAGATTGTTGTTCCTTCTTTATGCCCAAATCCTTCTTCAAAGAAGGAACGTCTACTGCACAACCTGGATGTAGTCCGTGCTCTAAAATTTTACTTACAGGCAACTAAGGAATTTCGACAAACGTCTTCTCTGTTTGTCATTTACTCTGGGCAGAGGAGAGGTCAAAAAGCTTCCGCTACCTCTCTTTCTTTTTGGCTTCGTAGCATAATTAGTTTAGCTTATGAGACTGCTGGACAGCAGCCTCCTGAAAGAATTACAGCTCATTCTACTAGAGCTGTGGCTTCCACTTGGGCCTTCAAGAATGAGGCCTCTGTTGAACAGATTTGCAAGGCTGCAACTTGGTCTTCGCTTCATACTTTTTCCAAATTTTACAAATTTGACACTTTTGCTTCATCGGAGGCTATTTTTGGGAGAAAGGTTCTTCAGGCAGTGGTTCCTTCTGTATAAAGAGCCTGCCTATCCCTCCCGTCATCCGTGTACTTTTGCTTTGGTATTGGTATCCCAGAAGTAATGATGACCCGTGGACTGATCACACTTAACAGAAGAAAACATAATTTATGCTTACCTGATAAATTCCTTTCTTCTGTAGTGTGATCAGTCCACGGCCCGCCCTGTTTTTAAGGCAGGTAAATATTTTTTAATTTATACTCCAGTCACCACTTCACCCTTGGCTTTTCCTTTCTCGTTGGTCCTTGGTCGAATGACTGGGAGTGACGTAGAGGGGAGGAGCTATATGCAGCTCTGCTGGGTGAATCCTCTTGCACTTCCTGTTGGGGAGGAGTAATATCCCAGAAGTAATGATGACCCGTGGACTGATCACACTACAGAAGAAAGGAATTTATCAGGTAAGCATAAATTATGTTTTTTATGTTATATATTTCATAATTACTATGGGCTTGATTACAAGTGGAGCGCTAATGTGCGCTGGTATTACAAGTTGACAGCAATGTGAACGCAAGCTCAGGTTCGTATTGCTGGGAAGCATTGTGCTCATGAGAGCTCCCTTCCATGGGCCTTAATTGGAGCCTCGTTCTGATGCCAAAGAGCAGCAAAGTGCGTAAGTCACACAGTGATGGCAGCAAATTGGAAATATATATGTATACGCTTATATACATATATATATATATATACACATATCAACACATAAATATATATGTATATAAGCATATACATATATATTAATTGGGAACACACAGTTCCCATGGACCGCAATGTAAAAGCACTTTTCAGTGCCGTTTTTTGTTTCTAACACCCCACGCCCGCCAACTTTAGCCCCCCCAAAACTGCCTGGTGCAGTTATTTTATTAAAAAATAAAAATGCTAGTTTTTTTTTTTTTAAATACAAACCACTGTAGTTTGGGGGCATTTGAGGCACATTTATAAAATTAACCAGAGATCTGATCTCTGTTTAATTTTATAAGTGCTAATTACTACAGCGAGCTTGCAGTAGCAATTACCAGCCACATGTAATGGCTGATTATTTATTGTGCCGCCACAAATAGGCAAATAACCGCTCGACTTGTGATCTAGCCTAACATCTTTTAGTGTGTCTGAATATAAAGATTTATACACAGTTGAAAACAAGGTCGCACCTAACTTATAATACCAGTGCACATTTGCATGCGCTGGTATTACTGAGTGGAGCACAAATATCGCGCTTGCGTAAGCGATATTTTGTACTCCACTCGTAATCTGGCCCTAAATGAGCACATTATTAATATGTGTATTGTACTTTTATTATGAGATGATACTCCTATTTATCGTAAGAGGTTGAATACTTCCGCTGCCAGGAGATCTGTTTTTCCTCTTATCTTTTTACTTCAGAGATATTGAAGCCACATCACTTAAGACAAGAGAGATTAGACTTATTAATTATGTTCTCCATGGTCAACAGGTTTTATAATTGTATTACTGTCTAATATAGCATTAAAAAAACTGAGGTTTATTCAATGAGATCCATGAGCGGTCTCCTTTATCTCAAGATACCTTCTGTGGATATATTTGCTTTACAAATATATGAGGTCCAAGAGTTGGCCTCCTCAGTATAATGGAAGGTTCACTATTTGATTGGCATGCTTATTACATGTTTGTTTATTGAAAGTATTTACTAATGCTTTTCTTTTTTTTCTGTAATATTGACAGCAATGAGTTCTCTTTAATTCTCAAGATATTTACTGTAGAACACATTAAGTGGTGTATTCTATGTTGTAATTATGCTCTGCTGTAATATATTCTTTGTATGCCAAGATTTAAACCTCAATAAAAAAGATTTTTTTAAAAAAAGGGTAATAAAGGGATTATCTATCTTTTTAAACAATAACAATTCTGGAGTAGACTGTCCCTTTAAAGAATATTGAAATGACATGCTCTATTCAAACCATGCAGTTTAATTTTGACTTTCCGATCCCTTTAAAGTTGACCAGGATAGTAATTCTAAAAACAATAAAGTAAAAAGGTTTTGAAGACTCACATTATAGTTCTGTAAATGATATTCAAGTGATAAAACTTCACTGCGTTTAATTTACAGTATCTTCAGTATCTAAATCACTTGAATTAATGACTTGCATCAATATGCTCCAAGGGTTTCCTCATAATTCCTTGTACAGGATTCCCAAGAGCACTAAACAAATAAAACTAAGATAATATGTGCCATCAAGAGGAATATAATGCACAACTGACATTTAAAAATAAACTTTATCTTTGTTCTATCGGTGAGTTATTTTTTCTTCCATATAACGTGAATTTGGATACTGTTGATCCTTGTTATAGTAGGTTTCAATCTCACAATTGTTACAGAGGATGATGCACAAACTATTTTGTTGCTCCATCTGCCAGATAATCCACATTTCTTTCCTCCAGGGAAGCAATCAGAGCTCATATATGTATACCTGCCTGCTTGGCTGAACTGGAGTCAAAAGTTTACGATATCTCAAGGGCTGCCTTATGGCTGATCTTTCACAACACTAACATTTTAGATTATAGTTTGCATTGTGTTGATAGGGGAATAAAGAAAAGAGAAACCGATGGTTAGAAAACATATGCAAAACTGCTAGGTTTATGTTTTCATTTATTTAATCAGTATGAAGTAAGTTATTACTATAAGGTATCTGTTGTATTCACATTCAGCTTTTTTTTTTAAATAAATATATGAAGCCAGTAGCTAGAAAATTAGAATAAACATGTTGCATTGCTTTATAAGCCAGAGTTTATATTATTGATATATAAAGGTATTTGAATTTGAGCAAGATATATCCATATCCTTTTTGCTTCACATATTATTGTGCCGTATATATCAGTGCATTGTTTAACTGTAGCTGTTGGCCAAAATATGATACACCCAAAAGCAGCTTCTCAACACAATCAGTTCCTAACCTAAGCTGGTTACTAATACTGCTTTGAAAACTGCATCTGAATGCTCTGTCCACTAACCACCCATGATCCATCCCCTCCCAACATGGCTCCACCCACAAAATGGTGACAGGCTTCTATCAACATGGCTCCACCCACAAAATGGTGACAGGCTTCTATCAACCTTCTGTGTCCCTCATTCTCAGCCACAAATGTTGGGAGATATGCTTCAAAAGTTGATAGCTGACTCTCACTCATGGACAGAAAGCAACACATGTTTTTAAACATGAATAGAAAAAAGTTCTGACATGGCAGCTTCAGTTTTAGGTCCAGACTTTAGCCATTCTAGCTATATATACTGTACATAGATATGTACATACATAAGAGATGCCCTATGGACTGCTGCAAGATAAATCAAAATAAAAAATAATAAACTAAAAAATACCTTATACCATATATCCTTAATTATTATGTAGCAAATGATGAACATGAACAATATAACATTTACTGCAGAACAGAAACCTGATATATAGAGCAAAATATATCTGGTTTTAACTTACCTCACATTTTATTGCTTGAAATGTTGCTGTTCATATTTATGCCAAAAAGACCATCAAAATTGGATGATTCAAAAGTGTTGAAACTTTCAAATGTCAAAACTTGAAGGCTGATAAATTTTTGCCATGTTGAAAGGTCACCAAATCTCTCTTGCTGACTTCAGCGAGAGAATCAGTGTGATAGTTAACTGTTTGGCATTACAGCAATTTAATGACCAATCACACTCAAACCGTGGCAAGTATAACAAAGTCATTGCTTTCTAAATTCAGCATACTACAGGGCATTTTAAAATGTGACACTATTACTTATTATGCTCTGTTGAAAAAAATCACACCACCAACACATATCCACTTAAAGGGTAATTAAACTCCCCAAATTATTGTGTTATTTTTCTAATGTAGAATTGTTCATTTAAAGAGGCACATATCCTAAAAAATGTATTTCATGATTTATATAGAGCATGCAATTTTAAAGGGACACTAAACCCAAATTTTTTCTTTCATAATTCAGATAGAGCATGCACATTTAAGCAACTTTCTAATTTACTCCTATTATCAATTTTTCTTCGTTCTCTTGCTTTCTTTATTTGAAAAAGAAGGCATCTAAGCTATTTTTTTGGTTCAGGACCATGGAAAGCACTTGTTTATTGGTGGGTGAATTTATCCACCAATCAGCAAGAACAAACAGTGTGTTCACCAAAAATGGGTCGGCATCTAAACTTACATTCTTGTTTTTCAAATAAAGATACCAAGAGAATGAAGAACATTTGATAAAAGGAGTAAATTAGAAAGTTTATTAAAATTGCATGCTCTTTATGAATCACAAAATAATTTTTTTTTGGTTCAGTGTCCCTTTAAGTTTTCTATTTTACTTTTGTTATCAAATTTTATTCTTTCTCTTTGTATCTTTTGTTGAAAAGCAAGGACATAAGCTTTTTTAGCAGTTTTGCAAGAATGGTATCTATTTGCTAGAGTTCTAGATGCCAGCACATTTTCTTGCCATATAGTGCTGCAGACTCCTACCCAGGTATCTCTTCAACAAAATAATTACAATGAGAACAAAGCAAATTTGATAATATAAGTAAATTGGAAGCTTTTTAAAAATGGTATGCTCTGTCTGAATCATAAAAGGAATTTTGTGGGGTTCATATGACTTTAAAGCTGTTTCAAGTCATGTTGAAGTTAGTAGGAAATACATGTTTGTGCACAACTCATCCTGAGGTTCAATTTACCCCAAAAACTGTTGTTGATTGTTTTTTTGTAGAAAAAAATCATAAGAATAGAATAATTTTCAAAGGGATTAGTATATACCTTGAAACATGGTGAAAGAAAGAAAGATAGCTAAAATTAATACAGGGAATTTGTGTTTACAATGTGTAGGGAACCTCTGCATTTTAATCAGTTATATTTAATTATCTATCTTTATCAAATAAACTAATTAAAGAATGACAGCTGTACCGTTAAACATTTGACATTTTAGGATTTTAAACACTAACTATAATAAGCCAAACTGTAGGCAGGTATAGAATATATGATGTCAAATCCCTCAATTAGAACTCTGAATTATCTGAATTAGATAAGTAGATATAATGTGGCCAATTTATTAAGCTGTCAACCAGCTTATTCCGCATCATCAGGAGTTAAGAAGCAGTGGTCATAAGAGCACTGCTCCTTAACTTGTCCGCCACCTCTGAGGCGGCGGACAGCAATCAGCATGATTGGATATGATCGCGTTGATTGACACCCCCTGCTAGCGGCCGATTGGCCGCGAATGTGCAGGGGGCGGCATTGAACAAGCATTTCACTACAGGGTATGCTGTCGGCATTTATCGATGTGCGGCGGACATTATCCATTTGGGGGAGTCTTCCTGTTTGGGGAGTATTCCACAGTTTTTGGCCTGTTTGTCTGGAGACGGCCCAGCAGCCTGAGGGGGTGGTGCACTTGGCTCTCCGGAGGGTCGGGGCTTCACTGCAGAGGCCCACGAGATGTTACCTAGCACCAGCTGAGACGTCTGCAACAGCTTCAAGGGCTTACTTTAGACTGGGACCAGCTCCGGCTTCACTTGGCCTGGTGACGGTGGTACACTTTGGGTGGACATTGCCTTACGCACCTTGTTCTCCCCCCCCCCTGCCGCCCGCTCCTGACCTGTGCAGCACCTCCGGAGGGTCGGGGCTCCTCTCCAGAGCACATAAGAAGATCCCACTGAGTGCGACGGGACGAGGAACAGGGGAGACAAGCGACATCCACTACTGGCCACCTCGAGCGACACGGAGGTGATGGTGAGACACACTTGCCGAGGGGGTTAGACACTGACCCGGTACCGAGGGGCAGGCAAGTGAGGCTCATCAAGATTGAGAGGAGGCCTGAAGGACCAAGACGCAGCCGAGATCACAAGGCCGGTCGCTTTGCTCAAGTGGCGCGAACGGCAGCCATTGCTGGGGGTGAGACCTAACGGCCAAAATCACTCACATCTTTGACCAAAGGGTGCCGGCAATCCAGGACCTGAGGAGGTTGGAGCTCCGATTAGCTGCCATTCCAGTTACATCCCTTCAAGGATTCTGGCAGCTCGCCTTCACCCCTAAGATCAAGAGGCGGGACCGGTGTCTAGGGCCTTCACTCACGTGGAGGATACAGGTACCTATTCATTTATACTCCGGGGCTACAGGTTACTACACTACCCCATACTCCCCTGGTCCCTCTTCCATCAAGCCACGTGCCTATCTGTGCGCCACTGTCCCCTTATCCAGCTAGGAGACCACTTGCTTGATATTGACTTCTGAAAGGTCTGTACCCTGGGCGCCCGCTCTGACTCTACATACCCACAACAGGTCTCTGGCCTACCCCACAAGTCTAAACAGATCAGTCCAGTTACTTGGGGCCGCATGGGGCTGGTTCTATATTTAGCTGAGGCCTTACCTCTGGGCTACCCCTGGACCTGAGCAGGCCTATCTTTAACTGGAGGACATTACCCATAGCCCACAGAGCCAACTTACATAGTTCTGGCCCATCTCACATTCCTACATTATTGGGCCTTTTTATTGAGACCTCTCCCCAAGGACTGATGCTATATAAACACTTCTCTGGCTCCTAGGTGATCCTGGGTTAGTTTTACTGGAACTTGTGAGGAAGCCCCATAGGACTTTACCATAACTAGGGGCTATATAACGAGTCAATGCCCAGAAGGGCCCACCACTACTTATTATCCAACTTGGGCCTGAGTCAACATATCATATAATAGGCTCCTTGGAATATATTTCCCCACGGACCCTGTGTTAGGGTAACACTTTGGGACACTGTGTAACTTATTCATTGTACTGCAATTTAGCTGCTACGTCCGCTTATGTACCTCTGTTGCCCATGCACAGAGTGGAGTGTTATTATTATGTCTTTGCCTATTCTATTCACATCTGGTTTGTAAGCAATACTCACACATCCCCAGCCCAACACGCACCATAGGCCTTACACTCTCTAAGCCACCCACCAAATGCCACACTTTAGGCAACATTTAGGATCACATTATCAAGTGGCAACATATCTCACACTTAGTGCTTTTACTTTTCTTAGTGCTGCAGGGCCTATCTCATTCTCCCATACTTACTCCCTATAGCTGGCCACAGTGTTGCCACCCTTGGAGGGTGCCTACTCCCTAACTATAAAACCCCTACATAGTGCTTGGTATTTACATTCAACCAGGTGCTGTCTGGAACCTATAGCTCTACAACTCTAAACTGAAGTTAGTTCTCCGACAACAGCAGCTACAAGTAGGGTTTGTTATACATTTTACTGTACTGTGAAGCCTTCCACTTGTTTTGTGGTCCTACTGGGGCAGATTGTGTGTCTCACAAGAGACTGGTTGTGTGGATCCCCTTGTGCCTCCCCCTTTCCGGCCCTGCTTGTCTGGGCTGGTTACAACCCCTTTCCTTGTTCCCTTCCATTTGGTCGTACCCCCTTTCCCTGAAGTGTGAGGGGGTCTATAGGAACAGCTTTATTTAATAGGGTTCGCACTTATCTTGTGTCTTTCTTTGTTAACTGTTATGAAGTAGGTTGACATGTTCTAGGTGTGACCCCTACAGATGGGCGATTTCTAGCCCCGCTCTAACATATTACTTCTAGCTTTTAAATGATATAGAACAGAGTCTCATGTTAGGTGCAGGATTTGTTTTTATTTGTGTCCCCTTCAAAGCTTATAGTGGTCAGGGTGGGCTAATTTTTAAGGGCTACCCTAAACTTTCCAGCCGAACCCATCATGCCACACTCTTCAAGAAGGAACCCCAGGACCCCAGCTGGAACTCAAAAGACTGTCCTTGATCATTTCTCTCAAGCTCCCGGTCTGTTGCCCACCTAAAACATTACATTACGGAAAATACAATGCAAAAAATGCTAGCAGCACAGACCAAATCTATCACAGCGAAGCTCAGCAGAGCTCAGGAAAGACATAGCAAAAATTGGAGATAGGGTGGACACTCTGGAGCGACAACAGGATGATCTAGCCACTGACCACTCAAACCTGCTCTCATATGCCGAGAACCTTGTGGAACAAATTACCCAGCTTGAATTAAAACTAGCTGACGTTGAAGACAGGGCTAGAAGGAACAATATCCGCTTCAGAGGCATCCCTGAGACTGTGGCAGCGGGTGACCTTCAGGAATTCCTCAAATCACTATTTGTCACACTTTTTGGCCCCCTGGAGGGCACCTCGCATATCATGGAGCAAGCTCATAGGGCTCTTAGACCAAGGTTGATGTCATCTGATAAGCCATGAGACGTGGTGGTTTGTTTCCATCATTTCACCTTTCAAGACCACTTAATACAGGTAGCAGTAAGCCCTCCCTACCCAATACTTTTAAGGACATACAGTTATTACCGGATCTTTTGTCTCATACACTACAACAACGCAGGCTGAATGCCCCTATTACCACCCAACTAAGGAAGGCTAATATTAAATACAGATGGGGATTCCCCACTAAACTTATTGTGACAAAGGACAATCAGACCCATGTCGTATCCTCTCCCTCCATGGGCAGCACTCTCCTTACTAATTGGGGTCTTCAAACAGACCCGGAAACCCAAGCGGTGGCCCAATCTAGATTACGGATCTCGGCCCCTGAATGGACACTCAAAGAGCAGAGACCTAAGCGACAGAAACACAGCACCCCTGACCACTCCTTGAGGCCTCAAGCCTTACCTACCTGAAGTTCTGCTGATATATTACAGTGACTGTCTCATGTTATATACTGTTAAACTGCACCTTCTAATTTCTTTTTATTTTTTTATTTATCAGTATGGTTATACCTAAGAAAGTTTTATTAGTTCACATGTTTGATATGTTCATACAGAGAGTGGGGCTACTCACCCTAGCCCCTGTTCCATTGGTTCGTTTTTAGCTCCCCCCAAGACTTAGGAGCCCGGACTACTTCCACCAAATCCCTGTTTACCCCCCTCTCAACCAACTCCTAACCCAGACCGTTCTTCCATAACTAGATTATATAGGACACAGATAAACAAATGTCCTCTCTTAGGTTTCTTACCCACAATGTCAGAGGCTTGAACACAGTTGGTAAGAGGAGCCTCCTAGCCAGATCCCTATGGTTTCATAAGGCTCATGTGGCCTTTCTCCAAGGAACACACTTACTTGCAGACAATCCCCCTATGTACATTTCTCGAAACTTCCCTGTCATTGAGGTAGCCTCATACTCCAAAAAAAGCTAGAGGTGTAACCATATTAGTACACAAAACGGTGGCCTTCGAACTTCTCCATGTGATTAAGGACCTCCAAGCGAGATACCTTATTCTCATCTGCAACCTAGATCATGTTACCTACATTTTAGTCTCTACCTATTTATCAAACATCTTGCAGCCTAGATGCTTGAGGAAGATTTTAAATAAATTCGAACAGTTCAAACAGGGTAGGGTGATCCTAGTGGGTGACCTGAACATGGTGTGGGACAATGGACTAGATAGGAAAAAGATACCCTCCCAGAGGCGCACCACTGCCCCCGACTCCTTGAGTTGCAGATTTACAGAGCTTATGACCAGGTTTAATTATTTTGATATTTGGAGGTCCCTACACCACCTAGATAAAGACTACACCCACTTCTCCCATCCCCACATCACATACTCCAGACTGGACTATTTTTGCTGCCACCCTGAAACCCTAGACCTTGTACGGTCCACAAGTATACACACATGCCCTTGGTCTGACCATGACCAGGTCACAATGGACCTAAATTCCAAACACACTACCAGATCTGGACCCTCTTGGAGATTGCTCCACCACCTCTTTTATGAAATTCCCTTTTCATAGAGGAACTAAGGAAGGAAATAAAATTTACATTGCATATTAATGATTCCCCGGAGGTCCGAAATGACTTGATTTGGGGGGGCATTCAAAGCCACTACTCGTGGACTTTTCATACGCAGACAAGCACATTTAAGGAAATGGGCGGGCCTCTCCCTGTCTCAGGTACATTGTAGGTTACGTTAACTAGAGCTACAAAGACGCACCTCTGACACCACAGATTGTGTGCAGGAGGTCAAGGACCTCAGACGACACATTTGTCAACTAGAATTTAGAAAGACCCAAGCTAACCTTTTCAAATTAAAACAGCTAATGTATTTGAAGGGTAACACAGCTGATACTATACTCACCAACAAAATAAGGCAGCGCACAGGTGCATCCAGTATCCATGAGCTTAAACAGGGCACACAGGCCGTCAGACTCCCCTCCTTAATTGGCCAGCAGTTTAGTCAATACTACTTCAATCTCTACAACATTCGAGATCAGGCGGGGCTTGAGCAGACTCCAGCAGAACATATAGACCCATTCCTGCGCTCCCTGAAACTCCCCACACTAGACGAAGCCCAAAAGGCAGTCATAGATGTACCAATATCTTGTCAGGAAGTCAAACAGATAATTAAAAACTTAAAGCCCCTGGTCCTGATGGCTTCACTGCAATCTTCTACAGAACATACCTCCATGAGACCACACCCATCCTTACTAGATTCTTTAAGCAATGGCTGAGGGCAAATTTCAGAGCGAGTTCCTTGAAGCTTCTATCATTACTATACCCAAACCCAACAAAGACCCAACGCTATGTTCTAACTACAGACCCATCTCACTCATCAATGCTGATGTTAAAATTTATGCCAAGATACTTGCCAATAGGTTAGCGAGATTACCTGCAATTATCAATCCAGACCAGGTGGGTTTCATCCCTTTTAGAGAGGGCCCGGACAACACTAGGAAGCTGCTGAACATTCTACTTGAAGCTAAGAGGTTGAATAAACTCCTGGCTGTGATCTCCCTAGACGCAGTGAAGGCGTTTGACCGGGTCCGCTGGGAGTACTTATGGAAGGTCCTTGACACATTCCAGTTTCCATCACAGATTATCCAGGCAGTGAAGGCCTTGTACTCTGCTCCTACGGCCTCGTTTAAGGGCCTGGGGTTTAGCTCTCCATCCTTTTCCATCTCTAATGGCACGCGAAAGGGCTGCCCCCTTTCCCCCATCCTTTTTGCGCTGGCTATTGAGCCCCTAGCAGCTGCCATCAGGGAAGATGGGGAAACTGATAGAGTCATGCTCCATGGCACAGTACACAAGGTGGCTTTATTTGCTGATGACACTAAAATTTTCTCCTCCAAAGCCCTACAAACGATCCCCAAACTTTTGTCCCTTTTAGAGAACTTTAGCGCCCATTCATATTATAAACGGAACCACAATAACTCCGAAATATATGCGTATGGATTCTCTGAGGACGTTTCCAAATGCCTACACGACAGACACAAATTTATAGTTAGCAATTCCCATATTTCCCACTTAGGAGTTAAATTATCCAATACACTCTCCTAAATGATAGATGATAATTACAAACCCCTACTCTCTGAACTCCTGTCTTTAAGCCGGAAGTGGAACTTCAAAACCGTCTCATAGCTAGGACATATTGCCGCCCTAAAAATAAACTACCTCCCCAAACTAACATATGTTTTTAGATGTCTGCCTATTAGGGTTCCTCGGTCCCTTCTTTTTTTTTTTTTTTATTTTTTTTTTTATTGAGGCATTGAGTAAAAACAATACAACAGAGAATATGTCCAGTCACGGAGCAGAAGCAATAAAGATACTTATACATTTCACATATGAAAAATAAACAAGGGGTGGGAATTTGGTGCACAAATGTAGCATTTGTTATCACAGTATCTTAACTATAGTGGTGCAATATTTATATAGGAGTATAAGTCAGTGTCATGAGATATAGCTATATCAATAACATAAGGACAACAGTTGATACAGGTTATAATACCATCTTTGTATCCTTGAATAAAAAAAATGTAATACTGTATGTATGAGACATATGTGACTGGAACAAATAGGAATGGAACCTCGATTTTTTTTTTTAAAACAGATAACTAGTGGTCCCTACCCCACTATAAGAAGTAATCTATTAGCTGAACGTAGTGGGAGGTAGGGAGTTGGCTTTTGTCAGGCCTCCCGTAGGCCTGAATGTATGGGGGGGGAATTCAGCGGGCACGAGCCGCTCGCAATGGAGGGGAGAGGGAGGGCAGAGCCAGTTAGTATGTTAGGAGGGCACAGACTACAGGGCTAATTAAAGGGACATTAAACCCACATTTTTTCTTTCATGATTTAGAAAGAGAATGCAATTTTAAACATCTTTCTAATTTACTTCTATTATCTAATTTGTTTTATCCTCTTGATATTCTCTGCTGAAAAGCATATCTAGATATGCTCAGTAGCTGCTGATTGGTTGTTGCACATAGAAGCCTCGTGTGATTGGCTCACCCATGTGCATTGCTTTTTCTTCAACTAAGGATATCTAAAAAATGAAGCAAAATAAATAATAGAAGTAAATTGTAATGTTGTTTACATTTGTATTCTCTATCTGAATCATGAAAAAAAGTTTTTGGGTTTAGTGGCCCTTTAACTTTATAATGTGAGAAACTCCAAGATGGGTAAACCTGAGAGGTCAAATGTAATGTATAGGATCAAAGTATTAGAGATAAGATAATGGCAATTTCACACTAAGGCTACTAGGCTGAACTACATATAATCTTGGGGTATGGATAAGTAAGAGTGGGATTATTAAGTATGTACCCTAGAGTCTTGCAACACGGCCAGAGCGCCTAATAAATATTATTAATAAAAAACAAGTAGAGGCAAGGATTGAGTGGTTAGTTTACTGCGTATACAATGTGGATATACACTATTTGTGGAAGGGGAGAGTTCTCTTCTGCTAAGGTGTTTCTTTATGAAATAAAGATTACTGTAATACATACATATTACAGAGATAGGTGATATCAGTACAAAATAATATAATTTGAGAATTAGGAACAGAACTCGTCGTGGACCAAGTATACCTAAATATGAATGGCTATATATTGGTGGGGGGTAATGTTGATTTAACTGAAGGGGCGTGTGTCAAATACTATGCCAGTATTGTCCGCTTGAGATAGGCAAAAAAGTGGCGGTTTATTTTACGCTAAGTGTGTGTAGGGTATAAGTTTCGACCCACACGTTCTAACAGGTGGGAGGATGCAGGATATAATGGGAAGCAACCTGACAGATAATGTAAACTATACACAGTGACCTCTAATATAACTTAGGTGGTTTCATTCACATCTGTGTAGTCTGAAAAGGACCCTCTAGCCTTGTCAATTAATTAAATAAATAGAGTAAATATGGCTAAATATACCTTAATATCTTCAGCATTATACATTGTTTGACAGTATGGGTATAAGTATATTATAAGCTATACGCTTTACTAGTTAGGGTGAGGTGGCAATATAGAGATATACAAACAACATTACCAAACCTAGGGCACCGGAGTGTATAGGAGAATTAGGTAGTAGCACAAGGGAAACAAACATGTTATAATATTAATTGAACATTTAAACTAAAATGCTTAGATAAGAGACAGCTAAGGTAGCAAGCAACTTAACCATACATTTTCTATAATGTGATATAACAGGTATCATGAAAGACTAATAACAAGGGGAGTTAATATTGAACCAGGCTGCTTGCTGGGCTAGCGAGGAAAGAAAAGTCACCTGTAATGTAGAGCATTATCACAAATTAAACCCTCAATCCAGAGTTTTCAAGCTTATGGGCCGTCTTTAGGATATAGTAGATCAAATAGATAAAAAATGGAGGGCAGAATTGTAGTAATAGCTTGGCTCTAGTGATAGATCAGTATTGCAAAGTATCAAGCATTTGTAAATGCCCTCTCTTAGCAAGTTCCTGGATGAAGACAGTGAAAACAGATATTGCTTAAAGGGCCACTGTAAGTAAATATTTTCTATGCCTGTTACTAACTACCCCAAATACGCTTTTTATCAATAGCATTTCATTAACATATATCTACCGTATGTCAGAAATCTTGTCTGCAAATTTAATTGTTTTCCAAACCCACTCCGTGGGTATCCTTTGCTCTGTACCAATCCGTTTACAATACCTAGGTTTCAAAATGGCGCTTTAAACACAAAGTTATTGGTTTAAGTATTTTGAACATGCAGTGCTGAAAATAGTGGGCAGGATAACGTGACATCATCGGCGAATAAAAGATATAACTTTTAGAACGTTATGAAACTTCGTTTTGGAGAAAATATAGGTCAGTAGGTTTTAATTCATGTTTATTAACTTTAATATGTTAGTTGTTTAGCTTAAAAATTATAACAGAAAGTAATCCTTTAAGTAGTAACTATCACTATATTCGTAGTATTAAGTGTTCAGAACCAGGTAATTTGTGTGTAGGGGCTTTAGGCTGTGCAGAAGAATAGGGATATATAAGAACAAAAGATAAGCAGCCATCATTATAAGGGTCAGTTTTAAATGTGTGGGGAAATGCATAGCGGAGCCCAGATTACTGAATGCTATTATGAAGGACAAGAGCGTTAACGGGAGAACCAAATGCAGTGTGGAATCCCATATTAAAACCATAGTTGCAGAGCAGAAGGGTGATACAAAAACAACAGTCAAACAGTTTATTACAAGCAGTCTTGTTCTTTTTGTAACGGTCAGTGCCATCTTCTGCTATAGGAATGAGCCTTAGGTCATCCGATTCCATAACGGCTCCAGCGCTCTAGCCATGCGGCTGACCCAATGGGAGGTAATAACATGCCTGCAATGAAACTGTGTAGGGGGTGAGGTATGGTACATTGTCTTTCCATAGTGCTACTGTGTACACCCGGCAAAGAATGGGCTCTTTCATGCATAGATCAATGGGGGAAAGTCTCAGGAGTATTAAGTTTGTATTTCTCCTTAACTACTGATAGCTCCACTGCCTTAACCTACTCCCGCTGCTGGAGAGGGATACCAGTAATGGTCGTCCAGACGTGTTGCGAACAGAAAATTAGGGGTTACCTGCACAGCATATCTCCTTAGCAATGTTATTACTGTTAGCAGGGTGTCGGTGGTCTCTCTCCCCCAGTACAGCACAGACCCCTGTCTGATAGTTCCTGCGGTGCTTGTTAAAATGTCAAGAGCAGTGAGCTGTAGACTCCTAGCAAACCCATCTGTAGTGAGGCCCTGTATCATAGTTGAATAGGTTATCGTTCCGGCTCCAGAGTTGTCAGTATTCATAACGCAGGTTGGGTCTCTAAAGAGAGAGATGTATTAGCTCCTGACGAGTAAGGTCCATAAGCTGGAGTGCTCACTGGGAGCTGAGTTTCGGTATCGTAGGAAGCCGCTGCCGCCATAGTTTTCTCAACTTGAATACGCTGTGTGGGAGGATAGAGTATAGCCTCAGCTTCTAGCTTAGTCGTTTTTGGTAAAATAATACAGGGATCCGATGCGCGTCTCAAGCTGCTACCTCTCATGGTCTCTGGTAAGTCGTCAAAGGGAGTCAGCCCATAATCCAGAATCTCAGATGGGATTGCGGCGCAATCCTTGCCCCACTGCATGGAGTCCGTGCTTGCGGCTGAAGACTCCAACTGTGGGATGAGAGCCGACAATAACGTTAAAAGGTCTTGTTTCAGGCTTCTATGATGCTTCTCTAAAAGCTGCTGGGTCTGACGTTCCCACAAATCTAAGGCCTCTATATCAATAGTATGTTTTGAAAGTGGGTATTCTCCGGTGGCTCCACGAGGTTGAACTTAGACAGCGAATGGAGAAATAGCTAGCAGTGTGCTCTCAGAAAGATTTATCTGATACGTTTAGGAGAATATAGGCATAAGTTGTTTATCTAGTGTGCTATAATAAAGGCTCAGACCCTCGAAATGTGGTTTAAAGTATATAACTATATTCAAGGGCCTAGAGCTCCATGAAAACACGTCCGTCTACTTCTGTTGTTGGCTCCGCCCCCCCCGGTCCCTTCTTTTACAGCTTCAGAGTGTATGTACTAAGTGTATTTGGCAGGGCAAACCCCCCCGAATAGCCCATAAACTCTTGCAGTATCCTAAAATGCATGGGGGGGTGGCCTCCCCATCGCTATCTAGATACTTTGAGGCGGCAATGCTCACACACATCTCTCAGTGAGGTGTAAAAGACTAAAAGATAGTAAATGGAGGAGCATCAAACAGGCTTCTTTACCATACATATGACCTGTCCCTGAGGGACCTGATATGGACACCTCCACACTGTAGAATACTCCTCAGTGTGGTGAGCCCGGTAATCCGAGAATGCCTAGCAGCTTGGGAACACTTATGGCACTATAAGCAGGTGGCTCCTCACCCATCCCCAATAACCACTATTGCTGGCCTTCTCACGGGCCTGCCGGACGGACTCACACCTGGTAACCTGGGCTAAGTTGGGAATCCTAAAAGTCGCAGACCTTTGGTGCACAACCCCCCAATGCGCCTTTGTGGAACTCACTCAAATCTGAAGCCCTTTACCCGTCCCACAAAACATGACTTTTGAATATACCAGGGTAATTAGCTTATTGTCTCGATGGGGCTTTAAGCCCTCATCCTATCGCCAGCTAACTATATGGGAAGCCAGATGGCAGCAGGGGCTTTGGTTAGGCAAACCACTGTCCCTACACTATACTCTGATGGAGGGAACAACTCCAGTAGACAAAGCCCCACATATCCTTAAATGGGAGCAGAAGCTGGACTTATCAGTTCCCACTAAGGAATGGCACCGTACATTATTGCTCACGAAAAAAGCATTACATTGTGTCACCATATACGGAACTTATGTTAAACTCCTCATGCACTGGTACTATGTTCCAGCAAGGTTAGCCACACTTTTCCCCATGACTTCCCTGACCTGTTGGAGGGACTGAGCACACATAGGAGACATGACCCATATTTGGTGGAGCTGTCCTAAACTTAAACCACTTTGAAAGAAGTGCTTTGCCATACTAACTTACATGGGAATCACCCTCCCCAGAACCCCAGAGGTGGCCCTTTTTCACTTAGGTACATGTAAATTGCCCAGACACTATGGAATACTCTGTATACATCTTTTCTCAGCCGTCAAACTCTCTATAGCCAGAGCATGGAAAAGAGTGAGCCCCCCTGCATGGTCGGATATAGTTTCAATAATGGCATACATTTACTCTATGGAAAAAAAACTATATTACACTATAGGAAAGTCTGACTTTTTTTAATTAATATGGACAGAATGGAAATGTAGCTTTGATACCCTCTGGCTCCCCAGTTTTGAGACTTAGGACAGTTTTCTTCTGTTCACTGGGAATGCCCGTTGTTCCTCATCGGTCTGGCCCGCATGGAAACCTTTTCCACAGCCCTTATCCCAATCATTTAAGTTCTACGGTCCCCCGCCCTCCCATTTCATTATTGGATCATACCGAAAGATCCAACCGGCTGTCCCAGGAGTATGAAGGAGAGCTGGAATCTTTAATTTCATATTGCTCTAGTTGTACTGTCAATATAATTGTTATTTTGAATCTATATTATTGTATGTTTATGAGACTTTGTACATGTAGTACGCTTTAGGCGTACAGCTGTTATCACTACCTCTTGAAAAAACAAATACATTTTTTCTTTCAATAAAAAATATATGCTAGTTCCCAATTTCCTAAAGGATTTGTGATGTCAAAGCATTTACTTCAGCAGTTTGTCTCTAAGGAACTCGCTGCTATATATTTCAAATGTGGAAAAAGGGCTGGCAACATCAGCATTTCAGGCGAACCTTTTACCATTTATTATGTAACAAGCAGCATGGCTCAACATGCCTAAAGGGATTATTCTCATTTGTATCATACAGAGGAATATTGATTTTGATGTTTTAATGACCGTTTTCATAGCAGCAGGAAAAATCGCTGTTGCATGTGGACTTTGTATGTTGACATTTAACATACAACATGCTTTAACATGCCTAAAGTGCTTATTCTGCCTTGTTTTATACAATAATGTAGTAAGGAATATTGATTTTGATGATTTAATCACATTTTTTATATTAGCAGCTTTTCTGCCGCTTGCCTTTAGCAGGGGGTCTTTCATACTAAGCTGATGTATTTATTTGAAGTTACATCATTATAATTGAATTCCTTATAAATTAAAATAAAACCATATTCTACTACAAATTCATTATTAATTTTGATTGCTTTTGCTGTTAAAAAAAAAAAAAACCATGCCAGTAATGTATGGAATTTGAATTCCGATTATCCTAACTTTGTGATGGGATAATCTAGATTTTATTAAAAACACAGAAAAGAATATTTTGCTTGCTTTTTTTTTTACTACTCAATACAGCTTTTTAAAGAAGTAATAAACAGAAGAAATAATTCAAAACAGCTTAATTTCAGGCATAACAATACAATAAAAGAGAGTAGAAAAAAGTCTAAATAGTTTGAAGATAGAGTCCAAAAATAGGCAGCACCACCTTTGTTTTGCAGAAATGATCTTTTTCTTATTTTCTTTGATCCAGGAGTGGGTACAAAAAAGAAAACAGACTACATTTCAGGTTACATACACTTAGTCATGTCAGTTATACATATGCACCGTAACACCTTTAAATACCTTACACAGGTGAGCAAAAATCCTCCCACTTAACTCTTTCTTTCCTGTTTCTCATTCGTGGCTTAAAAGAGCTCCCTCTATTGGAAAAAGAGTATAATTACATTTACAAAAATACACACTCATATTTTGCTAGTTTAAAGTGAATGTAAATTTTGATGTTTAAGTGCCCGGTTTTTAAAACTTTGATTAAAAACAGGGGCACTTTAATTCATCAAAATTTACATTTCACTCGTGTTGTGACAAAAAACTTACCTTTTAATCTTCACAGCAGCTGCTGCTTCCTCCGGTCTCACAAGCCATTTCTGATGTCAGAAATGATTGATAGGTCATCCTCCAATCACAGATTCCCCCCCGGGGGATTCAGTGTCTGATTCACTGCTGTGATTGGAGGAAGCCAGATACCTCATTTTAGACCCAGGAAGAGGCTTTGAAACAGGTGGAGGAAGCTGGAGCTGCTGTGAAGATTAAAAAGTAAGTTTATTTTCACAACAGGAGTGAAATGAAAATATTGATGAATTAATGTGCCCCTGTATTTAATCAAAGTTTTAAAAACCGGGCACTTTAGCATCAAAATTTACATTCACTTTAAAGTAAAAACTAACAAAATATGTTTGAAGATGGGTGATTAATAGGCTTAATATAAAACTGTTTGAAAACTGATTCTGAAGACCAGTCAGCAGCATTTAAAATTTGTTGTAACGGTCAACTTTCAAAAAGACCTTAAATGCTGCAGATCCTCTGACTGAATGAACGGAAAAGGAGTTATAAATACCAGCTTCATTCATAACCCACTTCACCAATCTTACGAGAGTGGTGGAAGTTACAGGAGAATGAGGTGGAATAAGAGAAAGAAGAAGTTGATTTGAAGAAGAAAGTCTATAGGGATAGGTTCTAGTTTCATAGGCCTAGATTTAGAGTTCGGCGGTAGCCGTCAAAACCAGCGTTAGAGGCTCCTAACGCTGGTTTTGGGCGCCCGCTGGTATTTGGAGTCAGTGATTAAAGGGTCTAACGCTCACTTTTCAGCCGCGACTTTTCCATACCGCAGATCCCCCTACGCCATTTGCGTAGCCTATCTTTTCAATGGGATCTTTCTAACGCCGGTATTTAGAGTCGTTTCCGAAGTGAGCGTTAGAGCTCTAACGACAAGATTCCAGCCGCCTGAAAATAGCAGGAGTTAAGAGCTTTCTGGCTAACGCCGGTTTATAAAGCTCTTAACTACTGTACCCTAAAGTACACTAACACCCATAAACTACCTATGTACCCCTAAACCGAGGTCCCCCCACACCGCCGCCACTCGATTAAAATTTTTAACCCCTAATCTGCCGACCGCCACCTACGTTATATTTATGTACCCCTAATCTGCTGCCCCTAACCCCGCTGACCCCTGTATTATATTTATTCACCCCTAACCTGCCCCCCACAACGTCGCCGCCGCCAGCTACTTACAATAATTAACCCCTAATCTTCCGACCGCAAATCGCCGCCACCTACGTTATCCCTATGTACCCCTAATCTGCTGCCCCTAACACCGCCGACCCCTATATTATATTTATTAACCCCTAATCTGCCCCCCTCAACGTCGCCGACACCTGCCTACACTTATTAACCCCTAATCTGCCGAGCGGACCTGAGCGCTACTATAATAAAGTTATTAACCCCTAATCCGCCTCACTAACCCTATCATAAATAGTATTAACCCCTAATCTGCCCTCCCTAACATCGCCGACACCTACCTTCAATTATTAACCCCTAAACTTCCGATCGGAGCTCACCGCTATTCTAATAAATGTATTAACCCCTAAAGCTAAGTCTAACCCTAACACTAACACCCCCCTAATTTAAATATAATTTTTATCTAACGAAATAAATTAACTCTTATTAAATAACTTATTCCTATTTAAAGCTAAATACTTACCTGTAAAATAAATCCTAATATAGCTACAATATAAATTATAATTATATTATAGCTATTTTAGGATTAATATTTATTTTACAGGCAACTTTGTAATTATTTTAACCAGGTACAATAGCTATTAAATAGTTAAGAACTATTTAATAGTTACCTAGTTAAAATAATAACAAATTTACCTGTAAAATAAATCCTAACCTAAGTTATAATTAAACCTAACACTACCCTATCAATAAAATAATTAAATAAACTACCTACAATTACCTACAATTAACCTAACACTACACTATCAATAAATTAATTAAACACAATTGCTACAAATAAATACAATTAAATAAACTAGCTAAAGTACAAAAAATAAAAAAGAACTAAGTTACAGAAAATAAAAAAATATTTACAAACATAAGAAAAATATTACAACAATTTTAAACTAATTACACCTACTCTAAGCCCCCTAATAAAATAACAAAGCCCCCCAAAATAAAAAATTCCCTACCCTATTCTAAATTAAAAAAGTTACAAGCTCTTTTACCTTACCAGCCCTGAACAGGGCCCTTTGCGGGGCATGCCCCAAGAATTTCAGCTCTTTTGCCTGTAAAAGAATAAATACAATACCCCCCCCCCAACATTACAACCCACCACCCACATACCCCTAATCTAACCCAAACCCCCCTTAAATAAACCTAACACTAAGCCCCTGAAGATCTTCCTACCTTGTCTTCACCATCCAGGTATCACCAATCCGTCCTGGCTCCAAGATCTTCATCCAACCCAAGCGGGGGTTGGCGATCCATAATCCGGTGCTCCAAAGTCTTCCTCCTATCCGGCAAGAAGAGGACATCCGGACCGGCAAACATCTTCTCCAAGCGGCATCTTCGATCTTCTTCCATCCGGTGCGGAGCGGGTCCATCTTGAAGCAGGCGACGCGGATCCATCCTCTTCTTCCGATGTCTCCCGACTAATGACGGTTCCTTTAAGGGA
Organism: Bombina bombina; assembly: GCF_027579735.1. Taxonomy (NCBI): domain Eukaryota; kingdom Metazoa; phylum Chordata; class Amphibia; order Anura; family Bombinatoridae; genus Bombina; species Bombina bombina. The sequence continues at coordinate 850,550,344 of NC_069500.1, read as the reverse complement.
CGTCATCCAAGATGGCGTCCCTCGAATTCCGATTGGCTGATAGGATTCTATCAGCCAATCGGAATTAAGGTAGGAATTTTCTGATTGGCTGATGGAATCAGCCAATCAGAATCAAGTTCAATCCGATTGGCTGATCCAATCAGCCAATCAGATTGAGCTCGCATTCTATTGGCTGTTCCGATCAGCCAATAGAATGCGAGCTCAATCTGATTGGCTGATTGGATCAGCCAATCGGATTGAACTTGATTCTGATTGGCTGATTCCATCAGCCAATCAGAATATTCCTACCTTAATTCCGATTGGCTGATAGAATCCTATCAGCCAATCGGAATTCAAGGGACGCCATCTTGGATGACGTCCCTTAAAGGAACCGTCATTCGTCGGGAGACAACGGAAGAAGAGGATGGATCCGCGTCGCCTGCTTCAAGATGGACCCGCTCCGCACCGGATGGAAGAAGATCGAAGATGCCGCTTGGAGAAGATGTTTGCCGGTCCGGATGTCCTCTTCTTGCCGGATAGGAGGAAGACTTTGGAGCACCGGATTATGGATCGCCAACCCCCGCTTGGGTTGGATGAAGATCTTGGAGCCAGGACGGATCGGTGATACCTGGATGGTGAAGACAAGGTAGGAAGATCTTCAGGGGCTTAGTGTTAGGTTTATTTAAGGGGGGTTTGGGTTAGATTAGGGGTATGTGGGTGGTGGGTTGTAATGTTGGGGGGGGGGGTTATTGTATTTATTCTTTTACAGGCAAAAGAGCTGAAATTCTTGGGGCATGCCCCGCAAAGGGCCCTGTTCAGGGCTGGTAAGGTAAAAGAGTTTGTAACTTTTTTAATTTAGAATAGGGTAGGGAATTTTTTATTTTGGGGGGCTTTGTTATTTTATTAGGGGGCTTAGAGTAGGTGTAATTAGTTTAAAATTGTTGTAATATTTTTCTTATGTTTGTAAATATTTTTTTATTTTCTGTAACTTAGTTCTTTTTTATTTTTTGTACTTTAGCTAGTTTATTTAATTGTATTTATTTGTAGCAATTGTGTTTAATTAATTTATTGATAGTGTAGTGTTAGGTTAATTGTAGGTAATTGTAGGTAGTTTATTTAATTATTTTATTGATAGGGTAGTGTTAGGTTTAATTATAACTTAGGTTAGGATTTATTTTACAGGTAAATTTGTTATTATTTTAACTAGGTAACTATTAAATAGTTCTTAACTATTTAATAGCTATTGTACCTGGTTAAAATAATTACAAAGTTGCCTGTAAAATAAATATTAATCCTAAAATAGCTATAATATAATTATAATTTATATTGTAGCTATATTAGGATTTATTTTACAGGTAAGTATTTAGCTTTAAATAGGAATCATTTATTTAATAAGAGTTAATTTATTTCGTTAGATAAAAATTATATTTAACTTAGGGGGGTGTTAGTGTTAGGGTTAGACTTAGCTTTAGGGGTTAATCCATTTATTAGAATAGCGGTGAGCTCCGATCGGAAGTTTAGGGGTTAATAATTGAAGGTAGGTGTCGGCGATGTTAGGGAGGGCAGATTAGGGGTTAATACTATTTATGATAGGGTTAGTGAGGCGGATTAGGGGTTAATAACTTTATTATAGTAGCGCTCAGGTCCGCTCGGCAGATTAGGAGTTAATAAGTGTAGGTAGGTGTCGGCGACGTTGTGGGGGGCAGATTAGGGGTTAATAAATATAACATAGGGGTCGGCGATGTTAGGGCAGCAGATTAGGGGTACTTAGGGATAACGTAGGTGGCGGCGTTTTACGGAGCGGCAGATTAGGGGTTAAAAATGTAATGCAGGGGTCAGCGATAGCGTGGGCGGCAGATTAGGGGTTAATAAGTGTAAGGCTAGGGGTGTTTAGACTCGGGGTACATGTTAGAGTGTTAGGTGCAGACGTAGGAAGTGTTTCCCCATAGGAAACAATGGGGCTGCGTTAGGAGCTGAACGCTGCTTTTTTGCAGGTGTTAGGTTTTTTTTCAGCTCAAACAGCCCCATTGTTTCCTATGGGAGAATCGTGCACGAGCACGTTTTTGATGCCGGCCGCGTCCGTAAGCAGCTCTGGTATCGAGAGTTGCATTTGCGGTAAAAATGCTCTACGCTCCTTTTTTGGAGCCTAACGCAGCATTTGTTTGAACTCTCGATACCAGAGTTAAATTTATGGTGCGGCCAGAAAAAAACCTGCGGAGCGTTAACAGCCCTTTTACCGCCAAACTCTAAATCTAGGCCATATTCTTTTAAGCATTGAATTACACAGAGAGAAGGTTCAGAAGACAGTTAAGCATAAAAAAATAGAAGAAGATAAAGTTTTAGTTCTGTGTGAAAGAAATGAACATCTTAATGGGGAAAAAAATTTAGGGGCCGATTATCTTTTTGATTGAATGTATTTTCCTTTGGAGTCTAATGTAATGTTTTGACAATTGGGGTAGATTTATCATAGTGCGGACATGATACGACGTTGCGTATCATGTCTGCCGCACATCGATAAATGCCGACAGCATAGGCTAGCAGGGGGTATCAATCTGCCCAATCGTATAGGATCAGGTGGATTGAAGACCGCAGCCTTGGAGGCAGCGGACAAGTTATGGAGCAGCGTTTTTTAGACCGCTGCTTCATAAATGCTGTTTCCGGCGAGCCTGAAGGCTCGCACAGAAACAGGGGCATCAAGCTCTGTTCGGAGCTTGATAATTCGGCCTCTTAGAATTAAAATGAATGCTCTAACATCAGATACTATGCAGAAAGAAACATAAAAGGGTTGCAGATAATTGATTGAGGGATAGGGAACTGTTAGAAGGCCAGGATTTAAATAGAGCTAACATTAGCTCAACATCTCAGAAATAATCATATTTAAGAGTAGGAGGTCATTTAAGAGGGATAGTTTTTAAAAGTCTGTAAATTAGAGGGTGTCTTCCAACAGGGATATTTTTTATGAATATATAGCTGAACAGGAAAGATTATTGGACCTATAAGAGAAACTAGTAGGGTAGAAAATGTTTCTAACTGAGGTTCTCACTTTATTTAAACTTGAAATAATGTTAACATAATTATTCAAATCTTTTGAATATGAATCAAATTAATTTATTGCATTCTCACACATTTTTGGGTCTATTTTGCATAAAATATTTTTTCTTCTCTCAATGGACATAGCAGCATTTACATTTTCTAATGATAAGAGGGTCTAGCAAGTTATTATCCAAAATGGCTTGTTTTGAAATTTCAAAGAGTTTGTGTAAAGGGACCGACAAAATATAACAATATATCCTTTGCATGTTCTCCATACCTGGTCCATACCTTTTTTCAGTTTCTAACCAGGAGAGCCAATACATGTAATAATTTAGGATTAGCCTCAGGAGTTAAACAATCATTATTGGACATAAGGGACCTGGGACATTCAGCTCTCATTTTGTTAAAGGGACATTAAACACTTTGAGATGGTAATATAAAATGATAAATTGTATATATACACTTTAATTGCTCAATATTTCAATTATTAGAGGGAAAGGACAATTCACACATATATCTATGTACAGTGAGGTTAAATTATACTGCAGTATGCTTAATTAGTTATTTTTTCCCACTAACATTTAGTCAAGTTGGTACTTATTTGCCATAAAATGACGGAATAATAAGGTATTATTCCATCTAACCATAAATCTAGAGGGTGCTTTTAACCCTTTAAAAAGCATACTAATAATATGCAATTGCTTTACATTTTTGAATTATCTTTATCACCCTTTATTCCAATCTATCTGGTTTTAGGTTCTCTCCCCAAGTCCCCATAAACCATCATACTTGGTCTATTATATTTAAGCCCCCATTTGTCTTGAAGGAACTACCCACGGATGATATCTATGCCCTAAGTATAAAGTCAGAAACTTTGCAGCCACTAATATACAACTATATAGACATGGTCAAAATAAAAAGACATGAAACCATATTAGTTGGTAAGGTTTAAGTGATAGCGTACTCTGGTTTAGACAGACACATAAACAGCTATTTCACTAATAGTATGCAGAGTATTTGCAAGAAGCCACTGAAGGTTAATATTAGGTTTCATACTGATACACAGTTTAATGTGGGAGTTTCCACTATAGAAGTCAGGTCATTAGCAAACGTAGCCAGGCCTCCTCTTAACCACCAATAACAAGTGAGGTGTGTCTATATTAATTAGAATAGGGCATTAGGGCAATTAACTGTCTATGATTAAGACTCCATGGGAGCTGAAACACGTCAGACACCCACCCCAGCCCCCCTCACGGCCTTGTTCATAGCCATTTCTATCAGCCTAAGTTACACGGAGCTTTTTTACTTTTAATAAAAACTCACTTTGCTTTGAGCCTTTCATCTGGACCTTCCTTCTTTGTATATATATATATATATATATATATATATATATATATATATATATATATATATATATATATATAAACCCTGCAATATACTTTCATTATTTATTTTGTCCCCCTTTACCTGTAATTCCACTCTGCAATTTTTTGCTTTTCAGTTACTGTTAGAAATTGAAGTGCAGGACACTGTTATATTCCACACAGCCATTGGCTACACATTCAAGTGACCTATTTATAACTGTCTCTAATTGGCCACTGCAGAGAGAGTAACCTAAGTTACAACAGGTCAGTTCCTATTATTTTATAGACACTAAAACTTTACACTTATTTTGTCAATATTTAAACAGCTAATGAAACTTTAAAAAATACATCTACATGTTATTCTCACACTAATCTTTTTTTTTTAATGCTTCATTCTATCTAGTATTTATATAGTGTGTAATGTCCCTTTAAGACTTAGGTTTGAATGGTCAACCAATTTGGAAATCTACAAATGAGGCAATATCAAGGGAAGGTACCATCCTGAAGACCTAGGGTGGTGTAATTTATATGGTTTAAATCTTGGATTGCCCAGACAATCAAAATATTTCACTTGGTGATCCTCCAAATGTTTTGAGTTTTAAAGCCTTTTATAAAACATTTTTAACCTTAGGAGAATGATCTGAGGAGTTAGATAACTCATCTGAAGAAATGTCTGAATTGGTAGAAGAAATAACATCTTTATAATCTTTTTTTACAGCAATAAAAGCTCCCATATGCAACCACTTGGGAGTAGGGGAAATTCTTGCTGATGTTCCTTTACTACCAGGAATCATATTGTCAGAAAGAATCTGACGGGACCTTGATAGCAGTTTTCACTTGTTTTAACAGAAATAGGCCTCTTCATTTTATTTAATGTCTCAGCAACAAACTGCTAAAAGAAATATTAAGACATATGTGTCATAAGTTTAGACAAAGAATTGTCTATCATAGTCTTACTGATTGCTCAGTTAATGGAGCTGCAGAATCAGCAGTTTGAGACATATTTAAAAAAATATATATATAAAGATAAAATGAGTTAAAATTTAAATTTCTATGTTAACAAAAAATAAATAACAAAAATTAATTAAATAATAAATGAATAGTTATAGTGAGTATTGAATACAGAAGCTGCAGCTGAATTCAAACACTGAACCCTGTGTTTGTAAGGTAAATTAAAGGGCCATAATACCCAAATGTTTAAACACTTGAAAGTGATGCAGCATAGCTGTAAAAAGCTGACTAGAAAATATCTCCTGAACATCTCTATGTAAAAAAGAAAGATATTTTACCTCAAAAGTTCCTCAGTAGCCACCTCCCATTGTAAAGGATTTCTAAGCAGCATTTTAGTGTGTCTGTCCTGGGACATCTGAAGGGATGAGCATCGTGCACTCTCATCTTATTTCACCAATCAGGTAAAGGAAGTTTACAATGAAATCTCATGAGAGTCAAGTCAAATCTCATGAGATCACAGTAAAAGTTCATGACCTCAGCACTGCTGATGCTGATTGGCTGCTGTTCATTTCTTCATTTTTTTTTAATTTTTTTACCTGCAGCTGGGAGCAGTTGAGTATAACTTTTTACACAGAACTTACTCTGCTGAGCTGAGGAAATTGTGAGGTAAAATATCTTCCTTTTTTACATAGAGATGCTCAGGTGATATTTCCCTGTCAGCTTTTTACAGTTATACTGCATCAGTTTCAAGTGATTTAGCATATGAGTATTATGTCCCTTTAAGTATCCACTGAACTATAGAACCAAGTGGAATTAATGTGGAGAGAAAATGATTCAACTATGAAACAATGGGAAATTATATGAGGGGGTGAAACTAAAGTGAAAGCAGTGTCAAGTGAAGATAGAGGTGATAAAAAGGCAAATATGCGGGGAAGGAGACGAATAATGACGATGATGTCAGCGGCAAGATGTCGATGACGCTCCCGAGTCAAGAATGGAGGGAGAGAAAGTAATTACGCACAAGTAAAAAGCAGGAGAAAAAATACAAAAAATAAGAAAACAATAGAGAGTTTAATAAGAAAAACAAAGCAGAAAAAAGATATAAGGGATAGAAAAAACAGCAAAAAGAAAAAAGGGATTAAAGATAGAAAAGCTCAGTAAGAAAGAATTTGAGAAAGAGGCAGCTATATTTAAAATGTGAAATATAAACAAATATTGAAAAGTAAAGTATAATATACAGTATATTAAATATGGGACGTAAAAAATGTTTGACTTGTCTCAGCGAGCTGCAAAAGAAAGAGGAGGTTGGGGAGCTTATTGGTCAGTGTATAGACGTTATGAAATTTCTGATTGGTCCATTTTTTTTGTGTTTACCAAAGTATCTATATCATTGGCTACCTTTGTTCTCTGTTCTCTTATCGTCTGTTTATTACTTCTTTAAACAGCTGCATTGAGTAGTAAAAGAAAGATACATCAAGATATGAGTCTCCAGAATTTTCCAGAAATATTGAGTGTGATGTTTTAATTACAATTTTCATAGTAGTGGGTTTTCTACATGTTTTAACCTGGGTTCTTTTAGAATACAAAGGGGTAGATTTATCATAATGCGAGCGGACATGATACGATGTAGACCGCTGCTTCATAACTTCTGTTTCCGGCGAGTCTGAAGGCTCGCACGGAAACAGGGGCATCAAGTTCCATAAGGAGCTTGATAAATCGACCCCAAAGTCTTTATGTTGTTGTGTAACATACAACACACTTTAAAACATCAAAATCAATATTTATTGGTGCAATGTTGTAGGATACAAGGCAGAATAAATATTTTAGGCATGTTAATCAAGGTTTTCATAGTAGCAGCTTTTCTACATTCTGCCTTTAGCAGGGGGTATTTCATACTAAGCTTATATTTATTTAAATGGGCATTACACTCAAAATTAAATTTCCCATAAATTAAATAATAAAACATTTTAATAAACATTACTTAATTGCATTGCTTATTCTGAAAAATACCTTGTCTACGCTGTAAAATTGTGCTTATCTGGAGCTCAGATTCTGTACTACATGCTACACAGTGATTGCTTAGATCAATGCACAGACTTACTTACAGTTAATCCTAAAAGCTACAATCAAATAGCTCATTCAAGTAATTGCTAGCTAATAAGAAAACCTTATTGTATAAATCTAGGCAGAATAAACACTTTAGCTATGCGTAAGCATGTTGTATGGTAAATGAAAACATAAAAATACATATTCTGAAAGAATACCACATGCTACAGTGAGTTTTCCTGCTGCTATGAAAACTGTAATTAAAACATCAAAATCAGTATTGCTCTGTATAGTGTTGTATGATGCAGATAAGAATTAAGGCATGTTAAGCCATGTTGTATGTTACATGATAAATGTTATGAAGTTTGCCTAAGATGCTGATGTTGCTGATGTTCTGAGGTTGTCAGAAATGTTTCCACATTTAATTGGAACAAAACAGCAGCTAGGTCCCAGGAGGCAAACTGCTGAAGTGAATGGTGTGAAATAACAAGTCCTTTAGCAAAAAGGGAACTAGCATCTATTTTTACAGTGTTTTGACACATACTGGAAGTGTATTTTCAAAAACAAAATAACAAAATAGTACTTCCAAAACAAAAAACCATATTCCAAAAAAGAAAATTGTACTTTCAAAGAAAAAAAATGTTTGTTATTAAAGATTTGTATTGTAAAAACAAATTGTATTTCCAAAAACAAATTGTATTTGTAAAGTTAGATTTGTATTCATGTCACAATTTATGTAAAATTATAAAGAATCAGACATGTGCCTTTTTGACAGCAATCTTATTCCATCTATACATACTTTTTCCTTCACTTTAATAAGTAACATGCATAATTTGAAACAAACTCGCCAGTCTACATTCGGCGAGATGAAACCGGAATATCTGCAGGTGTACTCCCAAGGAACGTCCCTGTTCAGCTTCCTTGCCAGAGCTGTGAAATTCATTTCACAATAGAATTGTTAGGAGTGCTTCATATTTGATCTTCTTGTTTTCCATTTTAAATACAATGTCAACAAAGATGTAAATTAAACTTGTCTTTAGATCATCTTGTTGTCGATTTCGTAGCAAAATTGGATTGTATTAGATCATCAGGCCCTAAATCAGTTGTAAGTTGGTTGTTCATAGATAGCTGATATGCTATACTTTTAAGAGCAAGTATATTTTTTTTTCATAATCAACTTTAACCAAATATATATCAGCTATTTGAACCAATGTTGTGTAAGTCAGATCACAACCAGCGCATAGCTGCACTGCTATAAATAGACCTGTTAATATAATGGGAGAACAACATGGAACCCCAGAAATATATATTTTATACACATTTGAAACTAGCTACAGCAAAGGAGACTTGATAAACATCATTCAAGCTGCATTTTAAGAAGCTTGTCCTTGGGACTTCAAACTAGTCCAAACTATGCAACAAAATGATAATTATGAACAGGTGTAAATTAATTGCTAGACTTGTCAAATAATCAACGGCACCATGTTTGAGGTCAGGCTTCTGAATACCTCATAATACACTGCAGCCTCTCTTGGAAGAGTGGACGAACTACAATTTTCAATGTCCATGGTTTTGAAATAGGATCTCCAACAAGCTCAAATAGGTGTGGTGGACAGGCGTCCACTTGGCCATACATTGTAAGTGTGTGTATGTGTGTGTATATATATATATATATATATATATATATATATATATATATATATATACATAACATAGTAACATAGTAAATGAGGTTGAAAAAAGACTGAAGTCCATCTAGTTCAATCTATACAAATATAAAATACTTACAAAAATCTCCAGTTACACTTAAATAATCCCACTAAAAGGTGACCCATTTAATACAAGCAATCATATCCATGAATTTTGTTTCTAGACAGAAATGTATCCAAACAATTTTTTAATGTATCTAGGGTATTGGCATTCACTATCTCCTTTGGTAATAAGTTCCACAATTCTATTGCTCTTACAGTGAAAAAACGTTTCCGTTGCAGGAGATTAAATCTCCTTTCCTCCAACCTCAAATTGTGACTTCTTGTCACAAACAATTTTCTTGGAATAAACTGAGCTTCTGCCATCTCTGTATATGGGCCTTGAATATATTTATTTATATAAAGTAATCATGTTGCCTCTCAAGCGTATTTTTTCTAAAAAAAAAAATATATATATATATATATATACACACACACAGGCTTACACTGTTCTCCCATTTTAGAGTGTGTGTGTATATATATATATATATATATATATATATATATATATATATATATATATATATATATATCTGTATATGATTTTTCATATGTTTAAATGTTTTATATTTTTCAGGTGAAGATCGCTTTGAAAATCCCTTTAACTGGAATCTTGTAGGAAGAAATCTTTTTGCAATGTTTATTGAAGGCACTGGCTTTTTTCTCTTTACATTACTTCTTCAATACAATTTCTTCATCAAGCCAAGGTATGAGCCATAACCTCAATGTTGTTACTGAATAATAATGATTTTGAATTTATGTAGTGCAAATCTATTGTCTGTATTGATATAGGAAGTCTAAATGTTTTTATACATTTTAGTGAGTCTGCACAAATGAACAGTACATTAAGCTTTAATAAACTCAGTCCTGTAGATATTAATTAAATAGTGACTCCAAATTAGATGAATGGACTTCTGTGAAATGTGCATGCTGTTTATCAACATAGTAATTATGTAACTGAAATTTACCCATAAAGCATCATTAAATTCCAGAACCACTACATTTTTCAATCAAAGTAGCTGCTGCAGGAGACTGATAAAATACTGTAGGGTTATTTTTTTTTTATCAGACTGGAATAGAAAATGCAGCCAAATTTATACAAGAATAACAATACACAAAGGAATGGAAAGAAATAATCAAATTGATGGGAGTTTGAAAAACTGGTTGCAAAACTTATTTGGCTATCCATTAGATGAAATAACTAAATTAAATGTCTATAACCAGCAATTTTCAGGATTTCTCATCCATAAAATCCACACAGTAGGGCTTTATATGCTTTTCTTTGGACCAACAAATATTAAATCTGGACCACTGAGATTTAATAGGTGGACACTGATGGACCTTTGTCTTCTACTAACCTTCTCCTATTGTGCAATTACACACATGGAAGATTAGAAGTAGAAATCACATTCTTAAAGAGAATGAGGGGAAAAACACACACACACACATATACATATATATATATATATATATATATATATATATATATATATATACATACATATATACCTATCCAAAAATTTAAAGGGACATGAAACCCAAACATTTTCTTTCATGATTCAGATAGAGAATACAATTTCAAGCAACATTTCAATTTACTTCTATTATCTAATTTGCTTCATTCTTTAGATATCCTTTGTTGAAGAAAAAGCAATGCACATGGGTGAGCCAATCACACGAGGAATCTATCTGCAGCCACCAATGAGTAGCAACTGAGCTTTTTTAGATATGCTTTTCAACAAATGGTATCAAGAGAATGAAGCAAATTAGATAATAGAAATAGATTGGAAAGTTGTTTAAAATTGCATGCTCTATCTGAATCATGAAAGTTTATTTTGGCCTAGACTGTCCCTTTAAGGGTTGTTAAAAACATAGCATATATAATCAATCCCACTCAATATATAAGGGTGTGATAGAACTACAAATATATTTGAAAAGCCTCAGCAAAGCAGGTTATCAAGGGATTTATAGATTCAAACGGCTTTGAAATTAAAAACCATGCAAAAGGTTCTGTGAGACAAGTGAATTCTGACAGGTTGGAATGATGGAAGCTGTATTTTTTTAACTACTAAAATACAGTACAATAAGATTGTTAATAAAAAAAAAAGTACACAAATAATTTAGTTTCTTAATAATGGAATAGAACAATGGAATGTGTATATTTGTATAAATGTATCCATCAACCAATGATGCCATTTCTCATAATCTGTTGATCTTTGCTACTCCCATTGTGTGAGCTTGCTTTTTAACTTCTTCATTGTACTTGCAGTTCCTTTCTTACCTACTGATCTCTTAATACGGAAACACTTTTTTATCATAAATCATAGAATATTTTAGCAGACCTCTTCTTTAATAGGCAAGAAGCTGTGCTAGCTAGAAAGATAAAAGTTGTGGTGCCTCTTGTTAGTATTTAACCAGAGAGTCCAGTATTTTAGTAGGCTGTCTGGTAAAATCTTTACCAAAATACTCAACCCTTAAAGGGACATGAAACTGAAACACAAATTTCTTCATAAGAAAGTGAGAGTCTACAAGATCATCATGTGTGCTTACACTCCAGAGAAGGCAAAAACACCCTGGAGTTTAATTTAAAATTTAGACCTGCCGTAAAAACAGGGCGGGCCGTGGACTGACTACACTACAGGAGAAAGGAATTTATCAGGTAAGCATAAATTATGTTTTCTCCTGTTAAGTGTAGTCAGTCCACGGGTCATCCATTACTTATGGGATACCAATACCAAAGCTAAAAGTGCACGGATGACGGGAGGGACAGGCAGGATCTTTACACGGAAGGAACCACTGCCTGTAGAACCTTTCTCCCAAAAACAGCCTCCGAAGAAGCAAAAGTGTCAAATTTGTAAAATTTTGAAAAAGTGTGAAGTGAAGACCAAGTTGCAGCCTTGCAAATCTGTTCAACAGAGGCCTCATTCTTAAAGGCCCAAGTGGAAGCCACAGCTCTAGTAGAATGAGCTGTAATCCTTTCAGGAGGCTGCTGTCCAGCAGTCTCATAGGCTAAACGTATTATGCTACGAAGCCAAAAAGAGAGAGAGGTAGCCGAAGCTTTTTGACCTCTCCTCTGTCCAGAATAAACGACAAACAGGGAAGAAGTTTGACGAAAATCCTTAGTTGCCTGTAAATAAAATTTCAGGGCACGGACGACGTCCAGATTGTGCAGAAGTCGTTCCTTCTTTGAAGAAGGGTTAGGGCACAATGATGGAACAACAATTTCTTGATTGATATTCTTGTTAGTGACTACCTTAGGTAAGAACCCAGGTTTAGTACGCAGAACTACTTTGTCTGAATGAAAAATCAGATAAAGAGAATCACAATGTAAGGCCGATAACTCAGAGACTCTTCGAGCCGAGGAAATAGCCATTAAAAACAGAACTTTCCAAGATAACAGCTTGATATCAATGGAATGAAGGGGTTCAAACGGAACACCTTGCAAAACGTTAAGAACTAAGTTTAAGCTCCACGGCGGAGCAACAGTCTTAAACACAGGCTTAATCCTAGCCAAAGCCTGACAAAAAGCCTGAACGTCTGGAACTTCTGACAGACGTTTGTGTAAAAGGATAGACAGAGCTGAGATCTGTCCCTTTAACGAACTAGCAGATAAGCCCTTTTCTAAACCTTCTTGTAGAAAAGATAATATCCTCAGAATCCTAACCTTACTCCATGAGTAACTCTTGGATTCGCACCAATATAAGTATTTACGCCATATTTTATGGTAAATTTTCCTGGTAACAGGTTTCCTAGCCTGTATTAAGGTATCAATCACTGACTCCGAGAATCCCCGCTTTGATAGAATCAAGCGTTCAATCTCCATGCAGTCAGCCTCAGAGAAATTAGATTTGGATGTTTGAAAGGACCCTGAATCAGAAGGTCCTGTCTCAGAGGCAGAGACCATGGTGGACAGGACGACATGTCCACTAGATCTGCATACCAGGTCCTGCGTGGCCACGCAGGCGCTATTAGAATCATCGATGCTCTCTCCTGTTTGATCCTAGCAATCAATCGAGGAAGCATCGGGAAGGGTGGAAACACATAAGCCATGTTGAAGACCCAAGGTGCTGTCAGAGCATCTATCAGTACCGCTCCCGGGTCCCTGGACCTGGATCTGTAACAAGGAAGCTTGGCGTTCTGGCGAGACACCATGAGATCCATATCTGGTTTGCCCCAATGATGAAGCAGTTGGGCAAACACCTCCGGATGAAGTTCCCACTCCCCCGGATGAAAAGTCTGGCGACTTAGGAAATCCGCCTCCCAGTTCTCCACGCCTGGGATGTGGATCGCTGACAGGTGGCAAGAGTGAGACTCTGCCCAGCGAATTATCTTTGAGACTTCCATCATCGCTAGGGAACTCCTTGTCCCTCCCTGATGGTTGATGTAAGCCACAGTCGTGATGTTGTCCGACTGAAACCTGATGAACCTCAGAGTTGCTAACTGAGGCCAAGTCAGAAGAGCATTGAAAACTGCTCTTAATTCCAGAATGTTTATTGGAAGGAGTCTCTCCTCCTGAGTCCATGATCCCTGAGCCTTCAGGGAATTCCAGACAGCGCCCCAACCTAGCAGGCTGGCGTCTGTTGTTACAATCGTCCAATCTGGCCTGCTGAAGGGCATCCCCCTGGACAGATGTGGCCGAGAAAGCCACCATAGAAGAGAATCTCTGGTCTCTTGATCCAGATTTAGCATAGGGGACAAATCTGAGTAATCCCCATTCCACTGACTTAGCATGCACAATTGCAGCGGTCTGAGATGCAGGCGTGCAAAAGGAACTATGTCCATTGCCGCTACCATTAAGCCGATTACCTCCATGCATTGAGCCACTGACGGGTGTTGAATGGAATGAAGGACACGGCAAGCATTTAGAAGTTTTGATAACCTGTCCTCTGTTAGGTAAATTTTCATTTCTACAGAATCTATAAGAGTCCCTAAGAAGGGAACTCTTGTGAGTGGTAATAGAGAACTCTTTTCTACGTTCACCTTCCACCCATGCGACCTTAGAAATGCCAGAACTAACTCTGTATGAGACTTGGCAGTCTGGAAACTTGACGCTTGTATCAGAATGTCGTCTAGGTACGGAGCTACCGCTATTCCTCGCGGTCTTAGTACTGCTAGAAGAGAGCCCAGAACCTTTGTAAAGATTCTTGGAGCCGTAGCTAACCCGAAGGGAAGAGCTACAAACTGGTAATGCCTGTTTAGGAAGGCAAACCTTAGATACCGGTAATGATCCTTGTGAATCGGTATGTGAAGGTAGGCATCCTTTAAATCCACTTTGGTCATGTACTGACCCTTTTGGATCATAGGTAAGATTGTCCGAATAGTCTCCATTTTGAACGATGGAACTCTTAGGAATTTGTTTAGGATCTTTAAGTCCAAGATTGGTCTGAAGGTTCCCTCTTTTTTGGGAACCACAAACAGATTTGAGTAAAGCCCTTGTCCGTGTTCCGACCGCGGAACTGGTTGGATCACTCCCATTAGTAAAAGGTCTTGTACACAGCGTAGAAACGCCTCTTTCTTTATCTGGTTTGCTGACAACCTTGAAAGATGAAATCTCCCTTTTGGAGGAGAAGCTTTGAAGTCCAGAAGATATCCCTGAGATATGATCTCTAACGCCCAGGGATCCTGGACATCTCTTGCCCAAGCCTGGGCGAAGAGAGAAAGTCTGCCCCCCACTAGATCCGTTTCCGGATCGGGGGCCCTCACTTCATGCTGTCTTAGGGGCAGCAGCAGGCTTTCTGGCCTGCTTGCCCTTGTTCCAGGACTGGTTAGGTTTCCAGCCCTGTCTGTAGCGAGCAACAGTTCCTTCTTGTTTTGGAGCGGAGGAAGTTGATGCTGCTCCTGCTTTGAAGTTACAAAAGGCACGAAAATTAGACTGTTTAGCCCTTGGTTTGGCCCTGTCTTGAGGCAGGGCATGGCCCTTACCTCCAGTAATGTCAGCGATAATTTCTTTCAAACCGGGCCCGAATAATGGCATCAGAAATAAATGAATTAGCTAGCTTAAGGACTTTAAGCTTGTCTATAATCTCATCCAATGGAGCTGAGCTAATGGTCTCTTCCAGAGACTCAAACCAGAATGCCGCCACAGCCGTGACAGGCGCAATGCATGCAAGGGGTTGTAATATAAAACCTTGTTGAACAAACATTTTCTTAAGGTAACCCTCTAACTTTTTATCCATTGGATCTAAAAAAGCACAGCTATCCTCCACCGGGATAGTGGTGCGCTTAGCCAGAGTAGAAACTGCTCCCTCCACCTTAGGGACCGTCTGCCATAAGTCCCGTGTGGTGGCGTCTATTGGAAACATTTTTCTAAATATAGGAGGGGGTGAAAAAGGCACACCGAGTCTATCCCACTCCTTGTTAACAATTTCTGTAAGCCTTTTAGGTATAGGAAAAACGTCAGTACACGCCGGTACCGCAAAATATTTATCCAGCCTACATATTTTCTCTGGAATTGCAACCGTGTTACAATCATTCAGAGCCGCTAAAACCTCCCCTAGTAATACACGGAGGTTCTCAAGTTTAAATTTAAAATTTGAAATGTCTGAGTCCAGTTTACTTGGATCAGATCCGTCACCCACAGAATGAAGCTCTCCGTCCTCATGTTCTGCCAATTGTGACGCAGTATCAGACATGGCTCTAATATTATCAGCGCACTCTGTTCTTACCCCAGAGTGATCGCGTTTACCCCTAAATTCTGGCAATTTAGATAGTACTTCAGTCATAACATTAGCCATGTCTTGCAAAGTGATTTGTAAGGGCCGCCCTGATGTACTTGGCGCCACAATATCACGCACCTCCTGAGCGGGAGGCGAAGGTACTGACACGTGAGGAGAGTTAGTCGGCATAACTTCCCCCTCGTTGTCTGGTGAAATTTTCTTTACATGTACAGATTGGCTTTTATTTAAAGTAGCATCAATGCAATTAGTACACAAATTTCTATTGGGCTCCACATTGGCCTTTAAACATATTGCACAAAGAGATTCATCTGTGTCAGACATGTTTAAACAAATTAGCAATGAGACTAGCAAGCTTGGAAAATACTTTTCAAATAAATTTACAAGCAATATAAAAAACGTTACTGTGCCTTTAAGAAGCACAAAAAACTGTCACAGTTGAAATAACAATGAACCAAATTAGTTATAGCAACCAAATTTTTACAGTAAATGCATTAAGTTAGCAAAGGATTGCACCCACCAGCAAATGGATGATTAACCCCTTAGTACCCAAAAAAACGGATAACAATTTATATAAACGTTTTTATCACAGTCAAAACACTCTCTCACAGGTCTGCTGTGAGTGATTACCTCCCTCAAAACTAGTTTTGGAGACCCCTGGGCTCTGTAGAGACGTCCTGGATCATGGAGGAAGAAATAGGAAGACTGTGACTGAATTTTTACTGCGCAATAAAGCGCTAAAATAGGCCCCTCCCACTCATAATACAACAGTGGGGAAGCTCAGTAAACTGATTTTATTCATAAACAAACGACAGCCATGTGGTAAAAATCATGCCCAAAAAGTTTTATCACCAAGTACCTCAGAAAAAAACGATTAACATGCCAGTAAACGTTTTTTAAAAATAAAATTATGAAATGTTATTAATAAGCCCGCTGCTAGTCGCTTTCACTGCAGTGGAGGCTCAAATATAACTTAAATGTATACAGTATTTTCTTAGTGAAGTTCCATTCCTTAGAAATACCTCAGTGTAAACATACATACATATCAGCCTGATACCAGTCGCTACTACTGCATTTAAGGCTGCACTTACATTACATCGGTATTAGCAGTATTTTCTCAGTCAATTCCATTCCTTAGAAAATAATATACTGCAACATACCTCCTTGCAGGTGAACCCTGCCTGCTGTCCCCTGTTCTGAAGTTACCTCACTCCTCAGAATGGCCGAGAACAGCAAATGGATCTTAGTTACGACCGCTAAGATCATACACAAACTCAGGTAGATTCTTCTTCTAATGCTGCCTGAGAAAAAACAACACACTCCGGTGCTGTTTAAAATAACAAACTTTTGATTGAAGAAATAAAAACTAAGTTTAACAACCACAGTCCTCTCACACGTCCTATCTATTAGTTAGGTGCAAGAGAATGACTGGGTATGACGTAGAGGGGAGGAGCTATATAGCAGCTCTGCGTGGGTGATCCTCTTGCACTTCCTGTTAGGGAGGAGATATAATCCCATAAGTAATGGATGACCCGTGGACTGACTACACTTAACAGGAGAAATGTTTTTAAAATTTTACTTCACAATAAATGTTCTTTTCGCCCACCCATATTATCACTGATCAGTCTAGTAACGTCTCCCAGATAATAAAGATAATCTTCTAATCCTCTGTTTACTTTGCAGAACGGGTAGAATATAAGGCGCTTGTGAACACTTGTTACTAGGCGAACTTGATCGCTCCGTGTAGTAACAGGTGATTAGTTGGTCAGAAAGGCTTCAGTCAGTTTAGAGTAGAGTCGATTGGACTACATACGTGCAATTGTAAAAAAAAAAGTGCACACACTAGCATAGTGACAAGTGTTCAGTAGCCGTGAACGCTTTACCCATAGTCATGTGTACAGCGGACGGGACTGCTGTTCACGTCACTGCACTTCTGAAGGAATAAATTTGGAGGGGCGGAGCAAATAATATAATTGAGACAGTATAAGAAAGCGTTCAGTTGATGGGAACGTTCTGCTGTATGTGTAACTACACTGTGTATTAGCGCACACGCTAATATATTGAAAAGGGTACAGTTGATGGAAACCTGTAAATTGATTGAAAAGCCTAAAAGAAAAGGATTAAAGTTGATGGGATTGCTCTACCTATAATAACGTATACAGTGGGCGGGACTGCTGTACACATCTCTAAACTGCTGAGAAGAGACACTGGGGGCGGAGCAAATAAAATGATTGATAAGAATAAGTTAAAAAGAAAAATTCATTATATACTAAAGTAAGATTATTTTTTTTTTAAAATGTAAATGTGGTTTGCCTCTGCAACATGACATAAAGCATTTGCCAAATTACATTAATAATACACTTTACCATCCCTTTAATCCCTCGGTCAAATTTCACCTCCAATGTAGAGTGAGGTAAATTCTGTGCATATCATGATAGAGGTTCTCTAACTGATCTGAGACCCAGTTCCCCCCCCCCCCACCCCAGAGTGCCTACAAAAAGGAAGACAGGAGTTTTCTTCCGGGCAGTGAAAATCTTCTCCCAGTGTGGAGATGTCTCAAGCCTCCCAGGGGAAATATGGATTTATCTGCCAATCCTTGTGTCATATCACAGATCTGCCAGGTAAAGTGCAGATGTATCTGCCATTCCTTAAGGTCTAAAGCCTTGAGGGATCCTTGGCACCATGCTGGTATAGCTTCAGATGGGCCCGTCTACTGGAAGCAGTTCATCTGCAGCTGAGGTAAACACAGTAGACGGAAGTACTGACAGTGTAAGTGTAATGTACCTTCATAGCCCACTGGCTATTAGCATGAACACATGGCTTACATATTTTGGGGACATATACAAACATAGAATACAACTTCTAGAGCAGTTTAGGCACTTTTTAAACACCATCCATTTTTTTTAAATCAGGTTTTAATTAGAATTAAGATGGTGTTTTATCCAGTTATGCTTCATTTGAGTCTTAGGCATCTATTTATTAAGCCGTCAACTTACTTGCATTCGACGGCACCAATACGCTCGCCTAAGAACGCCTAACATCGCTGCCGCTGACCTGAATACATTCTCCAAAATTATCAAAAAAGCTGTCAAAAAGCCGCGCACCAAGTACGGTGCGATGAGCAGCGGACTGTTGTTAACTGACAGTCATCAATCTCGCTGCTATTCGGCTTTTTCACAGCTTTATTGTTACCCTGTCACTAAACACCCACACTATACTATACTGTTTACCCCCTAAACCGCCGCCCCCTACACCGCCGCCACCTGCATTATATTTATTAACCCCCTAGTCTTCCGCCCCTACACCGCCGCCACCTACATTATATTTATTAACCCCTGATCTGCCCCCACACCGCCGCCACCTACATTATATTTATTAACCCCTAATCTGCCCCCCCTACACCGCCTCCACCTACATTATATTTATTAACCCCTAATCTCCCCCCCTACACCGCCACCTAGCTACATTTATTAACCCCTAATCTGCCGCCCCCAACATTCCACCACTATATTAAATTTATTAACCCCTAAACCTAAGTCTAACCCTAACCCTAACACCCCCTAACTTAAATATAATTTAAATAAATCTAAATAAATATTACTATCATTAAATAAATTATTCCTATTTAAAACTAAATACCTGTAAAATAAACCCTAAGATAGCTACAATATAACTAATAGTTACATTGTATCTATCTTAGGTTTTATTTTTATTTTACAGGCAACTTTGTATTTATTTTAACTAGGTACAATAGTTATTAAATAGTTATTATTATTTATTATTTAATAACTTCCTAGTTAAAATAAATACAAATATACCTATAAAATAAAACCTAACCTAAGTTACAATTACACCTAACACTACACTATAATTAAATAAATTCCCTAAACTAAATACAATTAAATACAATTTTTAAACTAATTACACCTAATCTAATCCCCCTAACAAAATAAAAAAGCCCCCCAAAATAAAAAAAGCCCTACCCTATACTAAATTACAAATAGCCCTTAAAAGGGCCTTTTGCGGGGCATTGCCCCAAAGTAATCAGCTCTTTTACCTGTAAAAAAAAATTACAAACCCACCACCCACACAACCCTACTCTAAAACCCACCCAATCCCCCCTTAAAAAAACCTAACACTAACCCCTTGAAGATCACCCTATCTTGAGAAGTCTTCACCCAACCGGACTGAAGTCCTCAATGAAGCCGGCAGAAGTGGTCCTCCAGATGGGATCTTCATCCATCCGGCGCGGAGCGGCTCCATCTTCAAGAGATCTGACGCAGAGCATCCTCTTCTGAACTTGAACAATGACGGTTCCTTTAAGTAACGTCATCCAAGATGGCGTCCCTTCAATTCCGATTGGCTGATACACTGGCCAATAGAATGCGAGCGCAATCCTATTGGCTGATTGGATCAGCCAATAGGATTGAACTTCAATCCTATTGGCTAATTGCATCAGCCAATAGGACTTTTCCTACCTTAATTCCGATTGGCTGATAGAATTCTATCAGCCAATCGGAATTGGGGGGGATGGCATTTTGGATGACGTCACTTAAAGGAACCGTCATTGTTCAAGAAGACGTCGTCAGAAGAGGATGCTCCGCGTTGGATGTCTTGAAGATGGAGCCGCTCCGCAGGGGGCCTTTTCATTTTGTTAGGGGGATTAGATTAGGTGTAATTAGTTTAAAAATCTTGTAATTTGTTTATTATTTTCTGTAATTTAGTGTTTGGTTTTTTTTGTACTTTAGATAATTTTATTTAATTGTATTTAATTGTATTTAGTTTAGGGAATTTATTTAATTATAGTGTAGTGTTAGGTGTAATTGTAACGTAGGTTAGGTTTTATTTTACAGGTATATTTGTATTTATTTTAACTAGAAAGTTATTAAATAGTTAATACTTGTACCTAGTTAAAATAAATACAAAGTTGCCTGTAAAATAAAAATAACATTTTTTGCACAGTTTAGGTCAGCAAACATAAAACATAGACATAAACATAGAAAGTAAGTGTTAATATTTTGGGTCATGTATCAAAAAGAGCAAAGGTCAACACAAGACACAGGGATGAACTAATATCTGTGCTGAAATAGAACAAAACAGAAGCACGACCTGACTCAGGTGCATATCATTTAATAAACAGTAAGCACTCACACAAATGGCTACTTACAAAAAGTAGAATGCAAATTGCAATGTTAAAAAATCCATCCGGTTCTCGCATTCCCCCAGTCATTGACTTGTCTCACCCACCACGTCAGCCACCAAGCTGCACACTGGAGCCAGTGAAGATGACCCCTTGGTGCAGACACCCGTAGGGACAAACAGTCTCTACACGTTTCCTCTGTATACACCCAGACCTTGTCAAGAATCTCTTGACAAAGTCTGGTTGAATACAGACGAAATGTATACAATAGTGTTACGCTTTAGCTCAATCTAAAATGCCACTAAAATAAATGCTGCTTTTTAAGACCTGAAGCTATACTATTATTAATAGTACAGCACATAATTACACAAAGAATTCCAGTACTTTCCCACCATGGGCATAGAGCACCCTCAGATTAGTACACAAGTGGTATCGGACATGAAGTTTTCTGAGAAACCCATAAAAGCCTATTATGTTAGGGACATGAAGATGTTAGCACACCCTAGATGATCACTTAAGCAATAAAAAATCACTTTGGTCGCCCCTATTGATTGCTCTCTAATAATCTTAAAGGGACAGTCAACACCAGAATTTTTGTCGTTTAAAAAGATAGATAATCCCTTTATTACCCATTCCCCAGTTTTGCAAAACCAACACTGTTATATTAATACACTTTTTACTTCTGTGACTAACTAAGCATCTTCTGACCGCCCCTAATCACATGACTTTTAGTTATTATCTATTGGCTTGCATTTTAGCCAATTAGTGCAGTGTCTGCCACTAGCCACGGGCATGATTACAATGCTATCTATATGGTCTACATGAGCTTGCTCTCCCCTGCTGGGAAAACTAAATAAAATAGAGGCAGCCTTAGAAATTATCACATGTGCCTTCC
This sequence comes from Bombina bombina, assembly GCF_027579735.1. Taxonomy (NCBI): domain Eukaryota; kingdom Metazoa; phylum Chordata; class Amphibia; order Anura; family Bombinatoridae; genus Bombina; species Bombina bombina. The sequence goes on along the minus strand of NC_069500.1, from coordinate 850,528,514 downwards.
TAGGTTTGCTTCAACTAGAATACCAAGAGAACAAAGCAAAATTGTTGATAAAAGTAAATTGGAAAGTTGTTTAAAATTACATGCCCTATTTGAAAAATGAAAGTTTTTTTTGGACTTGAGTGTCCCTTTAATGCACAATAGCTCTATTATTTTTGCACACCACTTGTTATCTAAACCAGCGGTCACCAACCAGTGGTCCATGAGAAGATGTTGGTGGTCCGTGACACCATCAAGCAGGGATTAATCTCCTCTGATGGTGTAACCCCCATCGCGGCAAAACTCCCTACAGTGCCTGGCAGGACATCAGTGAAAACCGACAGAGGAGGAGTTAAATTACAGTCTCCCTGCGCACGTTGCATAGTACTGCGCAACTTGCGTAACTAGATTGTATTTTTAACTCCTCCCGTCCCGCGCGCTACTTAGAGGAAGATGCTTCCATTCTAAAGCCAACAGAGGTTGGTATAGTCTTGGCTTGAAATAGTGGAATTAAAGTATATAAAAAAAGAAAATCTTTAAAAAAAAAATTCTCTCATATTTCATTTATTTTCTTCAATTTACCTGTCTCTTTGTAGTAGTTTTCCAAATTCCTTCAGATTAACTTACATCACTGTTTGTCTTCCTCCCCTCCATCTTCTTTTTTTAATTAAATATTATTTTTCATTCTAATACTTTTCCAGCGCACAAAGCCATTCCACCTGAATTCCAGTAATTGCCATCCAGCAGATCAGCCATATCCCACCAGTATTATAGTAATTGCCAGTAAAATCAGTCGTGGTTAGCTCACATCCATATTGAGAGCTTTCTGATATAAACTTAATTTATGACTCCAATGTCTGTCCATGATTATAAGTAGTTTTGAATAATTCCTAACTGGGGAGGTAACTTGGAAGTCTTGTGGTCCTTTTAAACATAATTATTTTTTTCCCCACTTTCTGCCTCTCTGTCTCCAGCTCCAAAGTTGGCACTCATCCTTCATTTGTCATTTGGAAGTATTCTCTCAGTTCTGTCATTCAGTTAGCTAATTCCAAAAAATAATTCTTAAAAATGTGTAAATATATACATGATGTAAACTTAACTATTGTTATACTAGTTATGTACAGTATGTGTGCGTATGTGTATATATATGTGTATATATATATATATATATATATATATATATATATATATACACACACATACATACAGAAACACACACACATTATAGAGGTTTGTACCTTTTTTTAAAAAAAAATTCATGTTAGTGGTCCACGGATTCAAAATTGTGAGTTTAGTGGTCCCTGAGGTCTGAAAGGTTGGCGACCCCTGATCTAAGCCAATATGTGGTGCTTATCTAGGAAGCAACACAGCTTAATAACTTGTCCTATATATAATAGTCACACATAGTGGAGCCTTTTTGCTCCACTTCAGCTTTTGCCAGAGGGAAATATTTCTGAAGTATATTATGGAGATCTTTACCATGAGGACTGTCAGGCCCTGAAGAACCAGGCCGTTTTCCTTTGAGAAATATATTACAACCAATCTGAGATATAGATAAAGCAGTGAGGCAATTCATGTCTAGTTGTCTCCATCCCCAAGAGTCACAGGTACAAATCAGGAGTGGTAATTAACAAGAATTTTCTGTAGTGGAAGGATGTAATGGCTGTGAGGTTGAGCCAGTTGGAGTATCTGAAGAATCTTGGAAGAAATCACAGCTGCATGGTTTAGATGAATTCTTAAGTATGTTTTCCCTCTATGGAAAACTATAGATACAAACAATATGCTTTAATGTTCTGAGACCCAGGTATATATCAAATGATAAAAAAGAATCAAGAAGAATACCCATCATTGATAAAAATGAGTATTTGCTTCCTCTGCTGTGCAAGTCTTTAGATGAATGCTGAGCTCAGACAGCAGGAGAAGGCTGATTTCTTACAAAACTCTCTCTGAATTGTTTATTATGTGTTGTTTAAGACAATATCAATTATTATATGTTGTTTTATTATTGTTTAGGGTAATCTATCCAGTATAATTATCATAACGTAAATAAAGCGTACTTTAGGTTTAGCATTTTCTTACTAGTCTACTTCAGTTTCTTATTCTAACACACAATTAATAGACTCTCCAGCAGTAATTATTCATCATATATTTATTTTTTTGTAGATCTAGTTAAATTATGTCTATATTTTCTTTTGTAATCCATATAATTTATTAGTTAAAGGGAAAAAAAACTCCACTTGTAATCTAGGCTTAGTCCGTTCAGTAAGAAATATAGAAAATGACTAATATTTTTACTCATCTGCTGCAATTTATTACAAGTCCAGCTTTAGTGGAGTCGTTGGAATTTCCAGCTCTGCAGATAAGCTATTGAACTTTGTTTAGAAACTATGCCCAAACATCACCAAGCAAATGATTAGAATTTAGCATGGTAAATGGATTTGAAAAATTGACCAAGAGTCGTCACAGTAAGGCACACACATGTATTTCGTAACTATGGCTATAAATCTGTCACTCAGTCATAAACAGTTTATATAACTCGGCTCCGTCAGCTGGGACTTGTTTCTCAATGTACAGTAGCTTTAGCGTTCTAGTGTAAAAAGTAAAATCCAAATTTGACTTACGTTTTTTTACCCCCACAAAGTTGTCCTAGATTACAAGTGGCGCGCTATTGATACTGCAGGGGAATGGTAAAACTGAATAACCAATGTGATTTGTGTACCCTATACTTTTAATTGATATCCTAACCGTCCTAAACATCACTTATATTTACAAGCTGAAAGTTATGTTATGCTCGAGCTCAAGACATAACAGAGCTGAAAAAGTACGCGCAATTTGAGACCTGAAGTAAAGTGCTAGGGCTACAAGAAAACGCATGTAAAACATATTAAAATAAAAGTATTACACACACACACACATATATATGTAGTTTATATATATATATATATATATTAATATATATATTCAATTATTAAATGTAAAATATAAGTTTATTATTGAAATAAATGTATAAAAATAGTTTAGAATGCATATCTAATATCTCAAGGTGTTTTACAGGGAAGGGCTCAAAGGTGTATGTGTATATATTTGTATGTGTGTATGCATATACACTGAAAATGAAAACCACTCGCAGGTGAAGTGAAGAACACTGATTATATCGTCACAAGGGGCGGGATATATTAGGCAGCAATTGAACAGACAGTTCTTGAATTTAATGTGTTGGAAGCAGGAAAAATGGGCAAGCGAAAAGATCTGAGTGACTTTAACAAGGGACAAATAGTAATGGCTAGGCTAGAGCATCTCCAAAACAGCAAGTCTTGTGGGATGTACCCGGTATGCAGTAGTTAGTACCAGCATAAAGTGGTCCTAGCACTGTGGAATCTGTTGGCGCTCTACAAATAACCGATAATAACATAATTTATGTAAGAACTTACCTGATAAATTCATTTCTTTCATATTAGCAAGAGTCCATGAGCTAGTGACGTATGGGATATACATTCCTACCAGGAGGGCAAAGTTTCCCAAACCTCAAAATGCCTATAAATACACCCCTCACCACACCCACAAATCAGTTTAACGTATAGCCAAGAAGTGGGGTGATAAGAAAAAAGTGCGAAAGCATAAAAAATAAGGAATTCGAATAATTGTGCTTTATACAAAAAAATCATAACCACCACAAAAAGGGTGGGCCTCATGGACTCTTGCTAATATGAAAGAAATTAATTTATCAGGTAAGTTCTTACATAAATTATGTTTTCTTTCATGTAATTAGCAAGAGTCCATGAGCTAGTGACGTATGGGATAATGACTACCCAAGATGTGGATCTTCCACGCAAGAGTCACTAGAGAGGGAGGGATAAAATAAAGACAGCCAATTCCGCTGAAAATAATCCACACCCAAAATAAAGTTTAAATCTTATAATGAAAAAAACTGAAATTATAAGCAGAAGAATCAAACTGAAACAGCTGCCTGAAGTACTTTTCTACCAAAAACTGCTTCAGAAGAAGAAAGCACATCAAAATGGTAGAATTTAGTAAAAGTATGCAAAGAAGACCAAGTTGCTGCTTTGCAAATCTGATCGACCGAAGCTTCATTCCTAAACGCCCAGGAAGTAGAAACTGACCTAGTAGAATGAGCTGTAATCCTTTGAGGCAGAGTTTTACCCGACTCGACATAGGCATGATGAATTAAAGATTTTAACCAAGATGCCAAAGAAATGGCAGAGGCCTTCTGACCTTTCCTAGAACCGGAAAAGATAACAAATAGACTAGAAGTCTTTCGGAAATTCTTAGTAGCTTCAACATAATATTTCAAAGCTCTAACTACATCCAAAGAATGCAATGATTTCTCCTTAGAATTCTTAGGATTAGGACATAATGAAGGAACCACAATTTCTCTACTAATGTTGTTAGAATTCACAACCTTAGGTAAAAATTTAAAAGAAGTTCGCAACACCACCTTATCCTGATGAAAAATCAGAAAAGGAGACTCACAAGAAAGAGCAGATAATTCAGAAACTCTTCTAGCAGAAGAGATGGCCAAAAGAAACAAAACTTTCCAAGAAAGTAATTTAATGTCCAATGAATGCATAGGTTCAAACGGAGGAGCTTGAAGAGCCCCCAGAACCAAATTCAAACTCCAAGGAGGAGAAATTGACTGAATGACAGGTTTTATATGAACCAAAGCTTGTACAAAACAATGAATATCAGGAAGATTAGCAATCTTTCTGTGAAAAAGAACAGAAAGAGCAGAGATTTGTCCTTTCAAGGAACTTGCAGACAAACCTTTATCCAAACCATCCTGAAGAAACTGTAAAATTCTCGGAATTCTAAAAGAATGCCAGGAAAAATGATGAGAAAGACACCAAGAAATGTAAGTCTTCCAGACTCTATAATATATCTTCCTAGATACAGATTTACGAGCCTGTAACATAGTATTAATCACAGAGTCAGAGAAACCTCTTTGACTAAGAATCAAGCGTTCAATCTCCATACCTTTAAATTTAAGGATTTGAGATCCTGATGGAAAAAAGGACCTTGCGACAGAAGGTCTGGTCTTAACGGAAGAGTCCACGGTTGGCAAGAGGCCATCCGGACAAGATCCGCATACCAAAACCTGTGAGGCCATGCTGGAGCCACCAGCAGAACAAACGAGCATTCCTTCAGAATCTTGGAGATTACTCTTGGAAGAAGAACTAGAGGCGGAAAGAGATAGGCAGGATGATACTTCCAAGGAAGTGACGATGCATCCACTGCTTCCGCCTGAGGATCCCTGGATCTGGACAGATACCTGGGAAGTTTCTTGTTTAGATGAGAAGCCATCAGATCTATTTCTGGAAGTCCCCACATTTGAACAATCTGAAGAAATACCTCTGGGTGAAGAGACCATTCGCCCGGATGTAACGTTTGGCGACTGAGATAATCCGCTTCCCAATTGTCTATACCTGGGATATGAACCGCAGAAACTAGACAGGAGCTGGATTCCGCCCATACCAGTATTCGAGATACTTCTTTCATAGCCAGAGGACTGTGAGTCCCTCCTTGATGATTGATGTATGCCACAGTTGTGACATTGTCTGTCTGAAAACAAATGAACGATTCTCTCTTTAGAAGAGGCCATGACTGAAGAGCTCTGAAAATTGCACGGAGTTCCAAAATATTGATTGGTAATCTCACCTCCTGAGATTCCCAAACCCCTTGTGCTGTCAGAGACCCCCAAACAGCTCCCCAACCTGTCAGACTTGCATCTGTTGAAATTACAGTCCAGGTCGGAAGAACAAAAGAAGCCCCCTGAACTAAACGATGGTGATCTGTCCACCACGTCAGAGAGTGTCGTACAATCGGTTTTAAAGATATTAATTGAGATATCTTTGTGTAATCCCTGCACCACTGGTTCAGCATACAGAGCTAAAGAGGTCGCATGTGAAAACGAGCAAAGGGGATCGCGTCCGATGCAGCAGTCATAAGACCTAGAATTTCCATGCATAAGGCTACCGAAGGGAATGATTGTGATTGAAGGTTTCGACAAGCTGAGATCAATTTTAGACGTCTCTTGTCTGTCAGAAACATAGTCATGGACACTGAATCTATCTGGAAACCTAAAAAGGTTACCCTTGTCTGAGGAATCAATTAACTTTTCGGTAAATTGATCCTCCAACCATGATCTTGAAGAAACAAAACAAGTCGATTCGTATGAGATTCTGCTAAATGTGAAGACTGAGCAAGTACCAAGATATCGTCCAAATAAGGAAATACCACAATACCCTGTTCTCTGATTACAGACAGAAGGGCACGAGAACCTTTGTAAAAATTCTTGGAGCTGTTGCTAGGCCAAACGGCAGAGCCACAAACTGGTAATGCTTGTCTAGGAAAGAGAATCTCAGAAACTGATAGTGATCTGGATGAATCGGAATATGCAGATATGCATCCTGTAAATCTATTGTGGACATATAATGCCCTTGCTGAACAAAAGGCAGGATAGTCCTTATAGTTGCCATTTTGAATCGATTCAATATTTTTAGATCCAGAACTGGTCTGAAGGAATTCTCCTTCTTTGGTACAATGAAGAGATTTGAATAAAACCCCAGCCCCTGTTCCAGAACTGGAACTGGCATAATTACTCCAGCCAACTCTAGATCTGAAACACATTTCAGAAATGCTTGAGCTTTCGCTGGATTTACTGGGGCACGGGAAAGAAAAAATCTCTTTGCAGGAGGCCTTATCTTGAAGCCAATTATGTACCCTTCTGAAACAATGTTCTGAATCCAAAGATTGTGAATTGAATTGATCCAAATTTCTTTGAAAAAACGTAATCTGCCCCCTACCAGCTGGGCTGGAATGAGGGCCGCACCATCATGTGGACTTGGGAGCTGGCTTTGGTTTTCTAAAAGGCTTGAATTTATTCCAGACTGGAGATGGTTTCCAAACTGATACCGCTCCTGTGGGTGAAGGATCAGGCTTTTGTTCCTTATTGTGACGAAAGGAACGAAAACGATTATTAGACCTAAATTTACCTTTAGATTTTTTATCCTGTGGTAAAAAAGTTCCTTTCCCTCCAGTAACAGTTGAGATAATAGAATCCAACTGAGAACCAAATAATGTATTACCCTGGAAAGAAAGGGAAAGCAAAGTTGACTTAGAAGACATATCAGCAATCCAAGTTTTAAGCCATAAAGCTCTTCTAGCTAAAATAGCTAGAGACATATACCTGACATTGACTCTAATGATATCAAAGATGGCATCACAAATAAAGTTATTAGCATGTTGAAGAAGATTAACAATGCTATGAGAATTATGATCTGTTACTTGTTGCGCTAAAGCTTCTAACCAAAAAGTTGAAGCTGCAGCAACATCCGCTAAAGATATAGCTGGTCTAAGAAGATTACCTGAACATAAGTAAGCTTTTCTTAGAAAGGATTCAATCTTCCTATCTAAAGGATCCTTAAAGGAAGTACTATCTGCCGTAGGAATAGTAGTACGTTTAGCAAGAGTAGAGATAGCCCCATCAACTTTAGGGATTTTGTCCCAAAACTCTAATCTGTCAGATGGCACAGGATATAATTGCTTAAAACGTTTAGAAGGAGTAAATGAATTACCCAAATTATTCCATTCCCTGGAGATTACTTCAGAAATAGCATCAGGGACAGGAAAAACTTCTTGAATAACTACAGGAGATTTAAAAACCTTATTTAAACATTTAGATTTAGTATCAAGAGGACCAGAATCCTCTATTTCTAATGCAATTAAGACTTCTTTAAGTAAAGAACGAATAAATTCCATTTTGAATAAATATGAAGATTTATCAGCATCAACATCTGAGACAGAATCCTCTGAACCAGAGGAACCATTATCAGAATCAGAATGATGATGTTCATTTAAAAATTCATCTGAAAAATGAGAAGTTTTAAAAGACCTTTTACGTTTACTAGAAGGAGGAATAACAGACATGGCCTTCTTAATGGATTTAGAAACAAAATCTCTTATGTTAACAGGAACACTCTGAGTATTAGATGTTGACGGAACAGCAACAGGTAATGTAACATTACTAAAGGAAATATTATCTGCATTAACAAGTTTGTCATGACATTCATTACAAACAACAGCTGGAGGAACAGATACCACAAGTTTACAGCAGATACACTTAACTTTGGTCGATCCAGCACCAGGCAGCGTTTTTCCAGAAGTATCTTCTGACTCAGTGTCAATCTGGGACATCTTGCAATATGTAATAGAAAAAACAACATATAAAGCAAAATTGATCAAATTCCTTAAATGACAGTTTCAGGAATGGGAAAAAATGCCAGTGAACAAGCTTCTAGCAACCAGAAGAAATAAATAATGAGACTTAAATAATGTGGAGACAATAGTGACGCCCATATTTTTTAGCGCCAAAAAAGACGCCCACATGCTTTTGGCGCCAAAAATGACGCCACATCCGGAACGCCGACACTTTTGGCGCAAAAAACGTCAAAAATGACGCAACTTCCGGCGACACGTATGACGGCGGAAAGAGAAAAAAAAATTTGCGCCAAAAAAGTCCGCGCCAAGAATGACGCAATAAAATGAAGCATTTTCAGCCCCCGCGAGCCTAACAGCCCACAGGGAAAAAAGTCAAATTTTAAGGTAAGAAAAAAATTGATTTATTCATATGCATTATCCCAAATATGAAACTGACTGTCTGAAATAAGGAACGTTGAACATTCTGAGTCAAGGCAAATAAATGTTTGAATACATATATTTAGAACTTTATATAAAAGTGCCCAACCATAGCTTAGAGTGTCACAGAAAATAAGACTTACTTACCCCAGGACACTCATCTACATGTAGTAGAAAGCCAAACCAGTACTGAAACGAGAATCAGTAGAGGTAATGGTATATATAAGAGTATATCGTCGATCTGAAAAGGGAGGTAAGAGATGAATCTCTACGACCGATAACAGAGAACCTATGAAATAGACCCCGTAGAAGGAGATCATTGAATTCAAATAGGCAATACTCTCCTCACATCCCTCTGACATTCACTGCACGCTGAGAGGAAAACCAGGCTCCAACCTGCTGCGGAGCGCATATCAACGTAGAATCTAGCACAAACTTACTTCACCACCTCCATAGGAGGCAAAGTTTGTAAAACTGATTTGTGGGTGTGGTGAGGGGTGTATTTATAGGCATTTTGAGGTTTGGGAAACTTTGCCCCTCCTGGTAGGAATGTATATCCCATACGTCACTAGCTCATGGACTCTTGCTAATTACATGAAAGAAAATAATAATAATACAAGGAAGGACAACCAATTAACCAGTGTCAGGGTCATAGGATCAAGAATAGAAGCGCTGTTGATTTAAGTTAAACGCAGTTAGCACTCAACAACACTAATATTTTTTAGCTCCACTAGGCTATAATCAAAGTTGGGCACTTGGGATGTTCCTTTGCCATTTGAAATAGGGATATAGCTTATGAGCCAGTCAGAAGTGGGCATATGTGCATATGGTCCAACCACCAGCTGAATCTTTAAATCAATGTGACAAGGGGGTTGTAAGGGGGGCATTACTACGGGCCTGATTCTATTACAGCACACTTATCCACAACATTTTCTAGTAAGATTTATCAGTGCTACGAGGTCCTTTACTGCAGGAGTCAGCGACCTTGGCACCCCAGATGTTTTAGAACTACATTTCTCATGATGTTCAGACATCCTAAAGAGTGTCTCAGCATCATGGGAAATGTAGTTCCAAAACATCTGGGGTGCCAAGGTTGCTGACCCCTGCTTTACTGTATTCTATAAAGGCTAATTTTAACTTAAAGGGATATGAAACCAAATATTTTTATTTCATGATTCAGAGAGCATGCAATTTTAAGCATGTTTCTAATTTACTCCTATGATAAATTTTATCTTTATTTGAAAAAGCTGGAGCGTAAGCTTAGGAGCCAGCCCTTTTTTGGTTGAGAACCCTGGGTAGCGCTTGCTGATTGGTGACTATATTTAGACACCAATCAGCAAGCGGTACCCAGGTGCTGAATTAAAAATGGGCAAGCTCCTAACCTTACATTCTTACTTTTTCAAATAAAGATACCAAGAGAATGAAGAAAAATTGTTAATAGGAGTAAATTAGAAACGTTCTTAAAATTGCATGCTCTATCTGAATCATGAAAGTTTAATGTTCACTAAACTATCCCTTTAATAGCTATGTATTTTCCTAAGGGTAATGACCTACATTTCTGCATTTGAAGGAGAGACACATTAACAGCATAATGCACATTAAAAAAACACCCGTTATAAAGTGTGTTGAAGTACAATGTAAAAATCATAATCAATGTAAACATTAAAAGTTGTATTAATAGTACATTTTAAAATTTCTATCTAAGTATGTATTACAACATGAATTTACATTCTTATTTAAAGTATACAGTGAAAATCATATTTGATTAACATAGTGATAATAGTATTTAATGTGCACTGTAGTTGGAAAAAAATATATAAACTCTGGTATTTAGGGAATGTGTCTTAAGTTTTCTTAAAGGTCTCGTTATATTCACCTACCAAATGTGTTTACTGTATTTCCTTTAATGACTGCATATAGAACACCTACACACAATACCCCTCAAGTGAAAGAGGGTATTACCTATAAGCAAATGAATGGTCACATGCCCCTTTAAATAGCAGGTGATTGCTATAGAAATGATAATATCTGTATACTTGGTCCCTTTTACAGTCTTCTGGGCACCCTAAAATATGCTTTGACACCTCTTTTAAAGGGACAAGGCTGCTCTTTCAAAGGAGAGGTCATATGCCCAGGTGGTTACCCATTCACCACTGTCCTAACAGTAATCACCTGTCATAACCATAAGAATATTGAAAAACATCAGGGGGTAGGGTGTCCCTTATGTTTGGCCCCACAATACATACTGATCAGTATCGTAAGACTGCTAAGCTGGCAGTCACCGCTAGACTTGTACTGTTGATGATAGGACTCATAGATCAATGTTTGTCTGAACTAATAAATAAAGAATCAAAAGAAAATGGGAGAATTGGGGGGGGGGGGGGTTTGTACAAACAGGTGATATTTTCAGAAAATCTTTATAGCAGTGCTTCTCAACTCCAGTCCTCAGGACCCTTAACAGGACAGATATTCATTATATCTTAAAGGGACATGAAACCCCAAATTTTTCTTTCATAAGTTCGGACAGAGCGTATAATTCTAAACAACTTTCAAATCTACTTCTATTATTTAATTTGTTTCCTTCTTTTGTTATCCTTTGCTGAAAGGTTTATCTGGGTAAGCTCATAAGCAGCAAAGAACCTAGGTTCTAGCTGCTGATTGGTGGATGCATATATATACCGATTGTCATTGTCTCACCCATGTGTACAATTAGAAATCAGTAGTGCATTGCTGCTCCTTCAATTAATGATAGCGAGAGAATGAAAAAAAATGAGATTAAAGACAGAAAGTTGTTTAAAATTGTATTTTCTATCTGAATCTTTAAATAAAATGCTGGGTTCCAAACCGTTCCATGACCATTTAACTAGAGCACAGGTGAAATAATCAGATGATCAGTAACCATGGTTACTAATCTGCTTGATTTCACCTGTGCTCAAATTAACCCTTTCAGTGCTAATGACGGCTCTGAGCCGTCACAGAGTTTCTCACTCTGGTGCTAATGACGGCTCAGAGCCGTCATGAGCACTCTCCCACCTTGAGGGAGATCTGGGGGCTCCTTGCTGCTCCTACCCCGGCGATCATGCCTGTAGAGTGACAGGCATCGCCGGGACTTCACATGATGCGCGGTGACGTCACGCACAATTACGTGATGACGTCACCGCGCAACTTTATTTATACTTAAAGGGACAGTCTACACCAGAATTTGTATTGTTTTAAAAGATAGATAATCACTTTATTACCCATTTCCCAGTTTTACATAACCAACACAGTTATAATAATATACTTTTAACCTCTGTGATTATCTTGTATCTAAGCCTCTGCAAACTGCCCCTTTTTTCAGTTCTTTTGACAGACTTGCAGTCTAGCCAATCAGTGCCTGCTCCCAGATTACTTCACGTGCACGAGCACAGTGTTATCTATATGAAATATGTGAACTAACACCCTCTAGTGGTGAAAAACTGTTAAAATGCAATCTGAAAGAGGTGGGCTTCAAGTTCTAAGAAATTAGCATATGAACCTCCTAGGTTAAGCTTTCAACTAAGAATACCAAGAGAACAAAGCAAAATTGGTGATAAAAGTAAATTGGAAAATTGTTTAAAATGACATGCTCTATCTGAATCATGAAAGTTTATTTTGGCCTAGACTGTCCCTTTAACAATGTTAAGTATAGGAGGAGGGGGCATGCTGCTTAGAAGCCTGTATCTCAGGCATCTAAGCAGCTACAGACCCCCAAGACCAATTGTTGGAAAGGTAATCGCCTAACATTTCCAACATTGTAAGTATTGGGGGTCTGTAAAAAAAAATAAAAAAGTTATAAAAAAAAGTTTTCAAAAATTGCAAAAATAATAATAATAAAAAAAAATATTAGCACCCAGGTGGGAAATGACTTAGCAGCCAAAGGGTTAAGATATAATGAAAATCTGGACTGGAGCTAAGAAACACTGCTTTATATGATGACTTTTGGTACAACATATATAATGTTTTTATTTTTTTTGCTGTGCTGAGTGATTTTGGACACGGGTAGACATATGCATACATTGTCAAAATTGGTTAAGCCACCCCTCTGGAAAATCAGAATTGTGTGTAATTTTAACTGTATGAAATATCTCTATGGTTACAGATTTCATATCTACTCATATTGCTGCATAGATTGCAAGATGGTGCATAGTGACAAAAATAATGGTGATATTTTCTCATATGACGCTATTACTGCACTTAATATTTTCTAAAAAAAAAAAAAAAAGTATAATTTTATGTGTAAATGCAAAGAGGGCAAATAATTAAAACAAAAAAATACTCTAGCACAGGGGTCTGAAAATGTCTCAGCACAGCAATGAAAGGGGTAAAAAAACCTCTGCTGCTCAGATTGCTATGCATGTTTGAAAAATAATTTTAGAAAGTAAAAACCGAATGAATTATAACATGACTCACTTCTTTAAAGGGTTGATTACTGTACTTGTCCAAACACCAGGGTCACAGGTTACAGCCTTGCAGAGCTGATTAAAACTTTTTATTCATTTGATGTCAATTAGAAAAGTTCTGCTGAGAAATAACAACTCGTTTTTATCATCTGCTGCTTATCAGTGATCTAAAAAGTCCTCTTTTACTCACCTCGGTGTGGGAATTATTATTTTTTATAGAAAATTTGTTATATTTTATTCCTTGCATACAAATGAGCAGCAATTAAAGATGTTAAAAATCTTAAAAATGTACAAGTTGTAAAAAAAAAAAAGTTGAAATTGTTACTGAAACTAGCAGGAAATGCATGTTTATGAATATTTCTTCTATTACTTTTAATGAAATTGAAATGTATTCCTATAAACGGGCATTATATTCCATAAAAAATTAACCCCTTAATGGCCAGCGACGTACCCCGTAAATCACTGGTCTTTCAACAGGGATTTCTTCTATGATAGTACGGTCTCAGATGCCTGCAGGAGGGAGGTCATAATACTGCGGTCCTGCCGCTTACGGTGAGACCTGCGCTATTATGGCCTGAAAAACCCTTAACCACCAGTGACGTACAGGGTACGTTGTGGTCGTTAAGGGGTTAAAGGGACACTGTACCCAATTTTTTTCTTTCATGATTCGGATAGAGCATGCAATTTTACACATTTTTCTAATTTACTCCTATTGTCAAATTTTCTTTATTCTCTTGGTATCTTAATTTGAAAAGCAAGAATTTAAGTTTAGATGCCGGCCCATTTTTGATGAACAACCTGGGTTGTCCTTGCTGATTGGACAGCACCAATAAACAAGTGCTGCCCATGGTCCTGAACCACAAATTGGCTGGTTCCTTAGCTTAGATGTCTTCCTTTTCAAATAAAGAAAGCAAGAGAATGAAGAAAAATTGATAATAGGAGTAAATTAGAAAGTTGCTTAAAATGGCATGCTCTATCTGAATCACAAAAGAAAAAAATTGGGCTCAGTGTCCTTTTAATACTATTTTGTAGATGTGACCAAGGAAACAACTTTAATGAAATCAACGACAAAAAATTTCCGGGAAGCAGAAGCAAATTTTTTATTCAACTGTTACCCCATCAGTGATGACAATATGCACAGTTACATATTTGATATGAAAGGGTAAAAATCTATGCAGAGACTAATAAAGGTATAAATATAAATATGTGCATGTTTTCTTTACATTGGCAAGATGTACATAACTGATTTAAAGCAGTAGTTCTGCTTCTCATAACCTTTACATGGCTTCTGCAGACAAACACATCCCTCCATAAATTAATATGGGAATAAAGGTTTTAAGATAAAGAATGTAATTATTTTACTAAAATGTGTTTGTAAATCTTTTGTATAGAATTTTTTAAATCTGTTTACTTGAAATCCTCAAACCTGCAATAACTTGACAAATTACTATCAAATCTATCATCAGAACATTTTCCTAAATGTATTTGCACTGGTCGCCTGTAAAAATTTGTAAAATAATCTGTTATGTGAAAACAAAGCACAGAACAGCAGCGAGCCACTAAACTATGATGAAAGTATAAGTATCAATTTGTCAGTTGCCAGTGTTTTATTCTAACTTCAAAGTATTGTTTTGTTTTTCACAATGGAAACAGCTTACTTATTTATTTAAGAAAAATGCAAGTTTTGTCAGGAGGAAAACACATCATTTAAATACAGGGAACAGCTACAAATATTATCTAGAGTAAATTGCTGTCCAAGAGGGCTGCAATTTAAAGCAGTGTTCTTTGTTTAACAGCAGGAAAAAACAGTCATTACTTCAATCTTAAATTATTAGAGCTGTGCATTCGGAATATTCGGCAGCTAATGAATGGGGAAGGTGGCGGTCTTGGCTCTTTTAAGTGCTGGATTTCTTCTTGTGAAAGTGGAACACACTAAGGTCTGTACAAATCTAGATCTTAGAGTGTTGCGCTTTAAGCAGAAGAAATATAGTTCCAAAAAGAGCCGAATGCCACTGGCGGCCGCCATCTTCCCTATTCATTAGCTCTCGAATATTCCAAATGCACAGCCCTATAAAATATACCATTACTCGCCATCACTCATGCATGAACTATCATCCAAACTCACATTTTCTTACTTCTGTGCAAACATTCCCTCTCTCACAGACACAAGCTCTGGCATTGCTGTACAGATACACAAAACAAACTAAACAAAAATAAATACAGCAATGTGCAATTAATGCAAAGAGTGTTGACAAAACTCTACTTTAGACTTTTCTTCAACACCAAAAGCACATGCATGTACAAGGTGCCTGAGCACAGGGCCGGCCCTAGCCATTGCGGAGCCCAAGGCAGGATGACAAAGTGGGGCCCCCTTTCTCCCCGTCCCCAACTCTGCCCCAATTCCGCCCAATCTCTGCCCCCACAACTTTTAAAATGAAAAAAAAAATGGGAGAAAAATCGTTTGAGGTAATGCACAACATTTTATATATAACCCCCCCCCCATATAAATCCACTAATGTGGAGCACTATAACATTGTATATATTGCAATATATCATTTGTACTATTGGAACAACTGTTTATGTATATAATGAAGAATTATGCTGACAATTATGAACAGTTGTGTTGAACTGGGCCTTATTTTTATGTGTTTTCTTAGGATAACAAGAACATTACAGAGACGCCAGGGCCGGCCCTATCAAGTGCAAGTCCCTAGGCAGATTAACGGGGGGGGGGCCTCTACCCAGAACAAAAAATACCTAAAAGAAATGGGGCAATGCACTGTACCACACAAACACACAGATATAATACACACACAAAGATACTTATATACACATACATCCACACACTCAGGTACACAGATAAATACATACAGAGGTGTACACACAGAGAGCGCCTTCCCCCACACACAGCCCATACGCAGCCCACACACACACAGAGATAGAGCCCCCCCCCACACACACACACATAGATAGAGCCCCCCCACACACACACACAAAGAGATAGAGCCCCACACACACACACACACACACACACACAGATAGAGCCCCCACACACAGAGATAGAGCCCCCCCCCCCACACACACACAGAGATAGAGCCCACACACACAGAGATAGAGCCCACACACACAGAGATAGAGCACACACACAGAGCACACACACACACACAGATAGAGCCCCCCCCACACACACACAGATAGAGCCCCCCACACACACACACACACACAGATAGAGCCCCCCACACACACACACAGATAGAGCCCCCACACACACACAGATAGAGCCCCCACACACACACAGATAGAGCCCCCACACACACACAGATAGAGCCCCCACACACACACAGATAGAGCCCACACACAGATAGAGCCCCCCCACACACACACACAGATAGAGCCCCCCCACACACACACACAGATAAAGCCCCCCCACACACACACAGATAGAGCTCCCCCACACACAGATAGAGTCCCCCCCACACACAGAGCCCCCCCACACACACAGATAGAGCCCCCCCACACACACAGATAGAGCCCCCACACACACAGATAGAGCCCGCACACACACACACAGATAGAGCCCACACACACACACACACACACACACAAACACACAGAGCCCACACACACACACAGATAGAGCCCCCCCCACACACACACACAGATAGAGCCCCCACACACACAGAGCCCCCACACACACAGAGATAGAGCTCCCCCATACACAGATATAGCCCCCACACACACAGAGCCCCCCCACACACAGAGCCCCCCACACACACACAGATAGAGCCCCCCCCACACACAGAGCCCACGCACACATACAGAGCCCACACACACACAGAGCCCCCCCCCCCACACAAACACAGATAGAGCACACACACACACAGATAGAGCTCACACACACATGCCCCCCCCCACACACACACAGATAGAGCCCCCACACACACACACACAGCCCACACACACACACAGATGGAGCTCCCCCACACACAGATAGAGTCCCCCCCACACACACAGATAGAGCCCCCCACACACACAGATAGAGCCCACACACACACACACAGATCGAGCCCACACACACACACACACAGAGCCCACACACACAAACACACAGAGCCCACACACACACACACAGATGGAGCCCACACACACACACACAGATAGAGCCCCCACACACACAGAGATAGAGCTCCCCCATACACAGATATATCCCCCACACACAGAGCCCCCCACACACACACAGATAGAGCCCACACACACATATAGAGCCCCCACACAGACACACACACACACACACACACAGCCCACACACACACACACAGCCCACACACACACAGAGCCCACACACACATACAGAGCCCACACACACATACAGAGCCCACACACACACACAGAGCCCCCCCCCACACACACACAGATAGAGCACACACACACACACACACACAGATAGAGCCCACACACACATGCCCCCCCCACACACACAGATAGAGCCCACACACACAGATAGAGCCCACACACACACAGATAGAGCCCACACACACACAGATAGAGCCCACACACACACACAGATAGAGCCCACACACACAGAGCACACACACACACACATAGAGCCAACACACACATAGAGCTAGGGTTGCCACCTCAGCCATGTTTTTTTGGATACTTATGAGTTACACATGCTGCAGGGTGTGCAGGGAGGAACATGTATTGTGTTTCTGGACAGCACTATTTATATTCCTCCTTGCACACCCTGCAGCATGTGTAACTTATAAGTGTTCTGTATTTTAAGGGACAGGTGGCAACCCTACATAGAGCCCCCAACACAATCTCCGCCCCCACAGCTTTTAAAATGAAAAAAAAAAATGGGAGAAAAATCATTTAAGGTAATGCACAACATTTTATAAATAAAAAAAACCCATATAAATCCACTAATGTGGAGCACTATAACATTGTATATATTGCAATATATCATTTGTACTACAGGGAGTGCAGAATTATTAGGCAAGTTGTATTTTTGAGGATTAATTTTATTATTGAACAACAACCATGTTCTCAATGAACCCAAAAAAACTCATTAATATCAAAGCTGAATAGTTTTGGAAGTAGTTTTTAGTTTGTTTTTAGTTATAGCTATTTTAGGGGGATATCTGTGTGTGCAGGTGACTATTACTGTGCATAATTATTAGGCAACTTAACAAAAAACAAATATATACCCATTTCAATTATTTATTTTTACCAGTGAAACCAATATAACATCTCAACATTCACAAATATACATTTCTTCTGTTAAGTGTGATCAGTCCACGGGTCATCATTACTTCTGGGATATTACTCCTCCCCAACAGGAAGTGCAAGAGGATTCACCCAGCAGAGCTGCATATAGCTCCTCCCCTCTACGTCACTCCCAGTCATTCTCTTGCACCCAACGACTAGATAGGATGTGTGAGAGGACTATGGTGATTATACTTAGTTTTATATCTTCAATCAAAAGTTTGTTATTTTAAAATAGCACCGGAGTGTGTTATTATCTCTCTGGCAGAGTTTGAAGAAGAATCTACCAGAGTTTTTGTTATGATTTTAGCCGGAGTAGTTAAGATCATATTGCTGTTTCTCGGCCATCTGAGGAGAGGTAAACTTCAGATCAGGGGACAGCGGGCAGATGAATCTGCATAGAGGTATGTAGCAGTTTTTATTTTCTGACAATGGAATTGATGAGAAAATCCTGCCATACCGATATAATGTCATGTATGTATACTTTACACTTCAGTATTCTGGGGAATGGTACTTCACTAGAATTACACTGTAAGAAATACATAAAGCTGTTTAATAACTAGAGATTATGTTTAACGTTTTTGCTGGAATGTAAAATCGTTTTCATTTACTGAGGTACTGAGTGAATAAATGTTTGGGCACTATTTTTCCACTTGGCAGTTGCTTAATCTGTTTTCTGACAGTTTCTGTTCTCCCTCACTGCTGTGTGTGAGGGGGAGGGGCCGTTTTTTGGCGCTTTTACTACGCATCAAATATTTCAGTCAGCAACTCATTGTATTCCCTGCATGATCCGGTTCATCTCTACAGAGCTCAGAGGTCTTCAAAACTTATTTTGAGGGAGGTAATTTCTCTCAGCAGAGCTGTGAGAATTATAGTTTGACTGAGATAAAAAACGTTTATTCTGTAATTTGTTTCCTGCTTTCAGAATTTGTTATCTTTGCTAATGGGATTAAACCTTTGCTAAAGTTGTGTTGTTTACAAGGATTGAGGCTATAACTGTTTCAATTTATTAATTTTCAACTGTCATAGATCTTCTGTGCTTCTTAAAGGCACAGTACGTTTTAATATTATTCTAATTGAATTGTATTTCCAAGTTGCAAGTTTATTTGCTAGTGTGTTAAACATGTCTGATTCAGAGGATGATACCTGTGTCATTTGTTGCAATGCCAAAGTGGAGCCCAATAGAAATTTATGTACTAACTGTATTGATGCTACTTTAAATAAAAGTCAATCTGTACAAATTGAACAAATTTCACCAAACAACGAGGGGGGAGTTATGCCGACTAACTCGCCTCACGTGTCAGTACCTACATCTCCCGCTCAGAGGGAGGTGCGTGATATTGTAGCGCCGAGTACATCTGGGCGGCCATTACAAATCACATTACAGGATATGGCTACTGTTATGACTGAGGTTTTGGCTAAATTACCAGAACTAAGAGGTAAGCGTGATCACTCTGGGGTGAGAACAGAGTGCGCTGATAATATTAGGGCCATGTCAGACACTGCGTCACAGGTGGCAGAACATGAGGACGGAGAACTTCATTCTGTGGGTGACGGTTCTGATCCAAACAGACTGGATTCAGATATTTCAAATTTTAAATTTAAACTGGAAAACCTCCGTGTATTACTAGGGGAGGTGTTAGCGGCTCTGAATGATTGTAACACAGTTGCAATACCAGAGAAAATGTGTAGGTTGGATAAATATTTTGCGGTACCGACGAGTACTGAGGTTTTTCCTATACCTAAGAGACTTACTGAAATTGTTACTAAGGAGTGGGATAGACCCGGTGTGCCGTTCTCACCCCCTCCGATATTTAGAAAAATGTTTCCAATAGACGCCACCACAAGGGACTTATGGCAAACGGTCCCTAAGGTGGAGGGAGCAGTTTCTACCTTAGCTAAGCGTACCACTATCCCGGTGGAGGATAGCTGTGCTTTTTCAGATCCAATGGATAAAAAGTTAGAGGGTTACCTTAAGAAAATGTTTGTTCAACAAGGTTTTATATTGCAACCCCTTGCATGCATTGCGCCGATCACGGCTGCAGCGGCATTCTGGATTGAGTCTCTGGAAGAGAACATTGGTTCAGCTACTCTGGACGACATTACGGACAGGCTTAGAGTCCTTAAACTAGCTAATTCATTCATTTCGGAGGCCGTAGTACATCTTACTAAACTTACGGCGAAGAATTCAGGATTCGCCATTCAGGCACGCAGGGCGCTGTGGCTAAAATCCTGGTCAGCTGATGTTACTTCTAAATCTAAATTGCTTAATATACCTTTCAAAGGGCAGACCTTATTCGGGCCCGGGTTGAAAGAGATTATCGCTGACATTACAGGAGGTAAAGGCCATGCCCTGCCTCAGGACAAAGCCAAAGCCAAGACTAGACAGTCTAATTTTCGTTCCTTTCGTAATTTCAAAGCAGGAGCAGCATCAACTTCCTCTGCACCAAAACAGGAAGGAGCTGTTGCTCGCTACAGACAAGGCTGGAAACCTAACCAGTCCTGGAACAAGGGCAAGCAGACTAGGAAACCTGCTGCTGCCCCTAAAACAGCATGAATTGAGGGCCCCCGATCCGGGATCGGATCTAGCGGGGGGCAGACTTTCTCTCTTCGCCCAGGCTTGGGCAAGAGATGTTCAGGATCCCTGGGCGCTAGAGATAATATCTCAGGGATACCTTCTGGACTTCAAATACTCTCCTCCAAGAGAGAGATTTCATCTGTCAAGATTGTCAACAATCCAGACAAAGAAAGAGGCGTTTCTACGCTGCGTACAAGAGCTCTTGTTAATGGGAGTAATCCATCCAGTTCCACGATCGGAACAGGGACAGGGGTTTTACTCAAATCTGTTTGTGGTTCCCAAAAAAGAGGGAACTTTCAGACCAATCCTGGACTTAAAGATCCTAAACAAATTCCTAAGAGTTCCATCGTTCAAGATGGAGACTATTCGAACAATTTTACCTATGATCCAAGAGGGTCAGTACATGACCACTGTAGATTTAAAAGATGCTTACCTTCACATACCGATTCACAAAGATCATTATCGGTACCTAAGGTTTGCCTTCCTAGACAGGCATTACCAGTTTGTGGCTCTTCCATTCGGATTGGCTACAGCTCCAAGAATCTTCACAAAGGTTCTGGGTGCTCTTCTGGCGGTACTAAGACCGCGGGGAATCTCGGTAGCTCCATACCTAGACGACATTCTGATTCAAGCTTTCAAACTGCCAAGTCTCATACAGAGTTAGTGCTGGCATTTCTAAGGTCACATGGATGGAAGGTGAACGAAAAGAAAAGTTCACTCGTTCCACTCACAAGAGTTCCCTTCCTGGGGACTCTTATAGATTCTGTAGAAATGAAGATTTACCTGACAGAGGACAGGCTAACAAGACTTCAAAGTGCTTGCCGCACCCTTCATTCCATTCAACACCCGTCAGTGGCTCAATGCATGGAGGTAATCGGCTTAATGGTAGCGGCAATGGACATAGTACCCTTTGCACGCTTACACCTCAGACCACTGCAACTGTGCATGCTAAGTCAGTGGAATGGGGATTACTCAGACTTATCCCCTTCTCTGAATCTGGATCAAGAGACCAGAAATTCTCTTCTATGGTGGCTTTCTCGGCCACATCTGTCCAGGGGGATGCCATTCAGCAGACCAGACTGGACAATTGTAACAACAGACGCCAGCCTTCTAGGTTGGGGTGCCGTCTGGAATTCTCTGAAGGCTCAGGGACAATGGAGTCAGGAGGAGAGTCTCCTGCCAATAAACATTCTGGAATTGAGAGCAGTTCTCAATGCCCTCCTGGCTTGGCCCCAGTTGACAACTCGGGGGTTCATCAGGTTTCAGTCGGACAACATCACGACTGTAGCTTACATCAACCATCAGGGAGGGACAAGAAGCTCCCTAGCTATGATGGAAGTATCAAAGATAATTCGCTGGGCAGAGTCTCACTCTTGCCACCTGTCAGCAATCCACATCCCGGCAGTGGAGAACTGGGAGGCGGATTTCTTAAGTCGTCAGACTTTTCATCCGGGGGAGTGGGAACTTCATCCGGAGGTCTTTGCCCAAATACTTCGACGTTGGGGCAAACCAGAGATAGATCTCATGGCGTCTCGACAGAACGCCAAGCTTCCTCGTTACGGGTCCAGATCCAGGGATCCAGGAGCAGTCCTGATAGATGCTCTGACAGCATCTTGGGACTTCAGGATGGCTTACGTGTTTCCACCCTTCCCGTTGCTTCCTCGATTGATTGCCAGAATCAAACAAGAGAGAGCATCAGTGATTCTAATAGCACCTGCGTGGCCACGCAGGACTTGGTATGCAGACCTGGTGGACATGTCATCCTGTCCACCTTGGTCTCTACCTCTGAAACAGGACCTTCTGATACAGGGTCCCTTCAAACATCAAAATCTAACTTCTCTGAAGCTGACTGCTTGGAAATTGAACGCTTGATTTTATCAAGACGTGGGTTTTCTGAGTCAGTTATTGATACCTTAATACAGGCTAGGAAACCTGTTACCAGAAAGATTTACCATAAGATATGGCGTAAATACCTATATTGGTGTGAATCCAAAGGTTACTCTTGGAGTAAGGTTAGGATTCCTAGGATATTGTCTTTTCTACAAGAAGGTTTAGAAAAGGGTTTATCTGCTAGTTCATTAAAGGGACAGATCTCAGCTCTGTCCATTCTGTTACACAAACGTCTGTCAGAAGTTCCTGACGTCCAGGCTTTTTGTCAGGCTTTGGCCAGGATTAAGCCTGTGTTTAAAACTGTTGCTCCACCATGGAGTTTAAACCTTGTTCTTAATGTTTTACAGGGCGTTCCGTTTGAACCCCTTCATTCCATTGATATAAAGTTGTTATCTTGGAAAGTTCTATTTTTAATGGCTATTTCCTCGGCTCGAAGAGTCTCTGAATTATCAGCCTTACATTGTGATTCTCCTTATTTGATTTTTCATTCGGATAAGGTAGTCCTGCGTACTAAACCTGGGTTCTTACCTAAGGTAGTTACTAACAGGAATATCAATCAAGAGATTGTTGTTCCTTCTTTATGCCCAAATCCTTCTTCAAAGAAGGAACGTCTACTGCACAACCTGGATGTAGTCCGTGCTCTAAAATTTTACTTACAGGCAACTAAGGAATTTCGACAAACCTCTTCTCTGTTTGTCATTTACTCTGGGCAGAGGAGAGGTCAAAAAGCTTCCGCTACCTCTCTTTCTTTTTGGCTTCGTAGCATAATTCGTTTAGCTTATGAGACTGCTGGACAGCAGCCTCCTGAAAGAATTACAGCTCATTCTACTAGAGCTGTGGCTTCCACTTGGGCCTTCAAGAATGAGGCCTCTGTTGAACAGATTTGCAAGGCTGCAACTTGGTCTTCGCTTCATACTTTTTCCAAATTTTACAAATTTGACACTTTTGCTTCATCGGAGGCTATTTTTGGGAGAAAGGTTCTTCAGGCAGTGGTTCCTTCTGTATAAAGAGCCTGCCTATCCCTCCCGTCATCCGTGTACTTTTGCTTTGGTATTGGTATCCCAGAAGTAATGATGACCCGTGGACTGATCACACTTAACAGAAGAAAACATAATTTATGCTTACCTGATAAATTCCTTTCTTCTGTAGTGTGATCAGTCCACGGCCCGCCCTGTTTTTAAGGCAGGTAAATATTTTTTAATTTATACTCCAGTCACCACTTCACCCTTGGCTTTTCCTTTCTCGTTGGTCCTTGGTCGAATGACTGGGAGTGACGTAGAGGGGAGGAGCTATATGCAGCTCTGCTGGGTGAATCCTCTTGCACTTCCTGTTGGGGAGGAGTAATATCCCAGAAGTAATGATGACCCGTGGACTGATCACACTACAGAAGAAAGGAATTTATCAGGTAAGCATAAATTAGGTTTTCTCACATTCAAAAACAAAACAAAAACAAATCAGTGACCAATATAGCCACCTTTCTTTGCAAGGACACTCAAAAGCCTGCCATCCATGGATTCTGTCAGTGTTTTGATCTGTTCACCATCAACATTGCGTGTAGCAGCAACCACAGCCTCCCAGACACTGTTCAGAGAGGTGTACTTTTTTCCCTCCTTGTAAATCTCACATTTGATGATGGACCACAGGTTCTCAATGGGGTTCAGATCAGGTGAACAAGGAGGCCATGTCATTAGATTTTCTTCTTTTATACCCTTTCTTGCCAGCCACGCTGTGGAGTACTTGGACGCGTGTGATGGAGCATTGTCCTGCATGAAAATCATGTTTTTCTTGAAGGATGCAGACTTCTTCCTGTACCACTGCTTGAAGAAGGTGTCTTCCAGAAACTGGCAGTAGGACTGGGAGTTGAGCTTGACTCCATCCTCAACCCGAAAAGGCCCCACAAGCTCATCTTTGATGATACCAGCCCAAACCAGTACTCCACCTCCACCTTGCTGGCGTCTGAGTCGGACTGGAGCTCTCTGCCCTTTACGAATCCAGCCACGGGCCCATCCATCTGGCCCATCAAGACTCACTCTCATTTCATCAGTCCATAAAACCTTAGAAAAATCAGTCTTGAGATATTTCTTGGCCCAGTCTTGACGTTTCAGCTTGTGTGTCTTGTTCAGTGGTGGTCGTCTTTCAGCCTTTCTTACCTTGGCCATGTCTCTGAGTATTGCACACCTTGTGCTTTTGGGCACTCCAGTGATGTTGCAGCTCTGAAATATGGCCAAACTGGTGGCAAGTGGCATCTTGGCAGCTGCACGCTTGACTTTTCTCAGTTCATGGGCAGTTATTTTGCGCCTTGGTTTTTCCACACGCTTCTTGCGAGCCTGTTGACTATTTTGAATGAAACGCTTGATTGTTCGATGATCACGCTTCAGAAGCTTTGCAATTTTAAGAGTGCTGCATCCCTCTGCAAGATATCTCACTATTTTTGACTTTTCTGAGCCTGTCAAGTCCTTCTTTTGACCCATTTTGCCAAAGGAAAGGAAGTTGCCTAATAATTATGCACACCTGATATAGGGTGTTGATGTCATTAGACCACACCCCTTCTCATTACAGAGATGCACATCACCTAATATGCTTAATTGGTAGTAGGCTTTCGAGCCTATACAGCTTGGAGTAAGACAACATGCATAAAGAGGATGATGTGGTCAAAATACTAATTTGCCTAATAATTCTGCACTCCCTGTATTGAAACAACTGTTTATGTATATAATGAAGAATTATGCTGACAATTTGTAACAGTTGTGTTGAACTGGGCCTTATTTTTATGTGTTTTCTTATGATAACAAGAACATTACAGAGACGCCAGGGCCGGCCCTATCAAGTGCAGGTCCCTAGGCAGATTGACAGAGCGGGGCCTCTACGCAGAACAAAAAATACCTAAAAGAAATGGGGCAATGCACTGTACCACACAAACACACAGATATAATACACACACAAAGATACTTATATACACATACATCCACACACTCAGGTACACAGATAAATACATACACAGGTGTACACACAGAGCACCTCCCCCTACACACATACAGCCCATACACAGCCCACACACACACACAGAGATAGAGCCCCCCCACACACACACACAGAGAGAGCTTCCCCCCCCCACACACATACAGAGATAGAGCCCCCCCACACACACACAGAGATATAGCCCCCCACACACACAGAGAGCTAGAGCCCCCCCACACACACACACAGAGATAGAGCCCCCCCCCCACACACACACAGATAGAGCCCCCCCCCACACACACACACAGAGCACACACACACACACACACACACACACAGATAGAGCACACACACACAGAGATAGAGCCCCCACACACACACAGATAAAGCACTCACACACACACACACAGAGCCCCCCCCACACACAGATAGAGCCCCCACACACACACAGATAGAGCCCACCACACACACACAGATAGAGCCCCACACACACACACACACACACAGATAGAACCCCCCCACACACTCACACACAGATAGAGCACACACACACACACAGATAGAGCCCCCCACACACACACAGATAAAGCACTCACACACACACACAGAGCCCCCCCCACACACACAGATAGAGCCCCCCCCACACACACAGATAGAGCCCCCCCCACACACACACAGATAGAGCCCCCCCCCACACACACACACACATAGATAGAGCCCTCCCACACACACACAGATAGAGCCCCCCCCCCACACACACACACAGATAGAGCCCACACACACACACAGATAGAGCCCACACACACACACACACACACAGATAGAGCCCCCACACACACACAGATAGAGCCCACACACACACAGAGATAGAGCCCACACACACACAGAGATAGAGCCCACACACACACACACACACAGAGCCCCCCCCCCACACACACACAGATAGAGCCCCCCCCACACACACACACAGATAGAGCCCCCCCCACACACACACATAGATAGAGCCCTGCCACACACACACAGATAGAGCCCCCCACACACACAAACACAGATAGAGCCCACACACACACACACACACACACACACACAGATAGAGCCCACACACACAAATAGAGCCCCCAACACACACACAGATAGAGCCCCACACACACACACACAGATAGAGCCCCCCACACACACACACAGATAGAGCCCCCACACACACACTCAGATAGAGCCCACACACAGAGCCCTCACACACACACTCAGATAGAGCCCACACACAGAGCCCCCCCACACACACACAGATAGAGCCCCCCCCACACACAGATAGAGCCCCCCCCCCACACACAGATAGAGCCCCCCACACACACACACACAGATAGAGCCCCCACACACAAACAGATAGAGCCCACACACACACACACACAGATAGAGCCCCCCCCACACACACACAGATAGAGCCCACACACACACACACAGAGCCCCCCCCACACACACACAGAGCCCCCCCCACACACACACACACAGAGCCCACACACACACAGATAGAGCCCACACACAGAGCCCCCCCACACACAGATAGAGAGCCCCCCACACACACACAGATAGAGCCCCCCCCCACACACAGAGCACACACGCACACACAGAGAGAGCACACACAGAGCACAAACACACACAGAGCACACACACACAGATAGAGCCCACACACACACAGAGCACACACGCACACACAGAGAGAGCACACACAGAGCGCGCACACACAGAGAGAGCACACACAGAGCCCCACACACACACACAGAGCACACACGCACACACAGAGAGAGCACACACAGAGCACAAACACACACAGAGCACACACACACAGATAGAGCCCACACACACACAGAGCACACACGCACACACAGAGAGAGCACACACACACAGATAGAGCCCACACACACACACACAGAGAGAGCACACACAGAGCACACACACACAGATAGAGCCCACACACACACACACAGATAGAGCCCTCCCACACACACACAGATAGAGCCCCCCCCCACACACACACACAGATAGAGCCCACACACACACACAGATAGAGCCCACACACACACACACACACACAGATAGAGCCCCCACACACACACAGATAGAGCCCACACACACACAGAGATAGAGCCCACACACACACAGAGATAGAGCCCACACACACACACACACACAGAGCCCCCCCCCACACACACACAGATAGAGCCCCCCCCACACACACACACAGATAGAGCCCCCCCCACACACACACATAGATAGAGCCCTGCCACACACACACAGATAGAGCCCCCCACACACACAAACACAGATAGAGCCCACACACACACACACACACAGATAGAGCCCACACACACAAATAGAGCCCCCAACACACACACAGATAGAGCCCCACACACACACACACAGATAGAGCCCCCCACACACACACACAGATAGAGCCCCCACACACACACTCAGATAGAGCCCACACACAGAGCCCTCACACACACACTCAGATAGAGCCCACACACAGAGCCCCCCCCCCCCACACACACAGATAGAGCCCCCACACACACACAGATAGAGCCCCCCCCCACACACAGATAGAGCCCCCCACACACACACACACAGAGCCCCCACACACAAACAGATAGAGCCCACACACACACACACACAGATAGAGCCCCCCACACACACACACAGATAGAGCCCACACACACACACACAGAGCCCCCCCCCCCACACACACACAGAGCCCACACACACACAGATAGAGCCCACACACAGAGCCCCCCCACACACAGATAGAGAGCCCCCCACACACACACAGATAGAGCCCCCCCCACACACACAGAGCACACACGCACACACAGAGAGAGCACACACAGAGCACAAACACACACAGAGCACACACACACAGATAGAGCCCACACACACACAGAGCACACACGCACACACAGAGAGAGCACACACAGAGCACACACACACAGATAGAGCGCACACACAGAGAGAGCACACACAGAGCCCCCCACACACACACAGAGCACACACGCACACACAGAGAGAGCACACACAGAGCACAAACACACACAGAGCACACACACACAGATAGAGCCCACACACACACAGAGCACACACGCACACACAGAGAGAGCACACACACACAGATAGAGCCCACACACACACACACAGAGAGAGCACACACAGAGCACACACACACAGATAGAGCCCACACACACACACACACAGATAGAGCCCACACACACGCCCACACACAGATAGAGCCCACACACAGATAGAGCCCCCACACACACATAGAACCCACACACACACACACAGAGCCCACACACACACATAGAGCCCACACACACACACATAGATAGAGCCCACACACACACACAGATAGAGCCCACACACACACAGTGCCCCCCCACACACACAGAGACCCCCCCCCCACACACAGAGAGACACCCCCACACACAGAGCCCACACACATACACAGCCCACACACACAGAGCCCACACACACAAACACAGAGCCCACACACACACACACAGAGCGCCCACACACACATACACAGAGCCCACACACACACGCCCCCCCCCACACACACACAGAGACCCCCACACACAGAGCCCACACACATACACAGCCCACACACACAGAGCCTACACACACACACACAGAGCCCACACACACAAACACAGAGCCCACACACACACACACACACACACACACACAGAGTGCCCACACACACACATACACAGAGCCCACACACACACACACACAGAGCGCCCACACACACATACACAGAGCCCCCCCCCCCACACACACACACACACAGAGCCCCCCCCCCCACACACACACACACAGAGCGCACACACACACATACACAGAGCCCACACACACACACACAGAGCGCTCACACACACATACACAGAGCCCACACACACAAACACAGAGCCCACACACACACACACAGAGCGCCCACACACACATACACAGAGCCAACACACACACACACAGAGCGCCCACACACACATACACAGAGCCCACACACACACACACACACAGAGCGCCCACACACACATACACAGAGCCCACACACACACACAGAGCGCTCACACACACATACACAGAGCCCACACACACACAGAGCCCACACACACATACACAGAGCCCACACACACACACACACAGAGCCCCCCCACACACACACACACAGAGCGCCCACACACACATACACAGAGCCCACACACACATACACAGAGCCCCCCACACACACACACACACATAGAGCGCTCACACACACATACACAGAGCCCACACACACAAACACAGAGCCCACACACACAGAGCACACACACACACATACACAGAGCCCACCCACACACACACACATAGAGCGCTCACACACACATACACAGAGCTCACACACACAGAGAGCCCACACACACACACACACACACAGAGCGCCCACACACACATACACAGAGCCCACACACACACACATACACAGAGCCCACACACACACACACACACACACATAGAGCGCTCACACACACATACACAGAGCCCACACACACATACACAGAGCCCCCCCCACACACACACACACACATAGAGCGCTCACACACACATACACAGAGCCCACACACACAAACACAGAGCCCACACACACAGAGCACACACACACACATACACAGAGCCCACCCACACACACACACACACACACATAGAGCGCTCACACACACATACACAGAGCTCACACACACAGAGAGCCCACACACACACACACACACACAGAGCGCCCACACACACATACACAGAGCCCACACACACATACACAGAGCCCACACACACACACACACACACACACACACACACATAGAGCGCTCACACACACATACATAGAGCCCACACACACACAGAGCCCACACACACAAACACAGAGCCCACACACACACAGAGCACCCACACACACATACACAGAGCCCACACACACATACACAGAGCCCCCCCCCACACACACACACACATAGAGCGCTCACACACACATACACAGAGCCCACACACACAAACACAGAGCCCACACACACAGAGCACCCACACACACATACACAGAGCCCACACACACACACACACATAGAGCGCTCACACACACATACACAGAGCTCACACACACAGAGAGCCCACACACACACACACACACAGAGCGCCCACACACACATACACAGAGCCCACACACACATACACAGAGCCCACACACACACACACACACACACACAGCGCTCACACACACATACACAGAGCCCACACACACACAGAGCCCACACACACAAACACAGAGCCCACACACACACACAGAGCACCCACACACACATACACAGAGCCCACACACACAGAGCCCACACACACAGAGCCTACACACACACACACACACACAGAGCCCACACACACAGAGCATGTGATTTAAAACAACTTTCCAGTATCTATTTTGTTTTGTTCTCTTAATATCCTTTGTCAAAAGGGATATTTAGGTAGTCTCAGGAGCTGCTGATTTGTGGCGCCCATATATGCTTTATGTTATTGGCTCACACAAAACATTCAGCTAGCTCCCAGTAGTGCATTGCTGCACATTCAACAAATAATACCAAGATAATAAAGCAAACTAGATAATAGAAGTAAATTGGAAAGTTGTTTAAAATTGTAAGTTCCATCTGAATCAAAAAATAATTGGGGCTTCCCTTTAAGGACCATCTGTGACCCTGCATGTCAGCCTGCTACTCTATATAAACTCTGCAGAAGTAATAGCCTCACTATTGTGTAAAACAGCTCCTAGTTCACAAACATCTTATTTAAATATAATTTCAATACTGTCTGTATATTTCCCTTCCATGTGAGCTGAGGTTAAAGGGATAGGAAAAAAAATGAAACTTGCATAATTTAGATATAGCAGGTCATTTTAAGACACTTTTAAAGTCACTCCTATTTTCACATTTACTTTGTTCTTTCAGAAACCTTTATTAAAAAAGAATGTGTACACATCCTACACAACTGGGAGCGAACTGCTGATTGGTAGCTACACATTTGTTTCTTGTCATTGTCTCACCATATGTCTTCTCAGCTAGCTACCATTATTGTAATGCTGGACTGGAGTTGGTTTTAGCTATGCAGGAATAGAACAAGCAAGCAAGAGTGCAATAAAAAAATATCTCTAGCATATCAGAGCATTTTCAGGGTTCAAAGGATTGATGAAACAGGTGTTATACTATATTCTATGCTTTTGTACATGTTAATGTCATTGAATTAATTCAAATGGAATCTCATCTACTGGATTTGAATGGGTTAGAATATAAATTCAGTGTTTCTGGGTGGCAAATTCTTATGGAACAGAATGGTGTCCAAAATTTGGAGAATTAAAATGTTACAATGAATACTTATTGTGCTCTGAATGGGCTGTTCCACATTATCTTTGAATGATCATTGTTTATTATTAGTATGCATTTTAATATACAGCTCAGAAATATTGTGCATCTTCAAGAAAAATCATGAATTAATTATGTTCACAAATATAATATAAATCTAAAGAAAATATGTTACCATAGCAACATGTCTTATGTACCAGTGTCCTACTTCTATTGAGTGACAAAACATCAGGATGAATTTAAAAAACATGTAAGAAAGTCAGTAATGTTATTAATTAGTTATTAAAGCATTCTATGTCTTTCTAAATTATTGTTATCAGTAATTGGGACAGTGTTCCTAATGCTATTCATACCTTTTACATACTGAGGTCCTTCTTACTGTTTACACAATATGTTGGGGGTTTTTTTTTTAGACATGACATTTTGACATATCAGGTTATTTTAGGTCATTTGGGATATTACAAAGATTTAAAATAAGAACCCCAACTAAAGTTATAGGATATTGTAGCTTCACTGGCTTCTATTAATGCACTTAATATTGTAATGCAGCAAGTAAAATAATATTTACTATAAAATATTGGCTCTGGAATCTATTGCTTTGGTCAAGCAGTCACTAAATGAAATAAAAAGGAAAAAAATATCTGTATTTTTTCTTTCAAAAGAATGTATTAGTCTGAGACTTATAAAGGAAAAAAAATATTTCTCAATCTTTACTCAAAGTGGATGGATAACAGAAATGGTGATGTAATGGGGGCACGGAGACACGCACCCCATCATAATGGCTGTGCCCCAGCTGTTATCCTGGGTTTCCCACAGCTCTTCCCCGTCCTACCTACACCAGCCAGGCCCTGCCAGACCCCGCACATTGCCCGCTGACCCAACAATCACATGCCTGGTCTTGCCCCGAGGAACACAAAATGCTAGTGAGCTTTCAAGAAGTGCCCTTCGCCCCCCAAGCACTATATGTTACCTGTCATAGCCATATATATTTATTTAGGCTCCAGGCTTAGAGGGATGTCTGCAAGTCACTCACACATCACACATTGATCCAGATACACACATACCTGGTCCTTCATGCTGCCTCCCGAGTCGGTCCCACACTCGCCCACTGCCTGTTACTCCTCCACCTGTGCTCTCTTGTGCCGACGCTCCGCCTACTCAAAACTTGTGCCAACATTTTTTAAAGTGGAAGCACACAAAATAATAATATTTTTTTTTGTTTGTTTGAACAAAGACTGTGGGGCCCCCTAACTGCGGAGAACTAGGCGGCTGCCTCACCTGCCTTGCCCTAAGGCCGACCTTGCCTGAGCAGGGCTACCATTTGTGCAGCAGGTGCAGTGGCACCAGGGTTGAAGTGGGGGGGGGGCATAGCAGCCAGTCTATTCAAAGGCATTTGTAGAATGTGTACAATCCTAATGCAGGGGAGCCTTTTATTAGTGCAGGTTGTATGTTTATCTATCTCTCTACCTATCATCTGTCTTTCTATGTATCTATCTATCTATCTACCTATCATGGGTCTTTCTATGTATCTATCTACCTATCATCTATCTATCTATCTACAGTAGCTATCTCTATCTATCATCTATCTATCATCTATCTTTCTATGTATCTCTCTGTCTGTCTATCAATCTATCTTTCTATTTATCTCTCTGTCTATCTATCATCTATCTATCTCTATCATCTATCTTTCTATGTATCTATCATCTATATTTCTATGTATCTATCATCTATCTTTCTATGTATCTCTCTATCTATCATCTATCTATCTATATATATATATATAGGATACAAGAAGAAAGGCGAGGACTCAGGAACTTGAAGCCAGGTGACTTTATTTGGTATACAAAGGTGAGTAGCACTAACACAGGTGTGCAAGGGGTGCTAGAGCTGACGCGTTTCGCGCATGCTCACATGCGCTTCATCAGAGATCTAGTGGTGTTACCTGTGGAAGGTTTATATAGAGAGTATCGGCCAATAGAACAAAATTCACAAAAGTGGGCAGCACTAATGCCAGCACTGATCCCTGTAATAATATACTAAAACTGGGTGTAAACGTGTACTATCTCAAGTGAGTGTATAAGTGAATAAGTAAGTGTCATCAGTGAATAACTTTTTAAAATCTGTTGATTAAATCAAGAAAAAAAGTATTTTTTAGTGCAAAGTGAAAGGAAACATGGGAGATAATTAAAAAGTGATGTTAAAATCAGGTGATGGTGAATTAATTAGGATGAACTATTGGCACAATGTTCACTACATTCAGACTAAAAGACTGGAGACCAGGGGCGGAGAGGGTCCGAGAGGGGATACTCTCCACCCCTGGGCTCCATAATTGTGTTAAAAGCACACATCCTAGGCGTGCATTGTGGTTACTATTACTACTTTTTTGTATTTTTTTACTTTTATTTTTTTGTCATGTATTAATGTATGTTTTTATTTGTTTGTTTTATTTTTTATTTTTTATTCTTTTATTCATTTCCTTTCTTTTCTATACACCTCGTGATATTTGTCTTCATGCTACTAAATTCTTTGTCTGAAATATCTTTAAATTAATTTGGCCCTGAGATCACAAAGAATCAATGGTACGTTATTCTTAAATTTTATAAGTTGATTATCTCCATAGCATTGGATTCCTGTATTGGTAGCAGGGACACTTGTAATGTTTGCTGTACCATAAAACTCTCATTACAAATTATGAAACTAAGTTTTGAATGGACTAATAGATTAGAAAGGGCATTATTCCTG
Source organism: Bombina bombina (assembly GCF_027579735.1). NCBI lineage: Eukaryota > Metazoa > Chordata > Amphibia > Anura > Bombinatoridae > Bombina > Bombina bombina. The sequence continues at coordinate 850,493,607 of NC_069500.1, read as the reverse complement.
AAAGTCGCAAGATCACACTTGGGGATAGAGAAAAAGGGGGGTACATTAGAGAAAAATCTAAAATTACTAAATTAAAACAATATGTATCTACCAAAAAAGGTATCTTGCTAGTGAAGAAAGAAAAATTGATTAGATAAGGCGTATAAAGATAAGACGTATAAAAATAAAACATATAAAAATAAAAATGAATGTAAAAATAAATGTTGAAAAATAAATGTTGAAAAAAAAAATGTTGAAAAATAAATGTTGAAAAAAGGGGGATAATAGTAATAATGATAATTAATAGTAATATATGGCCATATCTTTACTGCATAGGTAGGGAATTAAGCAGGGTGCTTAGGCAAGGCCAATAGGATAGTAGATTCTATGTGCCCCTAGTGGCCGGACAAGTTAACACAGTATATGGAGTGGATACCTAGTTTTTGTGTCAGGACCAAGGGGGAAAAAAAACTAAACCTATTGGACATTAATAGCCCGCTCTATGTAAGCATAATGCAGGTGACGCGGGTACCCGGGTAGGGAGTACGGAGGTCAGATCAGAAAAAGAATACTGAGTGCTAAGTTAGAGCGGTATGCAATTCTGGAATCGGCAATGGCCATTAGAAGAAAAATGGTCTGAATGTAAGGTATAAGTTACAAACCAGTGAAAGAAAAGGGAACACTAAAAGTTATCTAAATAAAACAGAAACCTAGGGACAGACATTCCTGGGCCTGGAGTTGAGTGTTAGGACAGAGGGGGAGGAGGGGAGATGATGAGGGGAAATAAAGGGGGGGGGGAATTAAGAAAGGGGCAGAAAAGTCCCCTGCTGATGGGGCATATATCAAACCTAATCATTGAATAGGTCAAGGTCATGTCTCATATTAATGCCATGGGGAGATTTGGTATGAAGAGTAAATATCCAGTATGCCTCTCTCTTCTGGAGTTTCCCAACCCTATCCCCTCCTCTGATATCATTGTGGTTATGTTCGATGCCTACAAATGTAAAAAGATGTTTAATGTGATTACCATGAGACCGGAAATGTTTAGCTACGGGGGTTCTAGGAATTTCATCTTCTAAGGATAATAGGTGTTGTCTGATGCGGTCCTTGAGTGGTCGTGTGGTGAGGCCTATGTATTGGAGGGAGCACTGCCGACATGTAATTAAATATACTACAAAACGGGTAGTACAGTCTATTCTTTGTTTGATAGAGAATGTTTTACCCGTGCTGGAAGAGGTGAAGTGATCTGTTTTCTGAGTGTAATTGCAACTCTTACAGGTATGGCCACATTTAAAGGAACCTTTACTGAGGCTGAGCCAGTGTGTCCCAGGTGTGGGTTTGTTGGTGAAATGTTTCCTAACCCTATCCCCCACTGTGGGGGCCTTCTTGGCTACACATTTAATTTGTTGTTTAGTTATGTGTTGTAGTTTGGCGTCACTCTGGAGAATGGGAAGGTATTTGAGTACTATTTTGCAGACCTCATCAAATTGTCTGCTGTATTGGGTAGAAAAGACAATTTCATCAGTAAATGCATTTTTCTTTGTGGTGTTAGTAGTATTTCTACTAGTGTAGCTTGAAAACAGAGTCTGCCTCTCTATTTTACTCACTTGGTTGGCTGTTTGTATGAGTGACTTCTTATTGTAACCCCTCTCTAGGAGTCTCTGGGTGATTGCATCTGCCTGTATTCTGTACTGTTGAATGTTGGAACAGTTTCTGCGCGCCCTAATGTATTGGCCTTTGGGGATGCCCCTGATAGTGTGTCTAACATGGCAAGAGTCAGCTCTAAGTATGGTATTACGTGCTAGGGTCTTCCTGTGAATTGTGGAAATGATGTTAGATCCTTCATCTATATAAAGATGTAAATCTAAATAAGCTATAGAATTAAATGATAACGAATACGTAAACTTAAGATTAAACTGGTTATCATTAAGAAGGTCTACCAGGGTGTGTGCCTCTGTCCGGTTATCAGAGTTCCAAATGACTATGAGGTCGTCGATGTAGCGGCCATACACAACTAGATTGTCCCTGAGGGGGAAGTCGTCAGCATAAATGCTGTTAAGTTCCAGCCAGCCCATGTATAAATTGGCATATGCGGGGGCAAATTTTGCCCCCATGGCTGTGCCACAATTCTGCAAATAGAATTCCCCCCCAGAGACAAAGTAGTTGTGTGAGAGAAGGAATTTGGCAGTGGAAACTACAAATTGAATATATTCATCAGAGAATGAAGTGTATCTCCTGATCATTTGACCCAGGGCCTCCAATCCCTTCTGGTGGGGTATACTAGAGTAGAGGGCCGTCACATCTATGGTGAGCCACTGAAAAATTGGTTGCCATTTGATGTCATTCAGTTGGTAGAGAAGGTGGGCACTGTCTCTGATATAGCCAGGCAATGTGGTAACTATGGGTTATAAGACTGAGTCAAGCCAGGCCCCCAATCTCTCACATAGGGACCCCATGCTAGCCACTATGGGTCTCCCTGGGGGTCTGGTCAGAGTCTTGTGTATCTTGGGCACGACCCTAAAGGTTGGAGTAAGAGGATTCTCTATAAATAGATATTCCATGGTTTCCTTGGTGATGAAACCATTCTCTAGGGCCGTGTCCAAGAACGAGAGTAGTTTTTGGCTGAACCTAGAAGTGGGGTCATAACCTAAACGTGTGTAGGTGGAAGTGTCCCCAAGGTGCACATTGATTTCTTCCATATAATCGGTGGTATTGAGGATCACTACTGCCCCACCCTTGTCTGCCTGTGTTATTACTATGTCAGAGTTGGTCTCTAGTTCAGCCAATGCATTTTTTTCTTCGTGGGTAATATTGTGTTTGACTGTTGCATGAGTATCTTTTATGGTCTCATAAAGTGATGTGATGCCTCTCAGTACTGTATCTTGGTATAGTTCGATACTGGGGCTTCTGGCCTGGACAGGGTAAAAGAATGAACAGTCTTTGTGTGGAAAATTATGTGTGGATGATGAGGAACTGGGGGTGTTGTTTTGTAGTGATAGTAATGTGTTAAAATCACATTGGTCTCTAAATAGTAGACCTGAGTGGGTACTGTCTAAAAGTGTTAAGGGAGGCTCTAGAGGAGGATTCTCCATGTGTGTCTCAGAAAAGTGTTTCCTTAGTGTGAGTTTGCGGACTAGTCTGTTGATGTCTATAACAGTAGAAAAGACATCAAAATTTGTGCTAGGTGCAAAAGTGAGTCCTTTATTAAGTATGGAGATCTGTGCAGATGTGAGTTGAATATTTGACAGATTAATCACATTAATTATTTCTTTTTGTTTTTTGAGGCTGTCCTGCTGGGGTACCGATGTGCCTGACTTGAGGCTTTAGGGGTACTGGTTTGACTGGGTGATTTGACAAGGGTGGCCAGAGTCGTTCTAGTAGGGACACCAGTGTCTGTATTAGCAGAGGTGGAAGGTTCACTAGGCTCAGCTGTGGGAGTGCTGGGGGATTGTGGAAGAGATGTTTCTGAGTCAGTGGTTTCTATACTAGAAAAAGTGACTTTCTTCCCATTTGTGTTACCCCTGCGTTTTTTATTACTATTCTTGGAGGTGTTGGAATTCCCCCTCCCCCTGGTGGGCCTAAGTTGTTGCCATGAATAAACTATGTTAAGGTCATAGTCCTTTGTGTCACGATTATATTTGGACACTTTTCTGCTGGATAAGTCCATATCTAATTTGTTGATGGTTTCCTCTAGCTGTGCTGTGTAATCTTTATATTGACTGGTGGCCTCAAAGGGTTGGATGTGAGTCTCTGTAGCTTTGATTTCTGTCAGGATTAAGTCTCTTTCCTGTCTTTTATGTCTCAGTAGTTGATTCATAAGGGTCATGGAACATCTAGTTAGAGTGTGGTTCCACTCCTCCATTAACTCTGGTAGTTGTTGAGCAAAGGAGGGGAATTTTTTCATCCTTAGCCCACGTGGGACCTTCCCCTCCTTGATATACAAGTCCAGAAATTCTATGTCCCACCAGAGATTGGTCTCCTTATATCGGAGTTTCTCCAGGCCTGAAAATAATGAAGGCAAATTTTCTTCCCTAGGTACTGTAGGTAAAGCATTAGCCCCTTGGAGTGCTGTGGCCAGAATGTGCCTGCGTTTGTCATCAGAAGATTCCCCTGTGGGATGTGTGGTTGCAGTTTCTGACATTTCGGCCATGGTATATCAATAGAAAATATGTGGTATAAGAGAGATCAGAATTATGAGCAAAACCAGTTAAAGAAACAAGAGAATGATGCTGTCTCTCTTATCAGCCCGCTGACCCAACAATCACATGCCTGGTCTTGCCCCGAGGAACACAAAATGCTAGTGAGCTTTCAAGAAGTGCCCTTCGCCCCCCAAGCACTATATGTTACCTGTCATAGCCATATATATTTATTTAGGCTCCAGGCTTAGAGGGATGTCTGCAAGTCACTCACACATCACACATTGATCCAGTCGGTCCCACACTCGCCCACTGCCTGTTACTCCTCCACCTGTGCTCTCTTGTGCCGACGCTCCACCTACTCAAAACTTGTGCCAAAATTTTTTAAATAAAAATGGCGCCAAAAAAAAAAAAATTTAAAAGTGGAAGCACACAAAATAATAATATTTTTTTTTGTTTGTTTGAACAAAGACTGCGGGGCCCCCTAACTGCGGAGAACTAGGCGGCTGCCTCACCTGCCTTGCCCTAAGGCTGACCTTGCCTGAGCAGGGCTACCATTTGTGCAGCAGGTGCAGTGGCACCAGGGTTGAAGTGCGGGGGGGGGGGGCATAGCAGCCAGTCTATTCAAAGGCATTTGTAGAATGTGTACAATCCTAATGCAGGGGAGCCTTTTATTAGTGAAGGTTGTATGTTTATCTATCTCTCTACCTATCATCTGTCTTTCTACGTATCTATCTATCTACCTATCATGGGTCTTTCTATGTATCTATCTACCTATCATCTATCTTTCTATCTATCTATCTACAGTAGCTATCTCTATCTATCATCTATCTATCATCTATCTTTCTATGTATCTCTCTGTCTGTCTATCAATCTATCTTTCTATTTATCTCTCTGTCTATCTATCATCTATCTTTCTATGTATCTATCATCTATATTTCTATGTATCTATCATCTATCTTTCTATGTATCTCTCTATCTATCATCTATCTATCTATCTATCTATCTATCTATATATTTATACATATATATCTTTCTATTCATCTATCCATTTATCTATCTGTCTGTCAACCTATCATCTATCTTTCAATGTATTTCTCTATCTGTCTATCTTTCTATGTATTTCTCTATCTATCATCTATCTTTCTATGTATGTATGTATCTTTCTTTCTGTATGTCTGTCTACCTATCATCTATCTATCTATCTTCTATCTTTCTATGTATCTATATATCTGTCTGTCTGTCTATCTATCTTTCTATCTATCTATCTATCTATCTATCTTCCAAATAATTATAAAGGGCAGCATGTATATTATATTTGGGAGGCCAAAAACATTTTGCACCAGGGACCTCTGTTAAGTAGGTCCACTTCTGCCCGATGCTTGCCATAAACTCACTCTATTAACTGGACATTTACAACAGCTGTAAAAACAAGAGTGCATAGACTTCTCCAGAAAACCAGAAATGGTTGTCCTTTTGATCTAATATTATTGTTTTATTCACCATATGGAGTATTTTATGCATAATTATCATATACAACAATAACAATATAAGTATTACACAGTATCATTGATATTGCTGTTTTTCTTTATTGTTCAATGTCCTTCTAGGTGAGAAATTGAACCCAGGTATTATTATTCCTATTAAAGAGACCATAAACTCAAAATTAAAATTAGGATTCAGATAGAGCATGCATTTTACTTTATAGTTTACTTTTGTTATTAAATTTGCTTCATTCCCTTTGTGGAAGAGTAAACCGAAGTAGGCTCAGGAGCAGCGATGCACTACTGGGAGCTAGCCGGTGATTAGTGATACACAGATATGACTATTGTCATTGGCTTAGCAGATGTGTTCAGCTAGCTCCCAACCATGCTATTCTTTCAATAAAGGATACCAAGATAATGAATCAAAACAGATCATAGAAGTAAATTGGAAAAAAATTAAATTGCATATGCTCTATCTGAATCTTGAAAGTTTGATTTTGACTTTACTGCCCCTTTAAATATATATATATTTATTAAAAAGGAATTATATATAAATGTCATCTTATATATACATTTATTTACTTATAAAAGTGTTGGGGGCTGTGGCTCACATCTTACCAGTATCAATATGCTATAAGGTAAGCTAATGCTAGTTCAGGACGTTTAACCTTTAAAGGGATATGAAACCAACATACAATTTTAAAAAAAGGTTCCAGCTTACTTATTTTATCAAATTTGCCTCATTCCCATGGTATTCTTTGTTGAAAATATACCTAGGTAGGCGCCTGCAGCACAACATGGCAGGAAATAGTGCTGCCATCTAGTGCTCTCGCTTGTGGATAACATTCTTGTAAAACTGCTGCCACATAATGGTCCAGACAAATCCACGCACCTGAACTTCCTGCTTTTCAACAAAAGATACCAAGTGAACAAAGAAATGTTGATAATATAAGTAAATTATAAACTGAAATGATCTATCTAAATCATAAAAGAAAAAACATTGGGTTTCATGTCCCTTTAATTTGTCATCCATACTGCTGCTATTTAGTGAGATAGGCTGATGAGTCTGTTGATCTTATTGGCTCATCACTTTTAGCAAACTCTGCTAGAGTAACGGGCAGCCTGCAATGATGAACAAACGTACACGTTGGATTGGCTATTCGAAAAAACAAAGCTTGATTGCCCTGGTTGTCTATCTATCTATCTATCTATCTCTCTATCTACTGTATCTATCATCTATCTATCTGTCTACAGTATCCATCTATCTATCTATCTATCTATATATCTATCTACAGTATCCATCTATCTATCTACAGTAGCTATCTTCAGTGTCTATCTGTCTATCTATCTATCTATCATATATCTATTTATCTACAGTGTCTGTCTGTCTGTCTCTATCTATCTATCTATCTATCTACAGTATCCATCTATCTATCTACAGTATCTATCTATCTATCTATCTACAGTATCCATCTATCTATCTACAGTATCTATCTCTCTATCTACAGTATCAATCATCTATCTGTCTATCTACAGTATCCATCTATCTATCTACAGTATTTATCATCTATCTGTCTATCTACAGTATCTGTCTATCTATCTATCTATCTACAGTAGCTATCTACAGTATCTATCTATCTATCTATCTATCTATCTATCTATCAATCATATATCTATTTATCTACAGTCTCTGGCTGTCTATCTATCTATCTATCTATCTATCTACAGTATATGTCTACAGTAGCTATCTACAGTATCTATCTATCTATCTATCTATCTATAATATATCTATTTATCTACAGTGTCTGTCTGTCTATCTATCTATCTATCTATCTATCTACAGTATCCGTCTGTCTGTGTATCTGCCTATCTAGCTATCTTGGTTGAATCATTTTTCAAAAGATGAACATTAAGTTCTTCAACACATATCTAAGTGGAGAGCCTTTTTGTCACCTTAGTATCTCTGTCTCTCTTCTTTTTTTTCATATTGGACATATATTTAAGGTTGCACAACTATTAAAATAGTAAAAAGGAAGCTATATGCAATTATTCAGCCATAATGCATTGTCTAATGAAAGATGTCTGCAGTTTTACTTATGTCTTTGTAATTTACATGTTTAATGTTAAAAAATAATCTTTTGCATAACTTAAATGTATTTTTTACTATTTCTATTGTTTATATAATGTGTGTTTAAAATGCAACCTTTTTATTCATTTGTTTTGTTTAGATCAGGAAAGCTCATCACAGAACCTTTATATGATGAAGATGAAGATGTTGCTAATGAACGTTCTCGGATTCTCAATGGCGGAGGACAGACAGATTTACTTAGAATATGTGACTTGTCTAAGGTAATTCTATAATCTAAATAGAAACATACTTTTTTATTTTTTTTTAGTCACAACCCGGTTATTTCACAAGAAATAAAGACAACCAAGAAAACAAAAATTGTGAATAATTAAATAAACACTGATCATTTAAATAAATATTACCAACTCAACCCTCAATGTTGCAAAAAAATATTTTTTTATTACCAAATGGCAACAAAGTTTTATTTAGAAGAGCCGTATAGCTCTAAGTTAAAGGCAAATGTATAATAATCCCAAGGCAAATTGGAACTCTTCCTAATATTTATTATTAAAAGTATGAAAAAAGGAGATTCACAACACTCAGGGTAAACAGCAAACACAAAGTAACAGGAAGTCTAAAGCGCTGCTCCAATGTTTGTACATAGTGCGAATGGCAATTCCTGATGGGCTGCTTACTCTGCCTGCTGAGGCCCTTCTCTCTGACGTAAGCAGAAGGAGAGATACGTTACATAGAGAGGTATTAGCTGGCAATGAGAGAGTAGCACAAGGGATATAATACTCATATGCTAAATCACTTGAAATTGATGCAACATAACTGTAAAAAGCTGAGATAAAAATATCTCCTGGATATCTCTATATAAAAAGGGAAGATATGTTACCTCAAAATGTCTTTAGCTCACCAGAGTTAGTGCTCTGTGAACAGTCAGAGTTGCTGTAAAGCTGCAAGTTGAAAACAAATTGTTTTTTTTTAAAAAAGATAGCCAATCAGCTGAGGTCTTGCATTGCTTTGCAGTGATCTCATGAGATTTTACTTAAATCACATGAGATTTCACACTACTTCCATAAACTGAATACGAAAATAACATGACTGTGTCTGCACATTACAGATGCAAACTTCCTAGTTTGTCCCGGGACTAGCATCCTGATTGGCAGCTTAAAGTTTCTTTACAATGGGGTGTGAATACTTAGGAAATGTGAGGTAAAATATCTTCCTTTTTACATAGAGATGTTTAGGTAATAGTTTCTAGTCAGCTTTCTACAGCTTTCCAGTGCTTCAACATTTCGGTATTATGTTCCTTTAAAGGGACATGCAACCCAAAAAATGTATTTTATGATTCTGATAGAACATAGAATTTTAAACAACTTTCAAATTTATTTCTATTATCAATTTTTCTTTGTTCTCTTGGTATTTTGTGTTAAAAAGCAGAGAGGTAAGCGCAAGAGCGTACATGTGTCTGGAGCACTTTATGGCAGCAGTTTTGCAAGAATGTTATCCATTTGCAAGAGCTAGTGCTATTTCCTACCATTTAGTGCTCCAGACGCCTACCTAGATATCTCTTCAACAAAGAATACCATGGCAGCAAAGAAAATTTGATAATAGAAGTAAATTGTAAACTTTTGTAAATTGTATGCTCTGTCTGAATCACAATTAGAAAATGTTTGGGTTTCATATTCCTTTAAAAAAGTATGTATCCTGAGGATGCATGTGATCTGCTAGTGAAGGCTCAGCTAGCCGTACAATGAGTAATATGGCTATAAAGAGAAATATATCACACACTGGTCAAGTTGTTCATTCTGTCTATACAGCTTCTCAGCAGTTTCTAGAAGTCATTTAAAGATATTGGGGCCTATCTATCAAGCTTCAAATGGCGCTTCATGCCCCGTGTTTCTGGTGAGCCTGAAGGCTCGCCAGAAACAGCAGTTATGAAGCAGCGGTCACAAAGACCGCCGCTCCATAACCCTGTCCACCTGCTCTGAGCAGGCGGACAGACATCGCTGGAATTCAACCCGATACGATCGGGTTGAATTCCGGCGATGTCTGTCCGCCCATTGGCCGCGAGTCTGCAGGTGGCGGCGTTGCACTAGCAGCTCTTATGAGCTGCTGGTGCAATGCTGAATACGGAGAGCGTATTGCTCTCCACATTCAGCAAGGTCTTGTGGACCTGATCTGCGCTGCCGGATCAGGTCCGCAAGACCTTTGTTAAATAGAGGCCATTGCCTCCTGGTCAGAGGCTGCTTCAGGATTAGCGTTAAAGGGAGAGCAAAGTGTTTTAGTGAGTTTTATGTTTGTACAGTATTTTTTAAAAATATTTGTTCATATGTTGACAATGTAAAGTATTTTATTCTCACGAGTGTGGGGTGTGCCTCTGTTCATTCAATAGAGCTGTGCAAGGGATATAGGTGTATGCACTCCTACCAATCAGTTAGCTTAAAAATCAAAATAAACCGTTGTCTCCTTGTCTTGCAAATATATCTTAACATGTTGAAATATTTCTCTTTAATATGCTTGATGGCAGTGGCGTATTTAGGTTAGGGTCCGATTTATCAAAGGCCAAATGGCCCCTGATGCCCCTGTGTCCACGCAAGCCTTCAGGCTCGCCGGAAACAGCAGTTATGAAGCAGCAGTCTTAAGACCTCCACTCCTTAACTGGTCCGCTGCCTCTGAGTCTGCGGACATCAATCCGCCCGATCCTATATGATCGGGTTGATTCACCAGAACTGCTTGTGCAATGTTAAATGCCAACAGCGTATACTGTCAGCATTCAGCAATGCCTGGCGGACATGATAAGCTACAGCGTATCATGCCTGCCAGACTTTGATAAATCGGCCCCATAGTCACAAACACATACACTAAGAGTACCATTTATCAAGCTCCGAATGGAGCTTGAGGGCCCGTGTTTCTGGCGAGTCTTCAGACTCGCCAGAAACCGCAGTTATGAAGCAGCGGTCTAAAGACTGCTGCTCCATAACCCTGTCCGCCTGCTCTGAGCAGACGGACAGACATCGCCACAATTCAACCCGATCGAGTACAAACGGGTTGATTGACACCACCCTGCTGGCGGCCGATTGCAGTGCTGATTGCAATGCTGAATACGGAGAGCGTATTGCTCTCCGCATTCAGCGATGTCTGTTGGACCTGATCCGCACTGTCGGATCAGGTCCGACAGACATTTGATAAATATGCCTCAAAGTGTTTTACACATATACTGTCACGTGCACACACGTATACACACACACATATATATATCTATATATATATATATATATACACACACACCTGTTGCTGCAAAATATAAAACAAAATAGATTTCTTGAAACAATATTTTTCAAGCCAACAGATCTAAGGGCAATAGCTAGCTGATTAAATTAAAGTTTCACAGTTACAGTACCATTAAACTGTAAGCTCCATGGGCACTCTCTTAGTATACCCCTAGAATGTAAGCTCCTTGGGCAAAATCTCCCATTATATGCCTGTATAGCACTTCTAAAATAACTGTAAGCTTCTTATAAACATAGCCACAACATGTGTGCCCCCCCAATCTGCTGCAGTAGGCAAGTGTCTTGTTTGCCTAGGCCAAAATACGCCCTACTTGATGGGAATATTTTGTGTTTCATGTCTCTATAAAGTAGTATTTTATTAAGATTTTATATCAGAGTCGGAGTTGGTACAATTTTACTGACTCCATTTAAAACTGCATATTATGCTTATGGTCATTTTGTTATTTGAATACACCATTGTATTTAGTGAGGTTTATTGTTCCTTGAAATCTTTTCCCCTGTGATTCTTATTTTATTCTTTAAAGCTTATTCTCTTAGATGTAAATCTACATCTAATGGTTTCATGTCTATTTCAGTGATTTTAGGTTATGCACCAGATCACTGAGGGCAGACTCTGCTGTTGCAGTTTATTTAGTAATTATGACAATTGCTATTATGAAAAAAATGAGAACATGGACAACATTTAATACTCAAAGAAAAAATGTACTTTGCATTCAGATTCTAAAAGCAAATACAATCTTAATATGCATATATTATCGCCAAAGGGATATAAATAAAAAAAGTAAGCATGACAGATAAGCTAGGAGCTCAACAATAATTATCATAACATAAGCAGCAATTTAAAAATATTTCCAATGCCTTAAAATGTAAATGCAATAGGGCGAAACTGTTTCAAATAAAAATGTATGATATTTTATCAAAAATAGCGCTGACTAAGGAAACGGCTTTAACCTATTGACAGTTTAAAGGGACATTCCAGTCAAAATGTAAATGCACATAAATGATTTGAATTAAAAAATATTTGCAATACACATGTATTTTCAAAAATGCTTCTAGTAAAAGTTATTACTGTTTTAGTGTTAACTTTTTTCTCTGCACGTGCACCAGCATTTTAAATACTGCAGCTGCTCAGAGCACCAGTGGGGCTTGTATCATGTCAGCAATTAACAAACTGAGTCATTACCAGATGGTACACCTTAGGCCCTCTGAGCAAGTGCTGTGTTTAAAATGCTGATGCACAGAGCATACTTAAATACATTTTTAAAACAGCTATAGCTTTTATTAGAAGCATTTTTGCTAATGCATGTATATTACAAAAATGCTTCTATTCAAAACTAAAATGCATCCATGTGGAATTTTGACTGGAGTGTTCCTTTAAGAAAATGACAACGTTCTTAGCCCTCAGAAAAATGCTTTCCTCAATCAAGACTGATAGTAACAAAAAGACACGGCCACCAATGCAGAATTTGTTTTAAAAAATCTAATTTAACTGCAAAAAAAAGTTATTTTGTCCTTTTTCAATGTCAGATAGTGCCCTTGTCTTTTATTGAAAATTTTAATAGAAAGAATATTGAAACTTTTGGTAATTAGCCCTCTAACATCTTGAGGGAAGAAGTGGTAATAAGCAAATATTGAATGTTCTTAACATTTTATCTGTCTAGGCAATAGGAAAATATTACAGCCTAATTTACCTTACTGATAAGTAGAAGAAACAGTTTCATTGTAGCTACCCAAATTGCTGCAGTCTGTTCCTTCTATTTAAAGGAGCATTAAATGCATTTTATATCTGAATAATATACATCAAAATTTAAGAACTGGATTGCAAAAAATCTTCATAGACATTTTAATCATAAACATTTGGCTAGATTACAAGTGTTGCAGTACGGCTATACAGCTAAAAAAAAAATTGCCATTGCACGTGTAATGACCAGTAACGCATATGTTAGAGTCACAGGGTTATAGCTATACCGCAAGCATTTTAGCCTGTAACGCAACGTCCATTCTGCACTCAAAGAATTACGCTTGAGTGCGGGATTTTCCATAGCACCTTATTACCGGTTGTGCGGTCCTGCTAAAATGTTTGCGCTACAGCCTATACCGACGCAATCCATACCGCCATCTGAGAGCAGTAGTTACGGATTTTGAGTAACAAAAATGTTTCACAAAACTCATAACTAAAATGTTACAAAGTACACTAACACCTATTAACCCCTAAACTGCCACCCTCCCGCATTGCAAACACTATATTAAACTTATTAACCCCTAATCTGCCGCCCACCCACATCGCGACTATTAAATAAAACTAGTAACCCCTAATCTGCTGCCCCCGACATCGCCAACACTAAATAAACCTATTAACCCCTAAACCACCGGCCCCCCACATCGCCAACACTATAATTAAAGTATTAACCCCTAAACCTCCAGCCCCCCACATTGTAACTAATAAACTAAACATATTAACCCCTAAACTGCCAGCCCCCTACATTGTAACCACTAAATTAAACTATTAACCCCTAAACCTAACACCCCCTTAACTTTAAATTAAAATTACAATATAACTATCTTTAAATAAGTAAAAACTTACCTGTAAAATAAAAAAAACTATGATTAAAATATAAATTAAACTAACATTACTATTTTAAGTAAATAAAATAAGAAACATTTTAAAAAACTAACATTACAAATTTTAAAAAAACCTAATACTACGGAAAAAGAACTGAGATTACAAACAAAACACTAAAATTACAGAAAATAAAAAAACACTAAGATCACCAATAATAATAATAAACAAAATTATCAAAAATAATAAATATTACACCTAATCTAATAGCCCTATAAAAATAAAAAGCCCCCCCAAAATAAAAACATCCCCTAACCTACAATAAACTACCAATAGCCCTTAAAAGGGCCTTTTGTAGGGCATTACCCTAAGTTAAACAGCTCTTTTACCTAGAAAAAAATACAAAGTCCTCCCAACAGTAAAACCCACCACCCAACCAACCCCCCAAAATAAAAAACCTAAGTCTAAATGAAACTTAAGCTACCCATTGCCCCTAAAGGGGCATTTGTATGGGCATTGCCCTCAAAAAGGGTATTCAGCTCTTTTACACTGCCCTTAAAAGGGCATTCAGCTCTTTTACAGTGCCCAAAAGAACCCTAATCTAAAAAAAACACCCCAAAAAATAAACCTAACACTAACCCCAGAAAATCTACTCACGGTTCCTGAAGTCGGTCATCCATCCTCATCCAGGCGGCAAGAAGTCTTCATCCAGGCGGGGACACCTTCATCCATCTTGGGGACGTCTTCTAT